>NC_071124.1:12325000-12925000 GCF_024256425.1 Clarias gariepinus
CAGCTATCATTGCGTTGCATAAAAATGGCTTCACAGGCAGGTCTGCACGCACAGTGAGGCGAAGACTTTTGGAAGATGGCCTGGTGTCAAGAAGGGCAGCAAAGAAGTCACTTCTCTTCAAAAAAAACATCAGGGACAGATTGATCTTTTGCAGAAAGTATGGTGAATGAACTGCTGAGGACTGGGGCAAAGTCATATTCTCCGATGAAGCCTCTTTCTGATTGTTTGGGGCATCTGGAAATAGGCTTGTCCGGAGAAGAAAAGGTGAGCGCTACCATCAGTCCTGTGTCATGCCAACAGTAAAGCATCCTGAGACCATTTATGTGTGGGGTTGCTTCTCATCCAAGGGAGTGGGCTCACTCAGAATTTTGCCCAAAAACACAGCCATGAATAAAGAATGGTACCGAAACACCCTCCAACAGCAACTTCTTCCAACCATCCAACAACAGTTTGATAAAGAACAATGCATTTTCCAGCACGATGGAGCACCGTGCCATAAGGCAAAAGTGATAACTAAGTGGCTCAGGGACTAAAATGTTGAAATTTTGGGTCCATGGCCTGGAAACTCCCTTGTGGTCAATCCTCAAGAGGCGGGTGGACAAACAAAAACCCACTAATTCTAACAAACTCCAAGAAGTGATTATGAAAGAATGGGTTGCTATCAGTCAGGATTTGGCCCAGAACTTGATTTAGATCATGCCCAGTCGAATTGCAGAGGTCCTGAAAAAGAAGGGCCAACACTGCAAGTACTGACTCTTTGTATAAATGTCATGTAATTGTCGATAAAAGCCTTTGAAACGTATGAAGTGCTTGTAATTATATTTCAGTACATCACAGAAACAACTGAAACAAAGATCTAAAAGCAGTTAAGCAGTTTCAACTTTGTGAAAAATAATATTTGTGTCATTCTCAAAACTTTTGGCCACGACTGTACACATACTTGTAATGTCACTTGTAATGTAACCCCCACGTGTTTTAACAGAGACTCTTCATTATCTAATCAGACATATTCTTCCCTAAGCAATATTAAAAACATAAAAAACTACAGACAGTCTTCTGAAAAATTGTTGATTTATCTAATGCCATCCGTTGTTCTAATAGTGCCCTTAAAATACAATATTCTTTTGTTGATATTATGCAAAATATGCTTTTACACTCATCCATCCTCACAAAAATAGATTCTCTGACTGCTTCAATTTTCTCCACTTATGTTGCACAATAATAGCATGGAGTAACATTTATCATCATTACTGCATGTTATTTAATATCACTAAAGAGCTCAGTCCATGTTGTTTTTATTAATAGAATTTCACAAAATTTAGAACGACTCTGTTCCGCTGCTGAAACTTGCTGTGAGCTGAATGCTATTATTAAACTGTATTTAAAAACAAAACTATTTACTGACAAACTGTAATAATGTAGCAACGAAAACTTTAAGTTTAGTAGATGACGTGTCAGTGTGAGTGGAAATAAGTGTGCCAGTTGAGATTTATTACACACTCAGCAAAGATTACTCTGAGATATAAGGCAGAATCTAGGTTGTTATTTCAAAACAAGGCTGGAAAATGGAACCTCTCATGCATGTTGAACCAGAGAGAGAGAGAGAGAGAGAGAGCATGAAAGAGCAAGAGAGAGTGTGAGTGGGGGGAACACAGTGAGGGGGAGGCGTGAACTAATGGTTTTTCAAGTTGGAATAATTCATTGTGGTGTGCAATCTGTCAAGTGGAAGCACAACATCACCGTAAGCATGCAACTCAACAGTTTCCATAACAACATAGAGGTTGGTGATGTGCATCATCAATCTCAAATTTCTATTTAAATATTCATTTAAAAGGATGTTTAATTGGTTAGTTTACGTTTAGTTCTTTAATACTAAGTTACAAAACTATGAGTATCAGTAAGTTTTCTTGTTATGGAGAACAAAAAACTATCTAACTTAAGACATGACCCAGTGAGAAACAGGCGCAGTGGATTTTAAATGCTGATTGGTTAGAACAGACGAGAAGGGAAATGAGGCTGCTGCTGAGGTTGTTATATTTAATGGCAATTTTTTTTTGTTTGTTTCTTTAGGCACATTGCAGCCTGTCACAGTACAACATTTGTTCATATTTATTTAATTAAGTTGGATTGAACAAATAAGGGGTGGGTCAAGACTTTTTCACATTACTCTATGCACAGTAATGTAAAAAAAATGTAAAAAAAAAAATTCTCTTTCTCTCTCTTTCTTCAACAACAAGTAATAATTTTGCTGTAACATTGCACTGTATGTAATAGAGTCTAGATAACATAACTATGTGTATTTTATATTATTTCACTCGTCACTAAACAATTCATGGTGATTGCTGAATAAATTAATGTATTAATTCATTCAATACCAGTTTTAAAATTAGTTTAGATCATGGGGATCCGGAACAGAAATATACAGTATAGGAAGTAATACAGATCTGGCCTTTAAAAACGCACGTTTTCGGTAAAGGGATCCCACGACTTGCCGCGAGTGCGCGCGGCAAGCTGTGAAAATGCCCTTCAATACCTGTAGGGGGCAGTCGTGTTTCAGTCTAAAGTATCGTGTGTCCACTGAAGCCGAAAAATGTTATGTCTCTTAGGCGCCCATTGACGGGAAGCGACAGAGCTCATAAACGTGTCAAGCTCAAACTGATATGTATTTATTCTTCATTTTCATTCAGAATTATTATTATTAGTAGTAGTAGTTCTCCAAATTTATTATTATTATTATGGTAACGCACCCGCGCGTGTGGACCCAAAAGGACCCTAAGGCAGCACAGTGGCGTAGTGGTTAGCGCTGTGGTCTCACACGTCCAGGGTTGAGGATTCAAATCCCACCTTGGATTTGTGTGGGTGGACTTTAAATATTTTCCCCCGGTTGGTTTCCTTCGGGTAATCCAGTGCAAAGACATGTAGATTAGGCTAACTTGCATTTACACATATTGGCCTGAATGTGTAAGTGTGTGTGCACACACGCACACACACTCACTCACTCCTGCAAGAACATGACAGATAGTAACTTGAGATCAGGATTGAACCCAGGACCCTGGAGCGGTGAGCATTGCTACACTGTATGGCCAAAGTCTGTGAACAACTAATCATCTCACCCACATGTGCTTATTCCTGATGAATTCCTCATTGCTGCTATTTCAACTTGCACCACGAACACTGCCACAGTCTTTCCCTAGAATTTGGCATGCAGCAGTGGAGATTTGCCCTTTGAAGTCAAGTCAAGTAAGCTTTTATTGTCATGTCTGATTGTATAGGGGTATCGAATAGCTTGTGGGAAGAAACTGTTACACAGTCTGGACGTGAGGGCCTGAATGCCTTGATACCTTTTTCTAGATGGCAGGAGGGTGTGGAGTGTGTGCGGGGTGTGTATGATCAGCACAATGTTGGTGGCTTATCAGATGCAGCATGTGGAGTATATGTCCATTATAGAGGGAAGAAAGACCCCGATGATCTTCTCAGCTGTCCCGACTATCCGCTGTGGGTTCCTGCTGTCCAAAATGGTACACGTCCCAAACCAGACAGAGATGCAGCTTAGGATGCTCTCAATGGTCCCTTTATAGGAAAAGGTGATAATTGGTGGTGGAAGCTGTGCCTTCCTCAGCCTGCTCAGGCAGAAGAGACACTGCTGGGCTTTCTTTTTTAAAGAGTTGCTGTTGAGAGCCCAGGTTAGATTTTCTGCCAAGTGGACACCAAGGAATTTGGTGCTCTTGACAATCTCGTTGATGTTCAGTTGATGTTCAGAGCCGTTGATGTTTAGAGGAGAGTTGTTGCTCTGAGTCCTCCTAAAGCCAACAACCATCCTTGTTTTATTAACATTCAGAAACTGGTTATTGTTGAGACATCAATCCATTAGCCTCTGTAGTTTATGTCTGTATATTGATTACAATTCCTGCTAATTAGACCCACCATATGGTTAGACCTACAATCTGATTTGCTTAGTGTGGTCTTGCTGGAGTTGCTGGTCATAGGGAGGATGGGTAGTCTTCCTCATTCTCGCTTTAAACCAAGCGCATCTGTGCAGTGCATCTAAGGGAGCCGTCACTGTCACAGGTAGGTGATGACGTCCTGTAATTGGTGATGGTTTGTATGCCCTGTCACATGCGCTGTTGTGCCTCTCTGATGGTTCTTATCGTTTGGCCCTTGTTGTTCTTTGGGTTACCTTGTCCTCCACTATAAAGAAGTGTGCGCACCTACGGAGTAATCGATGAAATTTGGTTGGGGTATGAGAGGGTATTCTTGGAGACAGGGATGTCATTGGTGCACTTGTTGATGTAGCTGGTCATTAATGAGTGTCGCAGCCTCCCTGACATGTTCCAGTAAGTGTTCTTAAAAAACAGTCCTAAAGAGCAGGCATGGCTCCTGCTGGGCAGGTTTCCATCTGCTTTAAAACATTTTGATCATCTGACAAGTGGTCTTCTGGAATTAGCATACAAGTGTACAAGCAGCAGAGATGAAGCTAGAAGAAGCACCAAGCAATAACAATAGAGACAATAATTAAGATGAGATGAAAAGATGGCGGCCATTGCTCATTTTTTTTTACATGAATTGCTCAACCATCCACACGATTCTAAGGAACAAGTACAAAAACAAATTGGACTAAAGAAAAAGATCTTGGAATGAAACTCATTTATGTGTTGGGGATTTATTGTACAGTGGTGAATTTGCATGCATTATTAATAAAATAGTGGCATTTAACAGTCACAAACTCCACCAAAGATGAGCAATAGCTAGAGATTAGCACAGAGTTCTCAGAGAACAGTAGTGAGCTGAGGCACCGCTATTAGGTGAGGAGCCCTGGGTGCATTTACTGTTCTAGTTTATCCCAAAAGTGTAATGGCATAGGTTAAGGCTTTGTGTAGGGCACTTCAGGTCTTTAACTTAAAGTTTAGCTTTGTGGACCTTTGCACAGGGGCATTGTTATGATGGCAATTTTAGGCCTAGACCAAAAAAGGGAAATCTTTATGCTACAAAGGCATCCTATACAATTGCCTACTTCTAATTCTGTTTCAAATTAGGGATCATGGAGCGAAAGGCTCATTGCTACTACATGTTAACTGCTCTTAGTTTTAGCAAAGGGAAATCTTAATGCTTCAAAGACATTCTATACAATTGTGTAACCCATTTACACCCACATTGTGATTAAAGTTTTTTGATGCTTTTAAAAGCCATATATGACCTTCACTCTCTCTTTATAAAACTATTCTCTATTTCCTTGACCTTGTGCCTGTGGTGGATGCTGTTAACCGTGACATAGTTCTTTCTGTGAGTCTGCTGGGAATTGCTGACCCTGCTCTCCATCATTATTTTATTTTTCATAAATGGGATCAGCACTTTTTCCTTTATTATTTTGTCATAAGACCATCAACTATCCCTAGTCTATCGTTTAACTAGTCATAATTATCCAAATAAGTGGTGTGCTGCAAATTTATACAAATGTATATATTAAGACCCTTATTAATGGTTATTCCACTTATTGGTTATTACTGAGGTCTTGGATTCTCTATGTCTCTATGTATTTGTAGTCTATATGTAGGCAAAAATGAACTTAAGTATTATCATCATTGTATGTTCGCAGTGTCCACTCTAAGAATTCACATCTCACACAAAACCACATGAAATCATTCTTGCGGCTTGTGGCTCATGGCCATGTGGTGCAACAGAAAAGTGTTTGCCCTATGGGAGTTTGCAAGTTTGGATCCAGATGGTGCTATAGCCCTTCATGGCCAGAAGTCAAAACAACAAAACTGGCCATGCTCTATGGAAGAGAGATATGGCATACTTTCTCCGTTGTTAAACAGAACAGCATTTAATTTGTTACATGTAATAAACACATAGTTGGGAATGTATGTAGAGTTTGTCAATTTTAGTATTGAGAGTTGATAATGCTCTAAATGAGATCATTTGTGCCTTTTTTAAATAAAATTGTGCAGCCCTACTAGTCAATCACAGGTCCATATTGCAATTTAGATTTGTATATGTTTAATTGTGCAGCATGTTTGGCTGGTGTTGTTCTGTTGCTCTGGGAGAGAGAGTATACCATACTAGAGCATGGCCAGTTTTTCTGCTTTGACTCTCGGCCAAGTATTTGGCGCTTTTTAGTATTTGACCATTTTTGGCTGGACAGTGTATATACAAATAAAGGAAATATGCATCAACTTGAAAAGAGAAAATATTGACCTGAGCTTGTAAATTTCTGATTTATTGAATTTTTTTTGGATGATTCCTTGCTGTCAGAGCTGAGCAAATGCACGACTAACCAAGTTTCAGCAACAACTTGGTTTATCCTTTGATCTCAACATTTCTTTTTCCAAAAGCTGAATTAATGAAAGTAAATTCCAACAAAACACACACACACACACACACACACACACACACAAAATTCTTTTTAATAGAGTCCAATGAGTTTCTTACTTCCAGAAATCCCTTCAAGTCTGAGCTCAGTATCAGTCCTGATTGTTCAATAAAAATTATTAAATGTGTTTTTCCACCAATGCAGCATCTTTATAATCTTTGGGGGGAAAACAGGCACAGTGAGGTTAAAGAGTTGAAACTCATGATGATAGCAACGGTAACAGTAATGCTGGTGCTGGAAACAGCAGATTAGAAACACTAGAGAGAGCCATGCCATTATGTGTGAATACATCAGCTTACATCGTCAGACAATTAATCAGTCGGTATGTTTACACGCACAGCTAAATCAAGCTAGGATTTTAGCTCGACTAGGTAATTTATTTAGACTACTGTTGTTGTACCATTATACAAGCGTGGCAGGAGAATTGATTTATTGACCAATGTACTGTACGTCCAACTCCGCTACCATAGGGGGCGATATGGCCCACTCAGCTTGTTGGTATTGTATTCCCCATTCACCTCTAACATCACAGACTAAAACAATAAACAAACAAGTTAGCTAGCACCATAGTGAGCAGTCAAATCATGGACAACTTTACAGCTCTGTACATGTTGTAGCGCATGGTACTGTATGCTTTCCCTTATGTTTAAATTAGACAGACGCTATTCATCATGATTATGGCGTTATCTAAAGACAACGTGGTGTCCTCCTGCTGTTGTGCCTTTTGTTTGACTTCCATATCAAAGATTCAAATTTTAGTCAGTCACTCCCTGAGATGGCAATAGGAAGGAACCTTGAGAGGAACCCAACCTCATTTGGGTGATATCAGATAGCAAGAATTGTTTTGCAGACATACGTACTGTGTGTTAGGCAGCTGGAAGTTTAAAATAACAGAAGATTTCTAAGTTAACATAGAGTCCACTTTGGCACCTTAATGGCACCAAGATAAGTCAGACGGGTGCAGAGGGCAGAGGGGGTCTGGATCACTGGGCGCTTAGAAGCAGCATGTGTAGTTCCTAACCATCACAAAGCAGAATCCAGCCGAAGTGGTCCTTCTGCCTCAGGATCCTTGCAGGGTTTGCCTCTGTCTGTCCTGATGCCTTGGGATTAGTAGAAAAAGAAAGAACAGGTGGAAAAGAATTAGCATAGCTGCCGTTCCTGATATTAGCAGCACTAGATGAGAAGGTGCAGTACAAAAGTTTGGTCATCACATGCTGCATTATATCTGCAGCTAAAACCAAATCATGTGGGAAAGCAGGGAAAAGTTTCAGACACTTTCCCTAATTTTATTCTACCTTTTAGCTTTAAATTCTATTTCTGTTTAATTGCACATGTACAGTAAATGGCTGCTTCTGTACTTCCTGACGCCACCAGAGCGGTTGGTTATGAGGACGGAAGGTGGTTTGGGAGTTTTGTGCTGCCCAGTGCTGCAGTGCAGATGAGCACTCTCACAAATGTGTACATGAAGGTAGGAGTGTGTCACAACATATATGTGTTTTAAGGGTGCAGCTGACACTGTTGAATTGCATACATCACACACCATATATTACACATCAACAGGTGTGTGTGGGTGTATGTGTCATTTTGTCTGTCTCTGTGTGTGGGGACAAATTGCTTCTCGGCAATCGTCCCACAACACAGCATTAAAGATTAAAAGAAAACAAGATCCGACACGGTCATTTGACTTCAAATTGTTCAACAAAACACTGATCATTTTGACCATTTTCATTTTTGTCTGATCTGTAAGCCTACTGTGTTACTTTGATTTTTAACTAAAATTGTGACATCCCAAGTTAATCTTTTTCTATAGCCTAAAGTTTAAATTAAAGTAATTAATAAAAGATCCTGGTTTAAATTAACTTCACAAAACATCACACTGAAATGTCAATAGTTGGCATTTTATAGTTGAGTAGTTAATGTTTTGCATATTTTTCACTCCTAAATATTTCAGATCTTCACACAATTTTTATATTACACAAAGAAAACTAGAGTAAATACAAAATGCTGTTTTTTAAATGATGATTTTATTTGTCAATAAAAAAAAAAGTTGTCTAAAACTGCCTGGCAGTTGAACCTGTTTATGGTTACTTTTACATAGGTAAAAATAAAAGTAAAAATAGGTAAAGAGGGAAAATTGGACTTAAAAACTGATTGAAAAAATTTGTATTTACTCAAATTATCTTTGTGTAATATTAAAATTAGTTTGATGATCTGAATAAATTTAAGTGTGAAAAATATGCAAAAATTAAATAATAAAATTCAAGAAGGGACCAAAAACATTTTCATAGCACCGTACTCCAGTGACCTGAAGACATGAGGAGGAGACATGAGGAGGAGAGTAATTAGTGTTACCTAATTGTCTGTAGAATGTGTGGGTGTGTCTAGATGTCCCAAGCGCACTTAAAGGAGAAGGGGTTAAATGAAGGCGGGGTAAAAAGCTAAAAGACCATGGAAATCGATGGAAGGTGAAGACCCATCAGCACCAGTGAGCATAAAGCCAATGGATAAGAAATAATATTTAATTTATTGTAATATTATATTATGAAAAAGTAAACAGATTTTTAGATTCAAGACATGTTCGTTTGCACCGATTCTTTGCACACTTTGTACACTTGAATCCATCAGCATGCACGCACACCTAAATATTCTTGAAAACTCAAGAAAACCTTTTGAGGTCCTATTTTCTTCCACTATGATTTGAATTGGAAATCAATCTCAGTGACAGGACAAATGAGCTGCCAACTGGGAACCTGTTAGAAATTTCAACAAATCAATGGAGAAACATAAAGTCATGAAATAAACATCATGCACCTCTTTTTGTTCCAAACTCCCTACACACACACACACACACACACACACACACACAGAAACAAACATTTATGTGGGAAGACTTAATCAACGTAGTCTATACAAGACTATAAAAGGATAATGGCTAAATAACCTAATAATCATAATTGCAAACGTAAATGATGTTCTTGTCCCTGTAATAGTGGTGAGTGAATCATGATATAGTGTCTGTCACTAAGTTAAATGTGCAACTTCGGATAATTTGTCTGTGGTCCTGTTTCTAAGTAGCGCTCATCTATATTCTGCGACGCTAATAATAAAAGACCAACAAAAACAAAAAAAAAGCTTGTGTGTATTTTCCTCACTTGATGAATGTTTTTCCCTACTTGGACATTCCTGTCATGTTGACATTTTTCTTTCATGTCTTTTTTTATCTTCCGTCTCCTTTTTCCTTACTCCTTTCCTACTCTTTTCTTTTGTTTCCCTCCTTTTCACGATGCCCTTTCTCAATAGCATATGCCAGTCAATTAATTTACTTACATTGTGTAGCTGTGCAGCTCAGATGTGTGTGTTAGAGAGAGACAAACAGAAAGAGACAGAGAGGGAGATATTGCTTTAACACAAAAGATCTACATATGTGAAAAAATAAATCTATTATATCAGTTTGATGACTTAGTCATCTCTGAGTGACTCAGGCCAAGCATTCAGCGTAAGTGGACACTAATCAACAAGAATGATATTAAATTCCAGATTTTAATCCCCCTGATGTTCTATTCATTGGTCTTTCACTTCAGTCTGCTTGCATCTTACACAACATGCTATATGTATGATCATATCTGCTGTGAGTATATTACCTACTGTAGCATCTCAACTGTAATTTTAAATATGATACAATCATAACATCTTGGGGTTTGCAGAAAGCCTACGTGTAGTCTAGTGACGAAAAGTTTGCGCACCTAAACCAAGTATTTTTTTTAAATTTACGTTTACTTGCTATTCTACAATGAAAACACGCAGTCAGTGCCATGCACATTAGGACGGATGCAGTGTTTGCCTCCGTACACAACCACAGAAGATCTGAATTGAAGCAATCAAGATGTGATTAAAGTCATTTCAGCTTTAATTGAAGAGTTTAACAAAAATATATATTACATTGCATTTCTTCATTTTGGAGGCACAGAATAATTTGACAAACTACCTCCTATAAATATTAGGATAAATATATATTTATTAGGAATATTATGAGAAATCTTTAGAAACTAGAGGGTTTCTAATAACCTCCGCCTATGTGCAGATCCTGACACCTGTGTGCTACCATTTCATCTAGTCTTTCATACAGTATGTGCCATCGCCGGAGACGCTCAGCTATCTGATCCAGGGTTTCAGTTGCCCTGGCGTACCCATTAATTCAGTAAGGACGCTGCCTTTTGGTAAATTCATGTCCTTGGACTGTGGCATAAAACCCACCAAGCACGGGGAGAACTCTGGCACACAGAAACAGGAATCAAACCCAGACCCTGGAGGTGCAAGGCAACAGTGCTAACCACTACATCACCGTGCCGCCAGAAACACCAGCTATAACATATAAATTAGTTTTAAAGATTTTGAGTAAGTTTAGATGGTGTTAAAGGTGCAGGTGGCTTGCTTCCTTGTGCATGCACACACACACTACATTATTTTTTTGTGTACTGAATAGTGAAATTTTGGCATAGACTCATATTTTGGGGGGGCTCCTTTTGAAGTTAATGCATTTTTTTTTTATTATGTTATAAATGCAGAATTAAGGTCTCTGGGACATAAAGGTTAAGTAGCTCTTAGGTTGGTGGAACAATCTGTGTCATATTCCACCTGCGCTGTGACATGCTGTCCTATCAGTTGTGCAGCACTTGCTAAATCTGTGTAGCTCTATACCTTTTAGTCTCTGCTATCTCTGTAATAGCGCTGTTTTTTTTTTCTCATGCATGCTCACTCACTTTTTCACATACTTGAAAGGGAGGAAACCAGAACACCTGGAGGAAACGCACTAAGCTTGGAGAGAAAATGCTATTTTCACGTGCATAGACCTGAGGAGGGAATTGATCCTTCCCACCTGAAAAGGTTACACTCCGTCACCATGCCACTGTATTATTGTCTATATAACTTTTAAATATTATGACTTTATTAATATCAATATGTTAAAATAAAGTATGAAGTATTGTTTCATTGTTCATTTAATATGGAGAATTTAGATATAAAATGAATGAATTAATTGATCAATCAATTAGTTAATTATTCAATTAATGTAGGAAATTTTACAAAGGTTAGTCAAGTCCTCTAAACCTAAACACATACATTCCAATGAAATGCTTATTCATCTCTCAGTTGATGCTCTGGTCTAAGGTACAGACTTTAGGTCTGCTCAGGGTTACACAGACTGTAGGTCTACTCTCCTTCCCAAGAGTCTTCTAAACTTGTTACAGATTCCCTTTAACAGAGGGCATCTGATGCTAAGCCTCAAACACACACAGAATGTGTGACCCATATAGAGGGACTTTATTCTTGCCGTACCACATAACACTGACATTTTCAGCATCTGGCTGTTGCGGGAATGACAGGCAATACTTGTGAAATCACACCTTATTTCACACACCCACCAAATGTGACCCAGTTTAGCATGAACTCCATCAAAAACACTCCTTTCACCACATGCACTCCTCACTACAGTTGTGTGTGAACATCCAGTTTCGGACTGACACATTAATCCTGAACTGCTGTTATCTTATCAGTGTTGTGATTTTTAAAGGTTAAAGTTCAAATGTGCTTTCTGAAAATATCCCTGGAGAGGCAGTTGAGTATAGTGGACTTATGTTACAGTGGAGTATAGTGGACTTTTGTTACAGTGGAGTATAGTGGAATTATGTTACAGTGGAGTATAGTGGAATTATGTTACAGTGGAGTATAGTGGACTTATGTTACAGTGGAGTATACTGAAATTATGTGCACTTGTTCTAATAAATACTGTTTCTCTGTTTTTATAATAACAGTTGATATACCGGAGCTTGTAGCACAGATACTCCATATAGTGTAATAATGAAGAGACTTTTTAGTTTGGAGTTTTCTTTTTATTGCCAAAATATATATCCATACATTGGCTTAGTGGTTAACACTGTCGCCCTGCACCTCCAGGTGCTGGGTTAGATTCCTGCGATAGGTCTGTGTACATGGAGTTTGCATGTTCTCCCTGTGCTTGGTGGGTTTTCATGCACTCTGGATCGTGCACATGATAGTGCTACACTTTATGAATGATATTGCGGTGTCCCTTTTGTGCATTTATATTTAAGCTGTATTATTTTTTTAATAAGACTTTTTCATACTTTATTTTATAGTTTGTTATATAAGCAAAATAAATATTAAAATGTTAAATATAATTACGGAGAACTGATTAATTCTATTTACATGTATTTCTATGGAAAAAAACTGAATCGGTTTATGATCAAATCGAGTCACGACCAGAACTTATGAATTATTTTCATGAACCGAGGTTCCACTGCAAATATTTTCTTTAACTTATTTATTTTTGACTAATTGCATCAAAACGTTTGTAAGTGTTTTTAACTAAATATTGGCATCTCTGGCAAATCACTCTAGATTCTCAAACCTAATATTTCATATTCACACTTTCATTCAGTCAATTTATGATAGAAATACAATATGGATGCTATACGTTTTTACATTTTGCTGTGCGAACTGTGATAAGTGTTCTTGATTTTTTATTTTTTTAATTAGCCAAAGAACATGCTGGAGATTTACATTTGACAGATACATTTTCCTCCAAATAGATTAACATGCATGCAGAATGCTGACGTAGTGTGTAGCACTGTGCACATCTCATTTACATTTAGGCATTTAGCAGACGCTCTTATCCAGAGCGACTTACATTTTTATCTTATTACACATCTGAGCAGTTGAGGGTTAAGTGCCTTGCTCAAGGGCCCAACAAAGGCAACTTGGTGGTTGTGGGGTTTAAACCTGGGATCTTCCGAACCATAGTCCAATGCCTTAACCACTGAGCTACCCCTGGCCCAGACAAGGGATCAAGTCCTGGCATGGAGTGTGCATGGTGTTTGCATGTTCTCCTCCAGGTGCTACTGTGTTTCCCCCAACAATTCAAAGACAGGTGGGCTAATTAGTGTTTCTAAACTACCTGAAGTGAGTGGTGTGAAAATGGTGCTATACGTTTTTAGCACAGGGTGCAAGTCTATTGCAGGGCACACACACATTCACACACTCATTTACTGTACACACCATTAATTACTATTTGAACGGTAATAATCTGCATGTTTTTGGACTGTGGGATGAAACCAAAGTATCCGGAGGAAACCCACCATGCATGAGGAAAACATGCAAACTCAGAATCACACACACACGGGATCAAACTCGGAGCCTGGAGGTGCAAGCCTACAGTGCTAACCATTAGGCCACTGAGCCGCCTAGCATGCAGACATGAAAGATGTCAATGTGTAATAATAGCTAAACCTTACATGCTTAATAATGTAAGAACTTTTTGAACAAACTTTCATAAACCTGTGGGTATCTAGAGTGTCACTAATGTGTTCTCAAAAAGTTGCTTTTTTCGTTTTATTTTTATTAAAGTTGCTAAGGGGTCTAAAAAGCAGCTAAATCCTGTGACACAGTCTCTAAGCTCACGTCACTCTCAGTGTAGAGATTCTGTGCCTGAGTCCTCCAGGCGTTCCTCTCAGCTCTCTGGTTACTTTCCAGAAACAGGCCAGTAGGTGCAGTAGCTATGATGAATTGCTCTTATGTGTGCTAAGTGTGTATTGTGACCTGCAAACTGACTAGCATCTGATCCAGGATGTATTTCTGCATCACACCCACTGTTTCCAGCATAGGCTCAGGCTCCACTGCGACTCTGATTAGGATAAAGGAGTTACCGAACGTGAGTGAGTGTGAGACTCCATCATATTATCACGCAGTTTTTTACTATTTGTGCATTTCTGTAAGTCACTCACATTTAAATTGTCGACATGACTCCAATATGCATTTAAATGACACACTGGGGAAACATCTTGCTTAGTACTTTGATATCTTTTAAAGCTGCTTGACTCCAACAGAAATTGATTTCTATCCACTGATTATGTACTGTAGCTGTAGGGGTCCTGCATTTGAGTCAGTATTTCTTTTTATATGAGCAAATACACACTGCAATGTGTACTTTGCAAAAGCTATCATGAACAAAAACAGTCTCTTCCACTCTTTACATGAGTGTGAATTTGGTATGCTGTGTACGCTCCTGAGGACAGCACAGTGGCTCAGCAGTTAGCACCCTTGCCCCGCATCTCCAGCTTAGGGTTGGTATCTAGCATAGTTTGTCTGTGTGTTTAGAGGTTGAAGTTCCCTCAGGTTTCCTCTGGTTACTTCAATTTCCTCATTGTCCAAAGATTTTTGTATTCCCCTTAGGGTGTAAGTCAGTGTTTGGCTGCTTGTGCTCTGCGATGGGTTGACACACCAGCCAGCATGTCCAATGCCTTGTGTCCTGAGCTTCCTGAAGGTTTCACGCCCCTGCAACTCCAAACATCTAAAAAAGATTTTATTTTAGGATCGCAAATGATGGTGGGTTCAAAACCAACCCGCTTCCCTACACACTGATACCTGGTTAAGTTTGAAATCTTGAGCAGCATTAAAATACTCCAAAAACACTTACGTGTTAACTCAATTAGCTGTTAAAGTAACTGTTTTTTTTGTTGTTTTTTTTACACACAAGGCCTTTTTGCTCTTTCAACAAACTCATTTGTTTTTCCAGATGTGTTCATTTATTATTTTGAATTGACATCTGTCTTTAACAATGTCTTTCTTTTAGTTTTTTAAAAGCTGGGTGTTTATTCACCATTTACATTTTTTAGAGTATATGTCAAAAAAATAGCTTTATAAATTTAAGTCATATTTGTGCTTTTTAGATATCAACTTTGATACTGAGTATCATATGTACAGGTTAAGTATAGGGTTGCATTTTTTCACAGAAAAGTGATATAGTACATGAGTTCTTGTTTTTGATAATATTAATAATTATTCACAGATGGTTGCGTGCAAAGGAAGGTGATTTGTTTTATGTGATGTGTTGCTGCTGTAATGTTTACCCTTGAATTTTCCTTCTCTCTTGGTTTTG
Source organism: Clarias gariepinus (assembly GCF_024256425.1). Taxonomy (NCBI): domain Eukaryota; kingdom Metazoa; phylum Chordata; class Actinopteri; order Siluriformes; family Clariidae; genus Clarias; species Clarias gariepinus. The sequence goes on from NC_071124.1 coordinate 12,340,321, forward strand.
CATCACTGCATCACCTCCAGTACTTGTATAACCTGTATCTACAGCCTTGTTCACACTTTGCATCAGCGATCTTCAGTGACGTGATGTTTTTGTACAGAGACTGAAAAACTGCTGCGTAATCAACAAATATGTCAGGCAAGAAAAGAGATTTTGGTAAAAGCGCCGCAAAACCAGACACAGCTTTCAGATACCATCTTTGTAATACTTCATAACTGTCAGCGCCCATTACTGTCCCCTAAGGTACCACTGACATAATATACTGTCATCTGTTTAATATCCTTCCTACAGATCATAATAAAAACTTCTTTTTTTTTGGATCACCAAGGGAGGAAAAATCTATACATTGCACACTGCCTTTAAAAAGTATAACCCTGTTCTCTCCCTTAGCAAGCAAAACAACCCACTGTTTACACCTGAAATCATGTGTGTTGGTAGAGCATCCATGCAGAAAGTGCTCAAATAATCATTGCATTCTCTTGTTCCCTCCAGCTGAGTTACATGACAAGTTTTCAACTGTTTGTTTCATAATGATAATTGACAGAGATGTGTGAGCATGCAGCGTGCGTCACGCAGCCTGCTGCCTTTAACAGGTGGCAGCTCAGCTCTAACATGGGTGGTGTGAATTTGGATGAATATACCACAAAAAAATGGCACGATATCAAAAAGCAATTAAAGGAAAAAATAGCATAAAATAAATAAAGCCAAACAAAATAGTTAAAGTTTATGTTATGGAATGTCTGAATATTACACTGAAGATCAGTGCTGTCATTCATCAAAACTACATAAGGCCGATCCTCAAATCATCAATCATCCAATCACATCCAATCATCAAACAATCATAAGTAAATTCCATCAACAGTTTTCTTATTCGTTGACTTTTGGAGTGCAGTGACATCATTGTGGTTTGTTTTAGCCAGTATGGTAAATCTGGATGTGTGTCACATCCTTCTCCGCACAAACTTCCTCTATATCTCACCAAACAGAACCGTAATATTGTTTGGGATTAATCAGCAACTAAAAAACACAAGCAGTAACAAAAATAGGAGTGCATGCCTATAGCATGTGCAGACACACTGTACACTGTGTTTATTTCCTTTTCTTCACTTACTTCATTCCAAGTAGTTTCTTTTCCTGAAGGGTAACAAATATTAATTGCTACAATATTGTAGCTAAATACAAAGAAAATATGACAAAATGTAAGACTATAAAAAAACAAGCAGCAATACTGACCATAGGGCATGCTTTCAGTACATGCACAAGTACAACAATATTTCTGATGAAACACTGCAAAAAAATGTTGGTGTCACTTACTAGTGATGCCACTGTCAGATGGTCTGTACAGTCAAAATCACATCTGGAAAAAGAGCATTTAAATTTGAGTGCATTTTTTTCTCAACCTGGAAAAAAACTCCTTGCACAATCAACATCAGCAAAAATTATATGAAATACTGATATAAAGAGTTATAACACGTTTAATAGGCAGTGTAGTGTTCACCATAACAAAATCAAATAGCATAAACAATCACAACTGTATAAATATAGAACTAGGTAATAGGATTTAGTCTTGAAATTCATAAATGTGACTCAGAGGCACAGCCTTGGATCATCTAGTGCTCGGTTTAGTAACAGGTGCATTTGCAAACTACATGAACTGAATGCTGAATCTTGTGCAGTCAACTGTTTAATGATGCTTGGATATCACATTTTGTGTTATGTTTTGAATTTTTATTTAATGTATCTTGTGTATGTTGCCAGAAATAAACACAATTACAGTATACAATATATCCAATAACCAGGAGGTGACCTGAGATGCATTATATTCATATACTTGTTCAAATGCCAAGAATGTAATTTAGAATTTAAAATGTTGGTGAGCATAAAACTTATTTAAGTTTTAAAAATAATAAAAAAAGAACTAGGCATTTAACCTCTACCAAGCTTAGGATTGAACGGAGGACCCTGGAGTCTTGGTTGACATAAATTGTCTAGCTCAGAAACCAAAAGTCACACTTTGATTTCTAACAATATAAAAATAAATCTGTGAAATTATGGTGAAATGTCATGCATATTTAGAAGTTTAGAAGAACTTTGTAAAACTTTTTTTTACTACTGATAACAAGCAGAGATTTGTTATACCAAGTAGCACCAGCTGTCACAGCATTTACAGTATAACAACACCTATTCAAAAGTTTTTAACTGTTAGTAGAAACACGAGTTTGAATATTATTTACTTTTCCAAAAATAGTTTCATAAGAAGGAAATATTGTAGAAATATTTCTGTCCGGATGACTGTGTCTGTATCGACTGAATACAAAAACTGTTTCTGTTCTTCGCTGTTGGTGTAAAGCTTATTGTAGTCGTCCATCAAAGCCACACCACGTTCCACAATGTCATTCACAACCCTAAAGCTGTACACAGAATTTTTGCCCATTCTCAATATGATGTTATATTCCCAGTTTGATGCATCCTTGGTAAGTAAGTCTAGATGTTGAACAAAGTGTTTGGGTGACTGATGTTCTTTAGACTGGATCAGCAGTAGTGGTTCTTTTTCAGTGGATTCCGAAAACCAAAAGTACTTAAACAACTCACCAGCTAGCATTTGATGTCAACATCATTGCCATCGCCAAAAAATGCCAGTGCCACTAGTTCCTCTGACGTGGACCACAGGTGGCCTTGAAATGTGTTCAGTGCAGTTTTTGCTAATGCAGAGTTCTCATACTTTCAAATGTTTTGATAAGCTGAAGATCATTGATGAAGGAGCAGTAAACCTGGACTTCACATACAGTCAAACCATAAATATACATATTTCCAGTGTTTTTGCATGTGCTATGTCAACGAGATCTTGAAATCCTTCCATCCATTGGAAATGTATTACTTAGTAGCTAATAGCCATGCATATTTTTTATTGCATGTTATAAGAATCGTGACTTAATAATTAAGTATTTTAAGGCCTGGGAGCATCCCCTTAATACGGTCTAACTATTCTGAAAATTTTGAACACTCAGTGCATCACAGCCTGCTGTTTATGAGGCTTTACAGGCAGTAAGTTTAAGATTGTTGATCAAGCCTTTAAATTCCCCAGGTCACAATCCAACTGAGCATCTCTGTAATGTGCTTGATAAATATATCCAATCCACAGCAGTCCCAACTTGTAACCCACAGCCCCCAAACTCCCACTGCTAACATCCCAGGGCCAGACACCACAGTTGGCGCAAGGGGAACCTTACTGTATATTATAACAATATTGGGCTTAATGTTTTGCACTTTAACATTATGGCAGATTGGTGAAGGCCGCTCAGCCATAACATTAACACCACATGACATTGTGAACCCTGATTATCCATTATATGCAAGTTTACTGCTATACAGTAGGTATATCTAATGGAGGCCCACCTTGCAGAGCACACCTTCAGAGTTCTTATGGAGGCCTGTATTCAGTGGTGTTGTTACAAGAGGAACTTGAGTATAATATTTGAAGGTTTATTTATTATGGATGATCAGTGTACATTATACAGTATACTGTACCCGTGTGTACCTTCACAGATGATACAGCTTTGGCAACACACCACTTATCAGTATGCCACATTTTCCACAATGTAAAATTAGACTAAGCAATACATGCTAGAGATTCTAAGTGCATTAGAAAACCTTCACGACCAGCAGAACACTGGCACTCTGATGAACAAAAGTAACTCTAAATATCCTTAATGTGATATCTACTGCAGGGTGGTATTGTGCTATAAGTGCAAATGGGTGAAGACATAAAACAATTTAATGGCATTATTTCAACTGATGAAGAGTCACTGCAGGAAGCATTAAACTGCTGTGAAAAACAGAGAAAAAGGGAGCAAGACAGAAGGAGAGGGAAATACCTTCCTTATTTTTCACTAAGATTAAAACAGGGCAGCCTTTCTTAAATCACACTGTTCTGTAAAATCTACAGTAATGACCGATATTTTCATTGGCCATTTATTCATGTCACTATTAAGAGCTGTGCAGATTGATATGGTGTTAAGATCGACTTAGAATTGCATCAGGACCATAAAACACACAACAAGCTCAGTTCTCCACAGCAGCAGGACGTGAGGAGCATCCATATTAGTGCTGATCCTTCCTAAATGCCAGTATTCTGCATTCCCTCCCTGCTCTACAGTGCTCATTTTATTTATGGGCCAAAGAGAGATTAGGTCTCTTTTTTGCATTGGGTTTTCCTCACTGCTTTGCCATTTCTCCAAAACTCCCCAATGCCCCTGGATCCCCCTCATTGTCCCAAGTCCCTTCCAATGTCCTGGGTTCCTCTTACTGCTCTCGCAAGTCTGTCACAGTAAAGTTCATGGGCAGGTTGCTCACAGCAGTGATGCTGTCTTAAAGGATTTCCAATACACCGACTGAAACACTACACATACTAGTTCATTACATACAGGTGCGTTCGTTCATGCATTACTACAGTATGATCCTTTTCCTCTATGGCTCCTGCTAGTCACAACCACACCCACTCTGCTACATGTTTTTTTTTTAGATTTATAAAAAATGATAATATAAATAAAACCAAACAGTATTCATTTGCAATCATGTCAATGCAAAAAAAAAAAAGTTGAAGACCCAGTTATTATGCACAGTATTCCACTAGACTGCACAATCATTACACATTCATTGCAGACGTTTGGGCATATATCTGGTTTCATACTCTACTCTGCATGCATACAGTATGTACCAGTTCTATACCTATTCTATACCGATATTTATTTTTTGTGGCATTTATTGTAAACAGCAAAGAGAGAATTTTATTGTACAAAGGTAACATGTTTTCTTTATTCTTCATATGACAATGAACTTGGAACTTGGTTGTAAACTTGAAACGGTTATCATTTGCAACAGCTTCATCCTGATTAGAATCACAGTGAATCCAGAGAAGGGCATATGAACACAATGCAAGAGAATTCACCCCAGACAGCAGTCCATCAAAGGGGACCATGTACATACCATATACAGTATACCAGTACCTTGGAAGTGACCACTCGGGTGTTTTTAAGAGGCTTTAGAGCACCACACTGCCCACTGTGCCATCTTATTTAATTTTATTAAATTTTATTTCAAAGACATGCAGGTTAGACTGACTGGAGTTTACAAAGTGGCACTCTGTCCAGGGTGTACCCCCCCCCCCCCAATGCTCTAAGGCTCCTGGGATGGGCTCCAGTTCCCCTGTAAACCGGATTATGCGGTATAGATGACGAGTGAGTGATGAGTGAGGTTTTGTTTTGATGTTTTGGCCCAATTCTTTTTTTTACCGTTATCAGCCACTTTTCAGTGCGTTAAAGCAGGGTTTTATGATTTAGCATCATAAACGCCAAAACTGATTTTTACTGCGGAAATGCTATTTCTACAAAGTCTCATGAATGGAATAAAACATAGATTTGCTATTTCAATTAACTTTCTTTGTTACACCAGGCAAATGAGTATTCAACCACCCTATGCCAGCTTAACTGATTGATATCTCTTTTCTGTGTCCTTTATTTCACAGGAATCTTGGGAAATCTGGATTGCGGGTATCATGTTTGGGGCTTGGTAAGTCTTTAGCCAATTATAAGACCATCATAAGTCTCTGGCTGTGAGCTTGAGCTCTTCATTTTCCAGTTCACAGCAGAGAGCTTCTCTCTTTTTTGCGTCTCTCACCACTCTCTCCAAGTTTCCTGACTAATCAATGGCTTTATGAATAAGTGATGAGCCAGTTTGGAAGCTAAACCACAAAACAAAAATTGAAATAATCCTATTAGGTGAGATATAGCTCTCCTTTGAGTACAAAAGGCAACAGTTTCATAGATGAATGAAAGGTTCCTTCTCTTGTTTCAACAACTCAGATTTCAATCATCAGCTTCCACTGTGTCTGGAGCATTGCATAATTCAATGCTTTAACTGACATCTGCTCAGCTAATCCTCTTGTTAAGCTTTCTCCTATTAATGTTTAATTTATAACCCATGACAGGCACAAAATGCTTTGCAGTAATTAGCTCACCCAGCTAAGACAGAGCAGGGCTGAAACGAGTCGATGGGAAATGGTTTTGCAAGTCACATTTAATTCTAGTTGTAATGTCAAATCCAATGAAATAAAATTCCTGTATGGAGAATAAAAGCTTTAAAAGGAAGATATTAACCAAAAATTCATTTTTATAAATTTTCAGACATTGCCTGCTTTTTATGCCTTTTCCATTTTTGTAACGACCAGACCCTAAACAAGCCAAGTAGATTTTTGTCCTATTTTGACCTAAAAAATTTCCTACAGGATTAATAAAGTTGCATCTCACCTTATATAACAAATACCCCCTTTAGATAATGCCAATGTAATAACCTCAAGAGCAGGTTATTATGATTTTTCAAGCTTTAATATAAAAAAAGTGCTCATAAGCAATTACAAATGAATAGATAATATACCTGTATATACAATAGATCTACAGTTGGTGTGTGTCTTAATGAATCTAAAAAGTGTTAGTGAACTGTATGTTTTAAAGATGTTGAAGCAGCTATTGATTTCTAGCCTGGGACATTACATTAAGTCTCTGGACACTACCAATGCAATATAAAATGGTTATCAAAGCAATTTTTCAGCATATGGTGGGCAGACTGCAGAGCTTTGATTATGGCCAAATTGAAAATAAAACATCGAAGCATGTTTACAGAATATTTCAAAATACGAGGCATGCTGTGCCCACTTGTAGCCTCTAATTCATTCTCTTGTCTGATTTGGAATCCAGTGGCTTAAAACATTGTGCTTTCAGATATACATTTTTGCAGTGGTAAAGAAGGGAAAAGGGGTGATGTAAATTACCGTAGCCTTGCTATGAGTTCAAACTGTGCTTTGGCTTCTCTTTTCATCAAGAAGATGTTTCCACCAGCCTAACTTCCTCTTGCTGAATATTATTTGGAGTTTATTTGCACCATCGTTAACTTGCCCTTGCCACCATTGCCACTGAAACACTAAAGACGGTTGTGCAGGATGCAATTTGTAATTGATTTTAGGTATAGATAGTCAGAGAGAGAGAGAGAGAGAGAAAGAGAGAGAGAGAACACATATGAGGAAAGTCAAATATTATAATCCATAAATTCTGATGTTTAAGGGGATATTAAGTGGATCTGACAGGGGACAGAAAAACCAGGACTGCTACAGTGATGACTCAATACAATACTTTCACCCAGGGCCACATACAAGTCATGAATCATGGGTGTTGTAGTCTGTAGGCAAAGTCAATGCAGAAAAAAACAGATGTCTGAGGGTCATGCTTTTCACACTGATGCGAACAATGACTGTAAGATTTGGACACAGTTCAAGATGGATTAGCATGTACTGCACTAATAAAAAATGTAAAATTGAATGGGGTAAGTACATTATCAGAGTTACCAAAATGTAATTATTATTATCATCATCAAAAATAAAATTACCAGCCATTAAATAATCCATTAAATAGTCGGACTACTCTCTTTCATTTGTGATCAGGTCCTTAACTGTTTTCTTCTAATTTGTCTGTTATGAAATTCTAATCTTTTCCCCTCTTTCTTCCAGGAACATGGGTGACATTTGGGGGTCAGATTTCTGATGAGGTGGGGACACCTAACAAACATGCATACACATGCAGCAACATTTTATTTAAAATAAAAGAATAATCTCTCAGCCAAACAGAGCTCATTCTCAGTGCCAGAAGCCACCAGGCTCTATAGTAACACCACATATGAATCATTCTGTGGTGCTCTCTTACTAACAATAGCTATGTTCTGCGTGGGTTCTTGCTGTCTCTGACATTCACTGGGGCATAGACACAGTCCCATTAGTCAATCATCCATCATAAAGGCTCCTGCAGAAAACTCACTGTCCCCAGAGGCGAGGTCTTGGGTGTCGAACAACGTCAGGGTGGGGCTATCTAATCAAATTAAAGTGGAGGTTGGGAACATGGAACATCCCCCTTTTTGTTGCTCTATAGTAAGCTGTCTAAATTAATAATGTCTACAATTGTCGCTGTTGCCTTCATGGTCAAATCCAAACAACACCCTATAGTCACTGTCACTCAAAATAATAACACACAAATCATGCACATCATCGGAAGGAGAGAGGAGGGAGGGGAGAGAGAGAGAGAGAGAGAGAGAGAGAGAGAGAGAGAGCAAATCATCAATTTACCTAATTCTAATACCTACTGTAATCACTCAGTATGTTGTTATTATTATTATTATTGTAATTATTAATCCATCAGTTGTATTAGTTGTTGCCATGATGTGTATGCTTTTGCAATATTGTATTTAATAGAATTAATAATACAATGAAACTAATTTGAATTCCAACAAAGACAAAAAATAGAAGGGCAGATTTATGCAAAAAAAAGATAAGAAATGAACGTATGTGTTATTATTAGCTCTCACAGATGTGACTAGTTTATGTTAAATTACATAATATTGCATCTCTGTGAACAATAATTTAATGAAGACTTTATGCATGGACATGTAGAAAAAGAACACACAGCTCAATGCACTGTGTGAATAATATTAGCTTACCACACCTGAACCAAAGTGCTAATAGTATATTATTTCTTGTGTGTATACAGTAACTGTCTGATTGTGTTTGTGTGTAGGTAGCAGAGCAGCTCATGACTATAGCCTATGAGAATGGGGTTAACCTCTTCGACACAGCTGAGGTTTACTCAGCCGGAAAGTGAGTATGATCGTTCTGCTCTGTGAGAATTTCACACAGTTGAACTGATATGCAACACACACTTATTTTTTTCTATTTTAAATGCATAGTATCATTAAACCTGCACTACGCATAAACTTACAGTATCCCAAAGTCTGAACAAAACTCTCAGTTAATTGAAGAATTTGTAAACTGGATTGACATGATAGCTCGTGGGTGACACAATTGGCTAAACATCTACCCTTTAATCAGGAGAAGGCTTATCAGTTCCGGCTAGAAGTCTGTGAGAAGATATTTAACCTGATGGTAAAGTAGTATTGTGTATAAAGTGGCTGTAACTTAGTGCCCTTCTCCGAGCTCGTTTAGACGGCCAGTGATACTCTGAGAAAACATGTTGGCTGGATTCCCAGCACTCGTCAGCCTCCCAGGCCGGTCACTGTCATTCAGCAAAGCAGACTGAGCTTGCAAAAATGTAGCCCCGACTGCAACTAAGAACAGAATTTTTACAATTAAATACATTTAAATACATCCAAAAAACTATATATACAGTGTGTGTGTATACATATATATATATGTGTGCGTGTGTGTGTGTAAGGGTGTGTGTATGAATAAAAAGTCTAAACTCTTACTGAGACTAATAATTGGTGCAGAGAGATATGATGCAAGCTTAGTTATACTTAATGTGTGTTATCCTCTTCACAGAGCTGAAATCATTCTTGGAAATATCATCAAGAAGAAATGCTGGAGGTATAAGGCCGCTGAAAAGAATTACACCAATATTGTACACCAATCAGCCATAACATTACAATGCAAAATATTATGTGTAGTATTGTATAGGTTCTCCCTGTGTCTACGGCACCAGATCTTTGGGATGCTGCAGGCTGTGGGGTGGGGCCTCTATGGATTGGATGTGTTTGTCTGGTACATTTCATGGGTCCTCGATCGGATTGAGATCTGGGGAATTTGGATTCTTTGCCTGTTAGGCCTCATGCGCAGCAGGCTGTAGTGCACTGTTGCCTTCCTATCATAGCCATCATTGACTTTTTTTCACTGAGTTGTGCTGCATTGGCTTTTCTGTCGGATCGGATCAGACGGGCTAGCCTTGCTTTCTGCAGACACAAATGAGCCTTGGGTTCCCATGATCCTGTCAGCAGTTTCCCGGTATATGATCAATATTTTAATGTGCTACTGTTTTGTGGTGTTATGTTATGGCTGATCAGTTCATATTGCAAGAAATCCATGGATTGTTACATGGAGGTTGCAATGGTAATATGGCATAAATTGTTTAAATACGTTTGGGGTGGATAGTGTTTGGGTCACAATGTGTAGGATTATTTAATTTATCTTATGGTTGAACATAAACATTAATGAAATGATTTGATGTTTCTAACTCATTATGGTCCATATCATATGTGTGCGCAGGAGATCGAGTCTAGTGATCACTACCAAACTTTACTGGGGAGGAAAGTAAGTAAACTACTTATGTATAATTTGTATCTCTTTGCAGTTTATGTCATGGAATGTCTGTTTAAAAGTTAAATTCCTTGCCTATGTCAAAGCAGCTATAAACAGTTATAACCTCCACAGTTTATTTGGATAGATTATCTCGCTAGAAGATCACAAGATAAAGAAAAAGCATATATCATTCTTTAAAGTGTAAAAGCAAAGCACATGGCACTTTACCAAGAGGTTCTCTTCCAAGCAAACCTAATTTACAGCTTGACACGACATCTAAGGAGATCTACCGTCATGGAAAATTATCCAACATCTGTCCAATAAGAAATGAGAATTGACATCACCATGCTATAACTAGATTGAATCCATTTTAAACGGACAGGTCATCCCAAGCCTATTACGTGTGTGCGAGTGTGAGAATTGAAGAATTTTGTGAGGTAAAAGGATGCTAATCTATATGCATTAGTCTCTAAGCTGAAAATCAATTCCATCAAGCAGGGTTGAAACTTCTCCAATCAGAGCAGACACATTTTAAATTCTGTCTCATAACAGGGGATTAGGTGGAGGTTGAGCAAAACGAGGAGCGAGATGGCATTAAAATTCGAACAACAGGAAACACTGTTCCACTTCAGATGAAAAAGCATGCACTGATCTATTACTCAGAATCATCAGATCTGGTTCAAAGTCTGTCAAAAGTCTGTTTTGTTGTAGCAAGTCAGGCTGGATTGTGTTATATGACCTTGAAGATGTTTTCCCTCTCATCCAGGTGTCTTTACTAATCCCTAACTCTTCGGTTTAAGCTGAAATTGAGTTGAGCAAAATGCTTTGAATCGCATTTAGCTTATTTTGGAATGTTGTGTAAGGTATGACAAACTGGTCATAGCTTTCATCACTTACTTAATGCCAGAAGAAGTAGGATAGAAATGTTTATAGAGCAATTCCAACTGCAATTTCTGCCTATTTATGTCTTACTTGACATAGGATTTACAAATGTGGCAGTACCATATGCTCTTTTAGGTCCCCTTTTATTGTCCTTGTATAGCTAGACCCTAAAATATATGATTTAGAAGTATAATATAGCTCTCGCTTTTGTTTCGTTTGATGATGATGATAATGATGATGATAATGATAATAATGATGATGATGACACCAGATTTCCTGGTACAGCTACTTAGTTTTGATCTTTTTGAACGATTGAATTGGCCTGAATGGCCAAATGTTTGTGAACACCTGACCAGGACAACCATACTTGCTTATTAAGCATACTGTTCCAAATGTCCCCCTGCTTTGTTTTGTTTTTGATTTTTTGCTTTACAGTATATGTTGTCCATTCAGTCACATGACAATTAGTAAGGTCAGGCACTGATGATGGGTAGGAAGGTCTGGAGTGTGGTTGGGATTGCAGTACATCGCAAATGGGGTTGAGGTCAGGGTTGTGTGCAGGCCACTTGAGGTCTTCTATTCCACCCTTGGTCTCCATGTCTTTATGGACCTCCCTTATGCACAGGAATGGAACAGAGTTGGACCTGTTAGTTACAGTGAAGGGAAATCATATAATGATACAGCATAAATAAACATCCTCTACAGTACAACTGTGCTCTTTCAAGTTGTGGGGAAGACCCACATATGAGTGTAATGATCAGGTGTCTACGAACATTTGGACACACAGTGTACAGTATATAACTACTTATTATTATAGTCCATGTGTTTTTTCTTTATACAACTGATCCAATGCCAGTCCAAAAATATACTGTTTTCCAATAAAAAGACAAACCTTTTTCACAGGTATAGCTTTTTTGTCTTGTAAAACATTTTACTGCTGCTCTAAGATATAAGTATTAGTACACATAACTGACAACAGAGCACAATCCTTTTGATTAACACAGATTTCATAATAAGAGGCAGGTTATTTTTATATTCACAGATGCCACAGCTTCATACAGCTTGTAGTGTTTCATAACTATTCATACTGCTAGTGGTGATGAACAGGACAGAAATGATGGCAAAGGCATTGATGCATTTCTTTTTTAAACTTCCAAATAAAGTATATCCAGACGTCCTGAAGTAAAATCAGAAGTCAGAGGGGAAGTGGAATGCTAATAGTATGTTTTTGTGCCTGAATATCATGACATTTAAACATCTTGTCATCTCTATGCTAAAATTTATTTTAGAGCCCTGATGTAGCCAGACTGCGATTACATGGCCATGTGAAACAGCAGTATTTATTTATTTATTTATTTATTTTTGCAAATGACCAGCTAGTAAGAGAATAGTTGAGTAATTAAACAGTGAATTCGTTAAGTGCAGTATTTTGGGTTAAATTGCATATTGCCAGCACTCCTGGCAGCAAATCACTGCCTACACCCTACACCCACTTTTAAAATAAATCAGTCATTAAACAAACATGTCTTATTTTTATATCCACACAAACACTGTGGGCACTCTGGAGTTGGAAGTAGGAAGTCATGAGTCAGTTCCTTGTTGTCATGAATGCAGACTGAGTGTATCTATGAAGGGGATGGATGTATACTGTAATGGCATTCAGGAAGAGCGGATATATCATACAGTATGAGCACTCAGAGTTTGTGTTGATTTCTTCTTTTAAATCAACTTAAATTAAATACATTGTGTGTATTTTTTTTATATTTTTAGATAAAAATTGTATTAAACAATGAGAAGTTGTTTGTTTGTTTGTTTGTTTTTTAATTATGACATGAGAAGTTTACTATAATGCTGAGATCAATAGCTCTCTCTCTCTCTCTCTCTCTCTCTCTTTCTCTCTCTCTCTTTCTCTCTCCAGAGCGGAAACTGAAAGAGGTCTCTCGAGGAAGCACATCATTGAAGGTAGACATTTTTCAGTCATAATTGTTTTTTTTATTGCATGTCACCTTTTTAACATTCCTTTCCTTTTTTTTTGCATGCTTGATCCATTTATACTGCTTAATGTGGCAAGAGCTGGCTAATCCTGAAAGCAAACAGATAAAGACACTTAAAGGGGCTCTCTTTTACTGCTCGCATAAAGACACTGATTTATGCTGCCTGGGCAAAAATATAGGAGGCATACAAAAAATGTATTATCAGCTGTGGTTTCATGCTTTAAACTGTTATAATGTCATCAACAACATGGCCACGCCTTAGCATTAATTCTGCTTGGCAACCAATTTAATAATCATTAACAAACGACAGTTGCTTATGGTCTAATGAAGACGTATCCATCCATCTGTTCAAGCCGTCATTGCAAATGATGTCTGGCTGCAGTATAACCTATTACATCACACCAGGGGTCATTGCACAGCACCCCAACATTCTATGCAACCTACAAGCACACACTCTGTCATACTGCCCACTACAGCCAAATTAGAATCACCCTTTAATGTGTGTCTTTGGAAAGACCATGGTACCTGGAGGAGATCTATAAAACTAACTGTTAAATATGTTATACATAGACATAAAACTGTTTAGCCTCCAGGTAGGCAGTGACTCCATGGGAAAAAGTTTTTGGACCATAAAAAAAATCCACCAAAGTTAACGTTATGCCAAGCAGAATAATTACCTGTTTGGAAGTAGAGCTCTGCATCATACTGAGTCAGTAATCCTTCCTTATTTGACAAAAACGGAATATTTTGTTTTGCTCTTTAGTTTTTTTTAAGCTACCTATCACTGGCATAAGACCTTCCATGGTCTTATCTTTCTAGCATTTTTGCACTTTCTGCCCACTTCCTCTACCTACGCTCCACATGATCGACAGTAACACCAGGATACCTCGATGTGTTATGGGTTAACACATTTGCAATCATTGCAACTGTTTTTTTCCACTATTTTCAGACCATAATCTATCTTAGTAATTAATTAACAGCTGTTGGAACAATTTTAACAATTGCTATACCTGTAGGTCTTTTAAAACATTCTCTGGCTTTTATCTTTAATTTTGTATATTTATACAAGTTTTTGTAAGCCTAAAGTGCCCACACATAGAGAAAACAGAGAATGAGTCTGTAGATGTCAGAGCAGAGGTCAGTGTGGTCGTAAGTGACTCACAGCGGCAGCAGCTGATTGGCTGGTTTAGACAGCAAGTCGAACTGAGCTGCCTTGGTAGTCTCAGGTTGCTCCTTTCGCTCCAGCACCTGAGATGTCACAAAACCCATGAAAAAGTGTGTCCAGTTATTACTGAGCAATTAAAAATGATAATAACAAAAAAAATCTTACATACATTTCACATGCATAATACATTACACATGTTTAATTCAGATTAGTTATTGTTGCACATATTATTTTACAGTGATTTTCTTATCAGAGATTAAACTAACATTTAATTTGCAGACTAAAACTTTTTGCATTCAAATGTTTTTATTTATTGTTAACTGTTTTTGAAATTTACATTAATATCATGACAAATCAACATATTAGTTAACCCAAGCTGTTTGCTTACTAAAGCATACTAAATCTAAAGCAGTTGTATGTTCATTTTATGATCAGCCATAATTTTTTACACCACAAAACATTAACATTGATAGTTAATTATACTGTATGTAAATAAACTGCTGACAGGACCATGGGTACCAAGACTCACCCATGCTGACAAGGACCTAAGGCTAACCTGAATTGTCTAATCTCGCAGAAAAGCCAACGAAAAGTCAATCCAGCACAAAAAAAGTTTTACTAAAAAAAGTAAGAACTCTGATAATAATAAAAAAGTACTCATAACATGCAGTGCACTATAGCCATGCACACACAGGGCCTAGCAGGCAAAGAACCCCAAATTGCCAAACTGGCCTCAACAGATTCCAATCCAACTGAGCACCCATGGGATGTGCTGGACAAAGTATAATTCATGGAGGCCCCACAACTTACAGTACCCAAGAGGTCCACTGCCAACATCTACAACATTATTATAATGTTTTGCAGACCTTAGGTTTATTGGATGCCTAACACAGCTATGCTCTACATAAAGCAGTGATAATAAAGGTCCTAACTATTAAATTGCTATGTATGTGCATCTATGCAAAGGCTGTTCAAAATACAAATTCCTTTATGCAGCATTAAACAGGGCCAGGGGTAGCTCAGTGGTTAAGGCATTGGACTATGGTTCGGAAGACCCCAGGTTCAAACCCCACAACCACCAAGTTGCCCCTGTTGGCCCCCTGAGCAAGGCCCTTAACCCTCAACTGCTCAGATGTGTAATAAGATTTTAAAAAATGTAAGTCGCTCTGGATAAGAGCATCTGCTAAATGCCCAAATGTAAACAGACTTGTATCCCTTAGGCTCTGGTTGTATGTGTTGTCAGTTAAATGTAAATTTCTCCATTTTAACCCCTGTAAAATGTGGTGTTCCACAAGGCTCTGGTCTAGGTCCAATGTTCTTACCCACTCAGTCACAAGAGCAGGAGTGAAATCAGGCACTGATTGATCCTCAGTCAGCATTTCAATTTATCACAAAGGTTTGAGGTTAAGGGCTGTGTGCAGGGTATTTAATTTAACCATACCCAACTAAGAAAAAAATGTTTTTGCATGAACCCAACTTTGTGTACAGACAAAAAAAGGTTTGGGGCTCACAAATCCAGAGCGCAGAATCCATACAAATACATTCTAGGCATTTGCTTGCTTTCAATTTTCAACATTTTGAAGATGGCTGTGATGATGAGGTGTGCACATAGTTTTAGCCATATAGTGTTAAAAGTTTAGCTTGAACCAGACGAAACAAATTAGTTTAATAAAGAAGCAATATTTTGTATTGGTTTGTTTGCCTTTTTCAGCAATTCATACAGCGTTAGCAGGGTGGAAATTTCTTGTTTATCCCTTGCGAATGGCAGAAATAGCTCTATGCTAATAATACCTACATGAATGAAGCCAGCAGATACAGAACACTCCTGGTGACACACACACTTGGAAGATGTGATCACTCAGATTACTTTTGCTTAGGTCGTGTGGGATTATAGAGCGTAAAGAAAAGAGACAGGGTGAGAGTGGTGCTTATTCTAGGGATTAATTAGAACAAACCACCTCGAGGTGACAACCATCACATTTGCATACACACACACACACACACACATACACATTCAAACACAGAGAAAAAGAAAGAGACAGAGAGATACAGAAAGAAAACTGTCTATCTAATAGCTACCTAATAATGTATGTTTCTCAATGACTATAGATCCCTCTATTTTCATACTTGAATGTAAATTGCAGTACAGGTGCAGTATTTATTTATTCAGTATTTATTAATCTAAAGTTGCATTTCTTTACTCTCTCTTGCTTTTTAGGTTTGAGAGGGTCTTTACAGCGGTTACAGTTAGAGTACGTGGATGTTGTCTTTGCCAACAGGCCTGATAACAACACTCCTATGGAGGGTAAGTGTGTTTCAGCCAGCATTTGAACAGAAGGTCCATATAGACTGTACACAATATATGCATTTGTTAAAAATTTGTCCTGTTCTATATTTCATTCTGTAGGATATTTACAGCTTAGCTAGTTCTAAACATATGGAAGAACGAGGTCACTTGTTATATATTTAGAAATGTTTTCATACTAAATATACTTTCCCATCAGACAGACAAAGTGATAAAGATGTGTTTTAAAGATGTGTTTTTAGATGTGTAAGGAATTAAAACCCTTCCTTTAACATATTGGGAGGAACTAAAACTAACTGTCATCTGACTTTTACCTGAAATGGCAAATTCATTTAATGTGCATAAAATTAGGCAGGTAGAATACTTTTAATACAATGTTCTAGTTTTCAGATTTTATGCAGACAGACTGGGTGAGAGAACTTTTTCATTTTTTGGTAATGTTAATCTGGGGGAAAAAAAAGATTTTTCTCTATTTACTTAATTACTCACTTCATAATCCAAAAGCCAAAATTTTATTTTTATTTATCTCCAGAATGTTTATTTCTATAAAGCTGCGTTACCATGAACAATGTTAAAAAGTGCTATACAAATAAATCTTAATCTAATTTACTTGACCATATGGCTGATCAAATGAATTTGATCAACAGGTGCACTTCATCCTCCAAACCTACCGGTTTGGTGCACCTCATTACTTTAGCTGTTGGCCAAAGTAATGAGGCCATCAGCTTGGCCAACAGCTAGGCCTTCTTTAGGTTCTTCAAGATTACTATCACTCCTGCCAGTGGCATGAGTGCAGCAGTCATCTCAGGCTTTCTATTCTATGGGGTGTTGTTTTCCCATGACATTGAGACATAAGGTGATCCATAAATTCTTAGAAATTCATTTAATTTTAATTTAAAATCAATACCCATTTGGTTATCATACACCTACCCTGGCACATACTGTATATGGATAACAAATGGGACAAATAACGATTGAAACCAGGGTCTCGCAGGCTGCATCAGGGTCACAAGTTGGAGTCTGTGGTCTGATTGCTGTGGGCAGTGTCAGTGATAGAGACAGAAATGCATGTGACAAACCATCTTCAGGCTGTCCTCTTCTGAACCGCATGCCAGTTGATGTTGCAAGAGAGCCACCAATCGTGTGTAAAAAAAATTAAAATTCTGGACTGATAGGTCAAAATTCTGATGATGGTGGAAATACTGTATACATGGCCAAATTTGACACTGAGCACTAAACAAATGTTTTGAATAAGCACTGCTAACCACTGCATACCATCACAGTTTTCTGGTGTGTTATATGATAATTTAGGCTTCACTGGTTAACATGAAGAATTGCTGCCCTATATTTACTGTCTGACTTGCAAAGTCATGACTCTGCCCCTCACCCCTTCCTCTTCCCTCTCTATCCTCGTCTCACTCTCTCTCTCAGACGGGATTAAATAAGAACCTGCGGGGAATAGACAGTATATTTTTGGGCTGATGCGAGTTGCAGTGAGAGTGAGGGAGAGAAAGAGAGAGCGACAGTGCTGCAGGATGACTGAAATAACTGCAGTCTCTCACCAGTGGCTCATTTCAGTCTCGTACAGCGAGAGTGAGGAGAATCCATCTGGATGCCTATGTGTGTCACTTGTGTGACTGAAACGACTGAAAGAGAGAGACAGCAAAGAGACAGCAGATAGAGAGAGAGAGGCTGGACTCTGACCTTCACATTTCACTATTAGCTGCTACCAGAGACACACACACACATGAGTGACATACACATGTGCCAACCAAGATCTGTCCCAAATTCCACCACTTAAGGACTTAACATGATTTTCTTAAAATCAGTCCCAACAGCGCACAAGAGTTTTTCTTTTTTATGTACACATCCAAAGTAGTGTCCTTATCAGCACCCTGACACATTTTACTAGAAATTTATAAAGCCACACATTATAAATGTCTGTTTCCGTGTCTAAAGCCTTAGGTATACTTTTAGCGAAACAAATTCCATGAGGATTGGGAGAAGCAGGAATTTTCGTGTGTGAATGAAAGTTCTGCTGAGTAACAGATGGAACAAAGCTTTTGTGCTTGATTGTTTTCTCTGCAACGTTGTCATATCGATTCTAAAATCCATGAAAATGTCAGCTCCACAAGATGTATACCAAGTCCAAGACCACGCTGCAGTGAATTAAATTACTTCAAGGCTGCTAGCCTCCATCATCTCATGTTATAAAAAATGTTTTGGGGTTATCTTGTGTTGTTGGAAACACATTGTGTAAATAGTGGTTTAGCAAAAGTGAATGATGAGATGTAATCTAGGGTTCGGGTTAGAGCAGTAATATGGTGTGATATATACCTCTGAAGGTCTTCTGTGGTATACAGCACCAAAACTTTGGCAGCAAATCATTAAAGTCCTGTAAGTTACTATGTGGAGCCTTCATGGAATAGGCTTGGTCCAGCACATCTCACAGTAGCTTGATCAGATTGAGAGCTGGAGAATTAGGATGCCAACAATTTGAATTCTTTGTTATTTTCCTCAAAACAATTGCTGAACAATTTAGCGGTTTGGCTGTGTGTATTATTCCGCTGCAAGACAATACTGCGGTTAGGTAATACTGTTGACCTGAAGGATGTACGTGGACTACAACAATGTTTAGGTGGGTGGTACATGTCAAAATAACATCCACATGAACGCCAGGACCTAAAGGCTCCCAGCAGAGCATTGCCCATAGCATCACATTGTATATACCGGCATGTCTTCTTCCCGCAGTGCATCCTGATGTTTCTCTTTCCCAGGTACAGTGATGCACTACTGGGCATTTACCATATGTGACGTTCACATGTGATTCATGAGACTAGACCACATTCTTTAACAGATCCATAGTCCAGTTCTGATGACTATAGTAGACACTTTTCATTGTGGACAGGGATCAGCATGGGTAAACTGATTTGTGTGCAGCTATGCACTCCCATACCCAGTCAGATCCTACATCTGGTTCCAACCGATCAACATTAAGAATTGACTGTTCTCTTGCTGCATAATATAACTGTAAGGTTATGCTATGATGTGAACTTTCCCATGCCTGTATGCCCACACAACACAAATATCCAGTATCCAGACGAATATGCTTACAAATAGCTCTTGTCTGGTGGAAACCCCGTGTGAAACATCGTCCATCTGTCTCCAGGTCCCTCTATGACTTTAAAACATGTTAATGACTGTGTTTTTTTATGTACGGGACACAGAGCACCTGGTCAAATGCTTCATTGCTGTACAGTAAATGCTGATAATAAACAGAGAACTTCTGACACATCATATATGCATGAGTGTTTGTCAGACACTAAATAGCATTAATGGAATCAACGCTCAGTAACTTACTGGATTTTACTTACAGGACTGTTTATTTTATATGAGTCTCAGTTTTTAAATTCTATTTATACTACAGTGGCTACAGTATGTTGCATTAAAATTTCAGTGACCTTGAATGTGTGTGTGTTGGGAGATGTAGCCCATATCTAAGATATTTGTATGAGTCACATAAGTTGAATCTGACACCACTGCAGGCCTGGATCTGAGCGAAACTCCCCAAACAACTACCTTCAGGAGCGATGATCCTTCTAGGCCTGGTCAGATGGGGATAAGTGCTGTGGTAAATGCTTCCTTCTGCTTAGTGAATGCCTGCTGTGCTATACTGTAGGTTTCCTCCTTAATCGTTTGGATGTTGTTGGTCTTTCGGCTGCTCCCGGCAAGGGTCACCACGCGGAATACCCAGTCCGCACTACAACTTGGCACAGGTTTTACGCCGGATGCCCTTCCTGACGCAATCCTCCCATTTTATCCGGGCTTGGGACCGTGGCTGGGGTTTGGGCACAGGCTGGGAATCGAACCCGGGCCTTTCGCATGGCAGGCGAAACACCTACCACTGAGCCACCAGTGCCCCTGCAAAATTTGCAAAGCCCAAGGAAGAGCTTAACTTTTGGATCGATTTCAGTGAGGGACAGTTTATAACAGCTGCTATCTTTGCCTGGAAAGAAACTTCAGTGACACTTTAGTAGTGTCGTAGCTGGTTCTCCCATAGGTAGGTTAAAATGCTCTTGACATGACCAATGACTCCTTAAGTCCTTACTGTAGGACATGGAGTATATTAGGATTTTGTGGATATGGGAATCACAAATTTTCCTAATATTTCTCTCAGAATATAATTTATGAAACACTCAATAACTGTAGGTGCTAAGGGTATTTTGTGGTGCATCAGAATCTTAGGATGTGGAAAAGTGGATGTATCCTTGCCAAAGTGATTCAGAAATGTATTCCTCAATAGCTTTTGTTTCCTTTTGCAAAAGGGGTTATATTTGGCTGTCAGAGGGAATAGCGCCTTCCTGAAGTTCAATAGTACTGAATAGTCATGTGGTTGGTGAGGAGGAAGACCGCTTGCTTTCAACTCGCTGAACACTTCTTTAAAAAGTCACATTTAAAGAGAACAGCTGTTAGTGTTGGCAAATCCGTACTTTCGGAAGATTGGTGAATCATGTTTTTTTCATCCATGGGAAGCCTAGGAATGAGATATCCTCATAATGTAGTGCTCTAATCCTTAGCTAAACTTGTTCAGTGCGAATGATTGACTAATCCTCCTCCAGTGGATCCTCCATCCAAGGCTTTAATCTGTAGCGGGTACTGTAGCAGAATTAGTGGGATTTGGTGTTCTACAGAAGTGCATTGATCGATAAAGTAATGTTGGAAAAAAACACTTTATTTGAGTGGTTTTCTTCCTTGGGGAGGGCTTGAGAAAGAAGTCATCTTTTTTTCTGTTCACTAAGATGCGTTGACCAGAGGGTGCTGTTAACTTTAGCATCTTTGTTGTTTTTCCCTCAGCAATTTTGACACTTCCAATTTTGACCCTTGCTGTGTCACTGATACCGGCTTTCTCAACATCAATCCATCAAGATGGCTCGTCATATCAATAATTTAGTTCATTTAGCCATGCATTATGTCTTTATTCAGTGAGTATTTCTCAAGTGAGTCCTCCATGAAAGTCGCCCTTTACTGCGAGCTAGTTCTACTGTTTAGTTACTGTTTGGCCTCATTGGTGGAAGCTGAGCTTTTAAATCCCCTGGAAGTTAATCTTTTCCTGCAAGATATTGTCATGGTTCATTTAGAACTTGGGGATGACTTAAAAGTGCTTCTCTCAAGTTAAACTCTTCCACTGAGCCCAAGGTTGGTCAAGTATTTGATCAGGGTTATAAAATACCAAGGCTCAAGTGTTGGTAAATGGTATTGTATCCTCACACAAAACAAATCAGAAAGGTGATCAGAAATCAGTGACCAGAACAAAAGGCAAAGGTCAGGCGATCACCAACTGGCTGTCAGGAATAAAGACATTGTTCAAAGACATTGTGTTCGCTCCACCACCCGGGTTTGAGGAATTCAAACCGTGCCAAGTTCCAATTCCGTCTCCATGTTAAGCCCCAGTACAACCCTCATGCCAAGTTTTATGTTCTTTCCTATGCCAATTTCCGGTTCCAGTCTTGTATTTATGCCTTTTCCAACCTCGTCTTCAAGCCCTCACCCAGTCCCAATGCTCAATACCCAAGGCCTTAGTGTTGTAGAGCCTGGCCATACAGTAGGTTTTGTTGGGACATATTGAACCACCAGGAAAACATCAAAGTAGCAAGAGTATTACACCTATTACAATACTGTTTGTGGTCTCAATTTTACAGTCCAGTCTTGTGTCACAGGATTCTAGATTAGTTTCTTAATGAGTAGTATAATACCATAAACACTAGTCTAGAGTCTCCTATAGTGTCCTTGTCTCACACCTGTTGTTGTTCAATTAAATCCCTTTGTAGTCTGCTGTTTATTTCCTGTCTAGTTTATAGTTCATTACAGTTATCCTGTCCCTCTTCCTTTATTATGTTTTGTTATTAAAATCTTAACATCTGCACTTATGCTGCGCCTACGAGTACATTTTATGACACAGGTCTTATATGTAATCCGAGAAGGAAGATACTTGCAAAATAGCAAGAATTCACCAGGTGAAGAGTTTTTACAGATCGCCGAACATGTACAGAAATAACATGCTCATAAAATTGAGAAGCGTTTGACATGGCATATTCTCTGGCAGGATAAAAACAAAGTTAGATCGTCCTAATCCCTTGGAGAGCACAAATGCTCAGCCTGTCAGTGTTAGTGTATCCTCTTACTTTCTGACAAGCCTGTCTCTGATTAGTGAGGAGAAACAGCACAGTCACAGAGCAGTCACATCATCAAAAGCAACCATGTAGGTGACCATGTAGTGTTATCAGAACAGGTAGATGACCTGATCTGATTAAATAAAAGGCATTTCAACTACTGAACAGATTGGAACCGAGCTTTAAATAAAAAAAGAATATTAGAGAGAAGACTAACCATAACCACAGGATGTGGGGTGTCGCATCAAGGGACTGTACCCCTTACTCTTACTAAGGATACATGTTGCATTGATGCAAAGGGTAAAATCCTCTGTCAGACATAAGGATGCATAGTGCTGAGAGCTATTTTTCTCCAAGGAAGGAAGAAAAAAGCATATGGTGGCATCACAACGCATACTTTTTTAATTTAATTTAATTATTTTTTTAAATTAAACACCTTGAGTGAAAACATATCAGGGCTTGTTTCTGTATATATTTATGGACAAAGCATCTGGTTTGATATTAAAACTCATACGTTGGAGTAGATATTAGTAATAGTATTAGTGCTAATAGGACTAACATTAATTTTACACGTGACAGCCATTTAAAAATTTAAGTTAGTGTTCGTGTGCCAATCTGTTCCATAAAGCTTATCTTAAACCAGCTGAAAGTATTTTCTCTGCTACAGCAAGTTATTAGCAGTAAATCCAAGCTTCTTTCTTAGGTGGACACACACGTGCATACAGACACACAGACAAATACAGTACACACACATACATACATACATACATACATACATACATACATATATACTCACACACGGTGCTTCTGTAAATTTTTCAGTGTGAGGCTTTAGATGCTGGTTTTCCCCTGACCGAGTGTAATAATGCACACAATTGGGTTGAATTTCCCATCACACACTATGTACAGACAGTCCTGTAACATCTGAACATCAGGAAGGAAAAAAGTACAGGTGCTTAAGTACAGGTTATCATTTAACACTATTATCCCCTACATATTTATCCTCTACCCTAAGAGGATATGGGAAGTAACCAGTCTTTATAACAGTGGATCTCCAATTTCCCGACTGGCAGACCATAAACAGTACAAATGGGCAGACATGTCTCATCATTCCTTACACTCAGCACTGGAGCCCTCCAAGGCTGTGTCCTGAGCCCCCTTCTATACCAACTGTACATCTATGACTGCATAGCCACGTCAAACCGTACCTACAAGTTTGCTGACCACACTGTTGTGGTGAGACTGATCTCTGATAATGTTGAGATGGCTTACCTGACGGAGATTAAAAACACATGTTCATTGGGCAATTGTATTCCACTCTTACTTGCAAAATGTTCCAGCTCTATCAAATTGTGGAGGAATGTCTTGTGCATGGTAAAATAGAATTTCGATAGAATTTAGATCTATTCTTTGATTGTGCATTTCTTACTTATTATGTATATTCTTATTATAATACTTATTATATTTATATTTCTTTATCTTTATTTGTCCTATGAAGGCCTGCAGATTTGTCCCAAAATAGATAGCTAATTGCAGCTTTGCCTCATTCAGTGCTTCCACCACCATGCTTCACTGTGTGGTTTGACTGATAAACATCCTAATTACAGTGCGAAGGATTTTTCTTTTTTAGAATTATAGCTCTACATTGGTTTTACCCCAAAGTTCTTGGTTTCAGCAGCCCATAATAGTGTGCCACAGGGTTTGGGGTGATTTATGCAGGCTTGGATGCTTTTTCTTGTCAGAATGTGCTGTCCTTTAGCCATACTGCCCAATAGCCCTGGACTTGTGAAAAATAAGAGACTGTTATAAGCCCCATTAAAAAAGGCTATGCATACCAGCTTATTGTAAGTTTTATCATTTTTATTATTGTTTTTCTCTGAATAGTTTCTATTTACTTGAACATTTTGGCTGCTATAGAACCGTACAGGTGGAAAAGATCTGGCACGGTTCATCCTCGTTTTATTTTTGTTTGTTTGTCACAGGGGTGTGTAGACTTTCTATACAGTATATACTGTATACTGAATTTCTAATAAAGTATTCTAAATTATACAAAACATATGTTTCTTTTCCCCTCACTAAATCACTATTTTGCTATTTCCCTTTTTCTGTATCTCTTCTTCTTGTCACTGTGTCTCTCTCTATATATTTCCAAATTGGAAGAGAAACAATAACAGAAAATTTTTATTACTAGAACACTGATTAGAACATTCATTATGTATTTGGCAGATTATCAGAGAATTGGACTGTTATATTCCTACTTCTTAAAAACCAACTAGTGTAAGGATGATTTTCATCAGCATGTCTCACAAACATTTCCAGTTTATAAAAAAGTGTTTATGCCTGATGTGTATAAATATTCTTACTCTTCTTGTGCATATTCATGAATAAATGACAACAATCCTGTAAGTTCTAGTAAAGATGGAAGAAAATAGCACAATTTTTCGGCTTTTTCTTTCTAGCCTCGGGTTTTCCCATAATTCAGTTTGTATATTCGCTATCAATAACACTGCCACATTTTGGAGGCAAAAAAAAAATGTATAAAATCACACTTTGATCCAATTTATTTAGTAGTTGCAACATTTTACATTAGTAAATAATATTAAAGATCACTCAACCAAACTGAACACACATTCTGGAACTGCAGTTCGAATTAAAAATCATGATGTTATTTTATTATTTTACTGATTTCAAAGTTAATTCTACAGTTCTCTTAAAGTCGAAAGCCTTGTGATGGCCTAATTGTTGTCCAATTATTGTGTGTGAAAGAGAGAGAGAGTCAGAGAGAGAGAGAGAGAGAGAGAGAGAGACTCAGAGAGAGAGAGAGAGAGAGAGAGAGCGAATGAGAGAGAGAGACTCAGAGAGAGACTCAGAGAGAGAGAGAGAGACTCAGAGAGCGAATGAGAGAGAGAGACTCAGAGAGAGACTCAGAGAGAGAGAGAGACTCAGAGAGAGAATGAGAGAGAGAGAGAGAGAGACTCAGAGAGAGAGAATGAAAGAGAGACTCAGAGAGAGACTCAGAGAGAGAGAGAGACTCAGAGAGAGACTCAGAGAGAGAGAGAATGAGAGAGAGAGAGAGAGAATGGGAGAGAGAGACTCAGAGAGAGACTCAGAGAGAGAGAGAGAGAGAGAGAGAGAGAGAGAGAATAAGAGAGAGAGCGCTGCATTTCATAACAGAATATACAAACATGTAATAACATTTGCTAATGTTTTATAAATGCATCACTTTTTCATTCTTTATTATTTAATATTTATATATAATTATACCATTTTCTTCAGGCAGTGTAACATTTTGTCCAGACCATTTCTCTTACTGATGAAATGGCAATGAAATGGGAAAAACAATTAATTATTAAATCAAACAGGCATAAAGATTACTTAATATTTCATAGAAAATGAGATTGAGAACAAAAAAAAAAAAACTACAGATAGCATACTGAAGATCTTGACACTGATTCACAGCAATTTTTGGAACATAAAAGTTGTACTGACTCAGGTGTGGAATGAATTCTCTCACGTGCTGAGAGTCGACCTGCATCAATCCTATTTTCACACACTAGAGACAAAAATAATTCACAAATTGCATTTGCAGTAATGAATCCACCGTGAACACTACTGCTTCGAGAGGCCTTAAAGTCAGCAGGGTACAAAAAAATACCAACAACAAAAAACCAAGACGGTACACAGGAAAGATCGTGTCATGGTGTAATGATTAGGAAGCCTCTATAGTTTCCTTTCTTTAGACCAACATCACCCACGCACACATACACACGTGCACATGCACACACAACCCTTTCAGGAATACTTTATCTCCCCCTTTCCTCCTACACACATTATTACACAGTGACAGGTCATTTCATGCACACACTCATACACACTCACAGGGGGACGGCAGTCTCTGCATTGCAGCTCTGAAATACAAATATCAGCCTCGTGTTCTTCGACTTGGGTCATAAGGAAATTTCTTTCAGGTGAAGAAAATGTCACCCACGAGGCAGGTCATCTTTAATAAATATTAATTGGGATTTTATCTTAAATTCATGTGAAACATCAAGCTGTCAATTATAGATTGTATCATAAGTAATAAACTATAATGTCTTGTTAACACCTTATATATATAAAGAGTACTTACAGTGAGCATACTGTACAAATTGTCCCTAAGCATTAAATAAATATGCTATAAAGCAAAACTGTAGGATTTCATAATAATTACCTAATTTCATTCAAGTAATTTATTCTCCTGGCATATGGACTTCATAAATACAATTGATTGGAATGGCACTTTATAATAGATGTTTATAGATAGTAAAACACTACAATATAGGCACTTTATAATAGATGTTGGTAAGCCATTTAAAAGCTGTATTTACTGTATCAACATCTTGTAGTGACAAGGAATTCAACTCTCATGGGTGCTCTGCTTGCATAAACATCTATCATAAAGTGCCATTTCAATGACTTTTATTTATGAAGTCCATATGCCAGGAGAATAAATGACTTGAATGCATTTAGATAAACGGTTCAGTTAGTCCATCCAGTTAGTTGCATTTACAAAACACTGTTACATACCGTTAAATAATATTTAACAACTTAAAGTGGCATCAATATCATGTTAACAAATATCATTTTGCAATATATGGGTACAAATTATAGCACCTTCTGCATCAGTCGACCCATAATGTAATTAATGTAATGTTGTCTTTGTGCCTTTCATGTAAAATCATATACAGTGTAACATCACCCTGGTTTTGTCATAATTCTTCAATAATTTCACAACCACTGTTTTATGAAATATTTATGCACGTGTTCCTACTTTTCTGTAGGAACAAGTATCTCTCTGTTGGCACTCAAAGAACGTCCATGCTGTGGCCTATAAGGACATTTTATTTATGCATGAACAACACAATCTATACTGTATTACAGTTTTTATTGCAAGTAGCTGCTTACA
Source organism: Clarias gariepinus (assembly GCF_024256425.1). NCBI lineage: Eukaryota > Metazoa > Chordata > Actinopteri > Siluriformes > Clariidae > Clarias > Clarias gariepinus. The sequence goes on from NC_071124.1 coordinate 12,367,908, forward strand.
CACACACACACACACACACACACAGACCAGCAGTGCTGTGATTCATGTGTGAGGGTGGATTGGAAATCTCTTACTACAGTCAGATTGCTTTGTCACTTTCCTTTTATTTACAACGTAATATTGCAGTGAACCGCAGACTCATGTTACGTCTCTCAGTATTTCTCAAGCTATTTAGAAAATCCTGCTGCTGCCTGGATCAAGGTGCGAAAGAACGCTGCAGTGCCTGTTGCCGCAGTGCCAGTTCAGATTACAGCAGCCTTGTGACTCTACAGGTTTCTGATTGTGTGTGTGTTTTTATTCCATTTGAATGGTAGTAGTCGTGAGTGCTGCATCAGTCTTTGTTCGCTGTGTGTGTGTGTGTGTGTGTAGTCCCTCACTAAAGTAAACTCGGTAATGAAATGACATGCAAGCACTCTGAAATTTGCAGCAGGGAAACATGGCTGAATGCACATACAGAACCCTGCAGGACATTTTTGGAGGGTTTGATAAAAAGTAATACCTCCATACTCTAGGGCCGGATATGTAATACACCTCCAGCATATTTCAATTCTTCCATTCTCCCACTTCTGCTCTCTTTCCATCTCTCTATGTGCTGATGCATTGTGCTCAGCTGACGTCATCTCGTTACTTCCTCCTACTGTTCTCTCCCACACATACACACACACCCCTTTTGCTAATGAATGAGTGGGAGAAGACTCTCATTTCCATTATGTGCTGCTCCAGCTTCAGCATGCCTCTTAAACAAAGCCTGCTATTTTCTCCTCGCTCATTTTCCGTCACCTTCTCTCGCCCAAGTGCACACGCTTGTTGAGGATTAAATTGATAATTAAATCCTTTTCTCAAATACAGTCTTGCTGTGTTGCAGAGAGAAATTAAAAACCATGCACTGAAGTCATTCCCCTGTGGACTGCAGTGGAAAGATGGATCGCAAAGTCAACAACGCGCATGGTTGAGTAACAGTCAAAGAAAAATGCCTTGAGCGTGACCAATGCAGCAAAATAAAACAACACAGGCACGGGGCTGAGATGGATTTCTGTTCATATGGGGGGTTTGTCATATAGTGTGCTACACTGCCTTAAAGTGGCACTAAGAGTGCAAACCTCACACTCGTTTTTAGGTTTTTAGGTTGCATTAGAGCAACTTTTTTAATTCGGTTATTATTTTTAGCAAAACTATTCCAGATCTTCTGTTTAAAATGTTAACTGTTCTGTTTAAAGACAGTATGCCCCCCCCCCCTTACTTTCTAGACAATCATGATAGATAGCATACCATTAGCTTGCAATTACTAGCCTAATGGTGTTGCATTTGTTTACATTGTTAAGTAGTAAATGCAGTTGTCTAATGTCTGTAAGATTTATAGTGGACACAAATGATAAGTTGTAATTTAACAACCAGGTGACCAGATGCATTGATGCAGCATATGGAATGTGCCTACAGAATTACGCACCAAAAGGTTCTACCCTTTTATTATGGCACATAGTGCACTAGTTGTTTTGACATTTTATAAATCATGTCTGGGTACAGCTGTGACCAAAGATTTTGAGAAGGACTTAAATATGAACTTGAATGACAAATATATTTAAAATTTGCTGCTTTCATGTTTTTAGAGCTTTTTGTCAGATGCTACTATGGTATACTGAAGTATAATTACACTCTTGTAATTAGTTAGCTTATAATTTGTAGTGCTTGAAGTTTGTCAGAATTTGTGGGTTTTTGGTTGTCCACCCCCTCTTGAGGACTGACCACAAGTTCTCCATGGGATTAAGGTCTATAGAGTTTCCTGGACATGTTTCGTTCTACAAGCCACTTAGTTATCACTTTTGCCCAATGACAAAGTGGTCCATCATGCTGGAAAAGGGCATTGTTTATTACCCAACTTTTCTTAGATGGTTGGGACATGTTGCTTTTTTTAAAGTAACACTCTCTAGGCTGAGAAGCAAAAGAAAATCACTTTACCCCAGTCCTCAGCAGTCCAATCCCTGTACCTTTTGCAGAATATAAGTCTGTCCCTGATGTTTTTCCTGGAGAGAAGTGTCTTCTTTGTTGCCATTCTTGAAATGTATGAAAGTGAGCGCTCCCATCAGTCCTATGTCATGCCAACTGTAAAACATCCTGAGACCATTCATGTGTAATGGTGCACTTGGAAGTGTTCCCTCATAGGTCCAGGATGAATAGTTGTCCTGTGTGTCTGGAGTTTCACATCCATGTCTTTCATTTTTTTCTTATATTCTGGCAGGTAATGTGACTACTCCAAATTGTCCCTACATGTGAAGAGGTGTATAAATAATGTATTTATCGGCAACTGGTGGTTGCCAGAATGATTCCGTCGAAAAAAAAGTAGGATTGTAAACAACTTTTTAGAACGTTCTTTACATTTACAGTTTAAAACTGTCTTTTGAAAAATTTGTTGTTTCCACAATAAAAACAGGGATCTGTGGTTGGCAGATTAATTTTATTTTAAAATACAGTATAAATAGAACCAACTTTACATGTTAAATTTTCAACATTGAAACCAACAGCTTTTTCCTGGTAGCGCGGTGATATAGTGGTTAGCACTGTACTGTAACTTTAAACAGTCCGAAGACCTGGGCATTAGGCTAACTGACATGAGTGAAATTTTTTTTTTTTTTTTTTACTGTAAAATTAGAATTGAATTGTGGGGTTTTTTTAGTAAGATTTACTCGAATTCCATTTCATTTCACTAATAAATCTCAACCAAACAACATTTGTTAATTGTGAGAGCCTCATTATTAGAAAATTTGTAATTGAACGTCTTTGCAAACTTTATCCTGGGTCTGTTAAGTCTGTTCCTGTTTTAATAGTATTGATCGACAGAACTACAAATAGTTTTGGTTTATCTGTTCATTATGACATAGAGGCATAACATTTTATGTCTCTATGTTGGCTCAGCATGTGGCTGCAAACCACTCCTGAGAATATAATTCTGTATTAACAGCATTAATGGTAAAACTAATGTACAGAACTTTTTTTGCATATTTGTAACACTTAAGTGATTGAAATTCCACAAATGTGGAAAAAAAAAAAAAAGAAAAAAATATATCCCCCACCCCTGCTAAATCATGAATGGACTGTGATTAACACCACATTTTTTTGGGAAGCTGAGTTAAATTTCACTTGCCACACCCAGGCCTATTTATTGCCATATCTGTTGAAACAAGAAATCACTTAAATAGAAGTTGTCCGACAAAGTGAAGCACTGTAAAAGATCTCAAAAACTCTCAAAAAACCCCAATGTGGTTAAATTAAACCAAATCTCCAAAAAGAAGTGGGCCAAAATTCCTCCACAGTAATGAAAAAAAATTCCCTCAACAAATGAAATTATCTTTTAAAAATTATATTTTGGTAGTGGCAGAGCAGTACCAAGCTCACTCTTTCACCTGGGTTTCCAGGTGATGCTGTAACCTAGAGCTGTGGCCAAGCTCTTTTAGAGGAGAAGGACAGGAGGCACTTAGCACTCTCCCATTAATTGCAGGTCTATTCAATAAAGTTCGGCTATGGGCTTAGCAATAGGAAGAAGCAGATAGCAAAACACATGATAGTTTTCATCCTCCCTCGTTGGTAGTTGTAGCCTTGATGTAGGAGTGCCCTTATGACATGTAGGAATTGGCTACAACTAAATTAGGCAAAAAATAAAAAAACAAGAGTCCCAAGAAAAATATGCATAATTTTTTTTTATCCTGCCCTTTATATTTGCTCAGGTTATATTTGTGTAATAATAAAATTCTAAATCATTTATGAATGACAAATATGCAACAAAAAAAAAAAAAGTCACACAAGTAATTTTTTATAGCACTGTACATGATACACCCTTAACACTTCTCACTTGGCCATTGCTGCGGATGAAGTTTATAGCACATCAGCTTCTACTGGGAGGAACATAATTATCTCTCCCGTTCTTGCAGCATTTTTAAGCTCGGTCAAAGCAATAAATGATCATTTCAAACATAATTTCAACTTTTTTACAGTCAGTTGCTGAATGAATTTCCATTATGTGCTCTTTTACAAGCACATTTACGCTCTCTAACGCTCTCTAGCGCTCTCTAACACAAGGTGCCGACTCATTGAGAGCCCAATAGAAACAAGCTGTAAAAGTTGCATAAGTATAATGCTTGCACTCCGCCTATATCCTGTGACTCAGCCATATGCCATGAACTTGCGACTAGGCAGAGCTCACCTAGTCGAACACAGGTGTTTATTTTTTGGAGAAAAATTTAATTTATATTGAAAGACAAGGTAATATTAGGGTTACATTTAAAATGGCACTGAGACCTTAACATTACCAAATGACTTTTTAATGTAGGCTTTAAAAGATACATTTGATTATTTGGAATTGCTAATACATAGCATGATCGAACATAAACAGGAAAGTGCAGGTTTTAAGGAACATTTGATTGTAACACTCTTTTTCAAAACCTTTTTAAAAAAGGCTATAAAACCGTTGGCATTATATTCCTGCTACTGTATCTGTTATCATTCAAATGATGTTCCCTGTTGAGGTAGGGTTTCTCTTAAGGTTTCTTCCTATTGCCATTTCAGGGAGTTTTTTTTGCCACCGTTGCCCTCAGCTTGCTCATCTGGAATTATCTAATCATTTTTGACTAATACACATTTTTCACATTTCATAGAAATTTCCATAAATTTCTTTTGATTCAGTAAAGCTGTTTTGCAAAAATGATCACTGTTAAAAGTGCTATACAAATAAAATCTAATTGTATTGAATTAAAATATTTGATAATTTTGGAAAACACAGTACAAATGGTATACAAAAAATATAAAATTTAAATAAAAATTTCAATTTCTAAAATGTAACAAATGTAAAAAAATAAAATAAAAAATAGACAATCATGTTGCAATCAGATTGCAATTATGTTGTAATTGTCTTGCTTTTTGCATTATGGCTTTTCTGTGTTTGCTCTACAGTAACTATGCATTTATAAAAAGAAATATGATTATTTTACCATATTCTAACGGTGCATTAACATTTATGCTTGGTTATTTTATTTTTTTTTACTGAATGTTACTGTAAATTAATTAGTTTCCTCCCTGATGGTATTGCATCATGTGTAAGGATCGGTTTGTATTTCTCAGCACTGAGCAAACCATCAATCCTGACCAAATCTCCAACACTGTTTGCAGAAATCCAGCTCCAAACTTGCAAAGATCTTTCACCATACTTTCACTGTTTCCTGCAGACACTCATTATTGTACCGCTCCCCAGTCCTTCAGTAAACAACCTGCCTCCAGCTACAGCCAAATATTTCAAATTTTGACTCACCAGTCCAAAGCACCTGCTGCCATTTTTCTGCACCCTGCAGTTACCATTTAATACATACAGTAGTTGATTCACTTAGCCTTGTTTACTCATCAGAGGTACAGCCTTTGGGCAACAGTCTCTCCATTATGACCACTTCTGACCAGACTTCTCCAGATAGTAAGTGGGTATACATGGTGCGCCCCACTGGTTTTCTCAGTTAAGTCTGATGTTTCTTTCATCTTCTGCATTAAGTTTCCTGTGCTTTTTCCAAATAGCTTGAACAGTACATCTTGAAACCCCAGTCTGCTTTGAAATCGTAGCCACAGAGAGGATTTGCTGATATACAGTAATATCAGCCTTGCATCTTGTTGCTGCATTCAGTCTTGCCATTGTGTACAACCAGTGATATGAAACAGTCTTCCACAGTCTAACCTTAGTAGCAGAGATTAGTTGCTCCACATCCAGACTTACGCCTTCCACACAGCTGTTTCTGTTTCAGTTAATGACTTTAATTTAACCTACATACAATCTAATTATCATATGCATAAGCACCTGTTTGGTATGTATGTATATTGGTCTACATATATATATATATATATATATATATATATATATATATATATATATATATATATAGGGTATTTAGGGTCTTTTATTTTTTTAAAAACTGTATTAAACCTACTATTTATAGTTTTTTACAGTAATGGTTTTGACAGAGTGTTTGGGTTGCATTGAGATCCAAGTGCTTACCAGAATCAGAATCAGAAAGAGTTTTATTGCCAAGTACGCACGTACAAGGAATTTGTTTTAGTGACAGAGCTTCCAGAACAAAAAAACAAAGGACAAGACAAAACAGCATGACAGAAAAAAAAGTGGACATCAAATGGAGTAGGGTGTGAGATACTTTTAAATAAGTTACATAAATATCTGAAATCTGTGGTATATTGCACAGTGGTACTGTACACAATATTTATTTATTGACAGTTAGAATGATGTTTAGCTGTTCATTTCAGAAGATGAAATGGAAACATGTTTGTGTCAGTGCACTTGTAATGTCACAGAATGCCATGGAAGAGGTTAGTGTCCATTCCTAGTTAGAAATCTTAAAGATGATAATTGCAATCATGCTAAACATGTATTAGCACAAAAGTAAATCTAAAGGACAAAAGCACTGCTGCATCATTCTCTTTAAGTGGAGATGAAGTAAGATCTAAATCTCACAGGCACCATTATCAGCAGGTACTTGTACTCAGAGTGGATTTGCCCTTCTCGCATAGTTACACAAGAATGTTTAATACTATTTGACATGCGACCTGGCTATCAATTTAAATTAGTATATTTATTTTCTAAAATTTTATAGCGTTAAGACCTTCAGCCTTTAAGTCAAGTTTTCCGTGTGTGTCTGTCCCAGGATGTCTGACTGTCTGGAGTAGCTTAGATTCAGTAAGCTGATGCCATCTAGAGTCCATAATAAAGAAATGTTATTGGCAGCTATTGGTAATGTTAAAACAGTTATTGACTAGGGACAGTTTGCTAAAAACATATAACATTTTGTTTAATATTAACTTGAACATTAATTGAAAACCCTGACGCATTTGAGCCATTTTGTTAAATTACATAATTATTCACATTATCACCATATAACTATATTGTAAAATAAAATTTGATGTAAAAACCAGCACCTGTAGAATCATATAACTATAGTATACTAGAGGTCCTGGTTTTATACAGTTAAATTCCATTTTACAAGATCCTGATTCAGAACTAGTCGAGTGAATTAAAGTACACTTTTTAGCTCATGCTGAGTGTCTGATGAAGTGCACTTATTAAGTGCAGTGAACAGGCTTATGAGTGCGAAGTTGTTTCGCCTACAGTTTTGACCTTTCTGATAAAGAGAACAGGTTCACGGGAAAATAAGCCATATTATGCAAATCCTTAATCATATAGTTTTGATGTTATTTAATTTTTCACGAATACTGACTTAAGATTCCCAACTCAGCAAAACTCCTGTTTAAATGAATGAATATTTCAACTGAATAAGTCAGTTAATTACAAAAGCCCTGTTAAATCTTTAGCAATATAAATGTAAAGGTCAATTATTGAAAAAAAAATCTACCTCTTGTGTGATTGAATACATTTCTGAATCAGTTCTCGGGAATACAGAGAATGAGGAACATAAGTGTAAGACATGATATTTTCTTGCTTTCATTTTTTCCAGAGATCGTGAGGGCAATGACTCACGTTATAAACCAGGGAATGGCCATGTACTGGGGAACATCACGCTGGACCGCCATGGAGATAATGGTCAGTTAAACTTTGATTTGAGTTGAACCTTAGATGTTTAAAATAATCTAATTATGTGTCACCCCAAACATTTTGATTGTTTTACTATTAATATCTTACTAATGTGCATACACATTTTTGATTGTTGTTATTGCTTGTTATAATCTTTGATACTTGTAAAAGTGAAATTGCACACACTTTGTCTGTTACTGTAAAAAGGTCCTTATTCAATTCAATTTAATTCAGTTTCATGTATATAGCACTTTTAACAATTGTCATTGGCGCAAAGCAACTTTACAAAATAAATAAATAAATAAATAAATAAATAAATAAATAAATAATGGGAATCATTTAATAGGAGGCTGGAAGTTCAGTATAGCTTATACTGTTGGTGTTTGATAGCATAACTAAAAGGGAGAGCCAGGATAAAACACAGCCTTTACAGAGAGTTAAGCAACCATTCAAAAGTTATACCACTGTTAAGAAACCTGCGTGATTAATGAGAGTGGGGAAGGCAGCATCCAAATATAGCATTTCACCATAATACATCCATGAGACCCTCAGATCTACTCCTTTACTTATTGCAAAGCTATTCACTAAAGTTTTTTTCTAAATGCATAGGTTTTCAGCCTAGCCTTGAACACTGAGCCTGTGTCTGAGTCCCGAACATTAACTGGAAGGCTATTTCATGAAAAAATATAAATACATTTTTCCTGCCACATGTAGCTACAATATATTCCTTACCTTGGCAATAATTTAAAAAGAATGCTTATTATCTACTGTACATGAGCTTCAAATGAAAGACTGGAATCTATCATTTCACCGAGGTTTGTTACTGCTATACATTATGAAACAGAAAGGGCTTCCAGAGTTACTGTATGATCAGCAAACTTACTTCAAGTTGCATGCGTTCCTACTACAGGTACCTCGATCTCATCAGAATTAAGCAGAAGGGAGTTTGTAAATAAGAATTTGTTGAATCGACTAAGCAGACTTATTAATTGTGGCTATGTTTGTTATGTTAAGTATGTAAACTTTAAAGCACTTTTTGTAAGTTGCTCTGGATAAGAGCGTCTGCCTAATGCCTAAATGTAAATGTTAGCATAGAGAACTTAAAAATGAATCAATTACATTTTTTTTACGAAATTACAATATTTTTACGAGTTTTTTTTTAAATGAAGGTTACATCATCATTATAAATATTTGTGACACCTTCTTCACTCCCTCCACCACTTAGCCGAGGATAATGTATGTAGCTGTTTCCAAGAGAACTAGCTTAATTTAATGTGACATACTCGTCATACATTATGATGATATGACGAGTTGTACATCATTTCATTGAAATTTTTCCCTTTATTTGTCTTCCTGGTCCTCTTTCTTTATAGGAGGCATATTCTGTGGCAAGGCAGTTTAACCTGATCCCTCCAGTGTGTGAGCAGGCCGAGTATCATTTCTTCCAGAGGGAAAAAGTGGAAGTGCAGCTGCCTGAACTTTACCATAAAATTGGTATGGCTACATTAAACATTATTAAAAAGTAAAATGTTATGTCAATGTTAGAATATCTAAATGTGTGTTAGATGTGACAGAACAGGACATTAGCTGCAACTGGAAGAGCTTGGATATTTTAGCAGATAGTAGAGAGCCAGACAGCCTTCTGTATTTAAAAAAAAAAATATTAATTGTGTGTGTTTTTAGGTATTAAATCTTACTTTACTTGTGATTATCATTATGCACTGCAGGTGTGGGTGTGGTGTCCTGGTCTCCCCTGGCATGTGGAATCATCACAGGGAAGTATGAGAATGGTGTTCCAGAATCCTCCAGGGCAGCAATGAAGGTGGGCCTACATGGTAGATTACATAACTGACAGTATTCCATTAAGTGAGTTAACTCAATAAGCAAAGCTTATTTTAGGATGTTCATCTATTTTCCACCAATTTTGGTTCCACTTCAACTAAGTTACTATTGCAACATGCTTTTGGGCAAATCTACCAGTTGAATCAGGTAGACAGACTCAATAGACTTAGGATTTGCATAGGAACAATTTGACAGCATAATAACATCTTTTTTTCAAAATTTTGCCAGTTGTAAAAAATTTTTTTCAAGGGAATCAAGAAGTATTACAAGTTGTTGGATATTATTTTGTGCATGTATTTTATTTTTGTATTATTATTATTATTATTATTATTATTATTAATAATAATAATAATAATAATCATAATAATAATAATAATAATCGTAAATTATTAAATTTAAGTCAATTTTTGGGGTTTTAGAACAATGTACATTTTGGATGATTTTGCAAAATGCTATAACTCCACCTCCCACGGATTTGTCCCAATGGATAAATCAGCCTGTACAGTAGTTATGTGACTGCTGCTTCAGTGTTTTTAAATCTTTTTATCAGATGTTACTGTGGTATACTGAAGTATAATTACACACATTTCTAGCACTGCCTTCTTACATTTAAAAAAAGCAGCAAAGAAGCCAATTCCGTCCAGGAATAACCCTCTCATTGTTTGGGGCATCCAAAAAAAGCTTGAAAGTCCTAATAAGAAAAGGTGAGCGCTACCATTAAGCCTGTGTCAGGCCAACAGTGAAGCATACTGAGACCATTTAGGTGACGAGTTACTCCTTAGCCAATAGAGTAGGCTCATTCGCAATTTTGCCTAAGAACACAGCCATGAATAAAGAATGGTACAGAACATTCTTCAAAGGCCACTTTTCCTAATCATCCAAGAACAATGCATTTACCAGCAGGATGGAGCACTGTGCCATAAGGCAAAAGTTATATCAAGTGGCTTGAGGAACAAAACATAAACATTCTGGGTCCATGGCCAGGATACTCCTTAGATCTTATTCCAATTTAGAACTTGCGGACAATCCTCAAAAAGTGAATGGACAAAACAAAAACCCACAAATTCTGACAAACTCAAAGCATTATTTATGCAAGAATGGGCTGCCATTAGTCAAGATATGTCCCAGAAGTTGACTGACAGCATGCTATGGCGAATTGCAGAGGTCTTAAAAAAGAAGGGAAGTATTAGTATACTCTTTGCATAAACTTAATTTAACTGCGGATAAAAGACTTTGACACTTAAATGCTTTTAATTATACTTCAGTATACCATAGTAACATCTGACACAAAGAAAAAAATAATAATAATAAAAAAAATAACATATATATATATATATATATATATATATATATATATATATATATATATGTTATTTTTTTTAATTAGTATGCTATGTTGGTTAAGTTTTAATAATTAAATTAATTAATTGATTTAAAAAACTATTCAACTATAGCAAGTTCATTCTAATTTGTTTTTGTAGAAAAAAACTGTTCAGTTTTGTTGCACATAAAATATTTTAATTACAAACATTATAGAATATTGTAAAAACAATTATAATAATAAAATAAAAGTTTACAGCATCATCAGCTTCCACCACTACCAGTTTCAGTTTCACTTTCTACATCTACAGTATGTAGAAAGCTAGATACCCCTCATTCACACAATATGGGCACATTTTATCAATTAGCCTAATCTGCATGTCTTTGGACTCTGAGAGGAAACAGGAATACCCAGAGGAAACCTACCAAGCATGCAGACTCGGAAAATATGCAAACCCGATTAACTCAATACTTAATCATGCCATTTTGTAATTTATTATACATAATATAATTCTCTATCAATTATGTAAATAATCTTAATTATTATCAATAGCAGAAATTATCATTATTATTATTATTTAGAAAATGTATTGTCTTTAAAAAATTCCATGTGAAATATTAAAATTAAACATACACAACATCTGCTGTGTTTTTTTTTATGTGTTTATTCTATGTATGGAACCAGTCCTACCAGTGGCTGAAGGATAAGATAGTGAGTGAGGACGGAAGAAAACAGCAGGCTAAGCTAAAGGAGCTGAGTCACATTGCAGAAAAGCTTAGCTGTACACTGCCACAACTTGCCGTGGGTGAGACAAAACCCAAAAACCCACATTTCCAAAGCTGCTTGGATTTCACAAAACTGTTGTTACATTATAACTCTCCCCCCCAAAAAATAATGATGTAATTATGATGTATATCTTGTGGGTTAAAATTTTATGTCTCCTTAGAAGCTTCAGAAATGTTCACGGTTATTTTCTTTCTCTTTGTTTATAAATAAATTATCTTTATTCTAGTCTCATTACATCTGGGACATGACTGTTAAAATCAAATAACCTTCCGGCTGTTTATGCTTTATTAATTTATATTTCAGTGCGACAGTTCAAATCTGGAATCAGGCTTAATTCATGTTATTCTATTAAGATGTTAAAGACAAACTAATCATCTGGATTATTACTCTTAATAGCTCCTTTTAATGCTCCTATACTTAATGCAAATAAATGGGATCTCTTCACTGTAATTGAAGACCTACTGTAGATAAAGACATTTAAAAAAAAAAAAAAGGTCTTGCATCTTTTAGTTATTTTATTGATTTCTTTTTAGAATATTTGTAATATATTTTTATTCTCTCCTTTCTCTCTCATCTGCAGCATGGTGTTTACGGAACGAGGGGGTGAGTTCAGTTCTGCTGGGGAGCTCCACCCCTTCACAACTCACAGAAAATCTCGGTGCAATACAGGCAAGAAAACTGCTTTCATTTGATCAACATCAACATTTTACCCAGCCATTTGGATCAGCTATAACATTAAAAACACTTACCTGATATTGTACAGGTGTGCGTTGTGCCAGCAAAACAGCTCTGATCCACTTAGGGGGGGATTTCAGTTGTAAAAGTTGTGCTGTGGTATCTGGCACCTACACATTAATAGCAGATCATGTACAGGTACAAGCTGCTATGCTCCGCTTTGTGGGTTCTAAAAGCATTCTATCAGAGCCAGCATTAACTTTTTCATTAATTTGTGCTATAGTACCTGTTCTGTGGTATCAAACCAGACGGGCTAGCCTTTACTACACACAACCATCAGTGTGCCTTATAGGTACCACATGACACTCACTGGCTAAGTGGTTATCCTGCCTTTAACTACTTTCGAAAGGTAAAAACTTCCATATGCCACAAAACACTCAGAAAGACCTGCTGTTTTGAAGATGCTCTGTTGCCTTAGCCCTTGTTTAAGTTGTTCAGATCCTTAGACTTGCACATTTTTCTGCTTTCCACGCATTACATTCAAAAATTGACCAGTCACCTGCTGCCCAGTAAATCATTTCTGCACAATGTGATTTATGTCACCTGTCAGTGGTTTTAATGTTATGGCTGAGTGGTGTATTTTTATTGGCGTCCACTTTGCACTCTCTATTTGGGGACAGTTGTAAAATCTACCATCCATTCTAACTTTTTATGTTTGATTTAAAAATCTCTTTGAATTGGCATATTTAAAAAATATTTATTGTCATCAGTATTGAAAATTTATTTCTTTTCTTCTATTTTTTTTATTATTCGAAATGACTTCTTTTTTTCAGGTGCTTCCAAAGATAACACCTCACATTGCCTCAGAGATTGACAAACTTCTGGGTAACAAACCCCACAGTAAGAAAGACTATCACCACTGAGGAATTCTGGGACTGTATTGGAATGGTTGTCGTTCTTGACATGTCAGTGTCTCTGTCACCGGCTATGTGGCATTACTATAGAACATTGCTGTTATATTTACATAATGGCAGTATATTCCACCCAAAGCATTTCAGTATGTCTTGAGTCTGTCAACAGAGCCATGCATGCTTAAGTGTGTGTCCGTCTGACTGAAGATCTCTGTAAAAAAATGCCTCAAATTAGTAGCTCATATTCTAAACAGTCCCTTTGTCTAACATGCATAATAATAAAATATAACAGTTGGTCATCCCTTCTTTGTCCCATTGATTGATTTGGAAGACAAATCCGTTGAATCATCATGTCTGCGGATAAAATGTTTAAATGTAGGTTTGCATTGTGTGATTGTGATTGGCTGTTCAAGCTGGGATAGCATTGAACAGATGGACAAATACTGTGCTTTCCAAATTGTCTGACATTTTACCCTTAAAATCCAACTAGTGTATGCCTGTTACCTATTCACAGTTGTGCTGTGTTCTGTTTAACCATATATGGATATGTACCTTTTCCAGAAAATCTGCTAATTCTGCTGCTGGATTTGCAATTTAAATTCTGACAGTCTTTTATTTAATGGCTTCGTTTGCTAACACAAATGGTCATGCTGGTGTATTTAACCTGTGATTAAGCTGCTCCTGAAAGTTTCAGATTAGAAGAGAGATGTAGTATGATACATAGAATAATGCAATATATTTAAACCTGACTGTTCCAATGGAATGGTCAAAGTGTTTACAGATTTGTGATATAGGATGTAAAGAACTTTACTGTTTAATTTGCTTTAAGAAATGAAATAAAACAGCTCCTCCACAAATCGTTGAGTCATTTTTCTCTTTAGATAAAAAGAACAGTGGCATCTATATTGGTCCACAAAAATACACATGCTATAGAATACAAGTGTGAAAGTGTGTGTAAAATAATGAATACAAATGTCAGTGTAAAAGCCCATCTTCTACATGCAGGTTTAAGTACTGTGTTAGATGATATGAGGCTTGTAACTGCAGCTAGCAAAGATGATGTTCAATGTAGGATTGCAGAACTGGAACTCTACCTTTAGAACCAGTATAATTTTGGCGTGTCTTGTAAAGTGGTCAGAACAATGAGTTTTTGCATACAGTGGATGGAAAAAGAAAATGCACACATTTTTTTCACTTTTAGTTGCCCTCTAAGCTAAAATAAATCTGCTTAGTAAGCAAATCCAACAACACTTCTAACATTATTTATAAAGAAACAACTATAATATATTTGTTTAATAAATTTGAATCCCTATTAATATAGTATTCTTAGAACAAATTCTTGATTCACCAATTGCCTTCGCAGTCACATAAGCTATAAACTTAATACTGTAGATAAAAATCGATTTTAAAATTTAACGTTGGAAAAAAAGTAATTTCTTAAAATGAACAGTCATGTTCAATGTTTGCACAAAGACAACTAAACAATGTTGCTATAGAAACTGTCATTTTTTTCCCTGCTAAAATGAAATCAATACGTCATTATCATGGATGCCAGTACAGCACTCACTAAAATAACTAAAACAGCACCATCCCATGGTAAAGCATGGTGGTGGAAGCTTAATGTTTCTCTGAAAGGCCCACAGAACTATAGTAACTATAGAACTGGTCAGCGCTACATTTTCACAGTGTATTGTATTGTGTCGTGTTTGTTACTGTTTGCACATTTGCACAACACTTTCTGTTGTTGTTTTTTTGTGTCTTTTGTATAGTTCTTTGATAGTTTTGGTAATGTATGTTGTACTGTATGTAGCACCTTGGTCCTGGAGGAATGTTGCTTCGTTTCACTGTGTACTGAATTGTATATGGTTAAAATGACAATAAAACTTGGCTTGAAAATGTTTGAAAATGGGTAAATAAAATCCTTCTTAACAGACACTGTCCCTAGGCCTCCATGGAGTATCTATCTCCTTCCACCTTCTCTTCTCTCTGATCTCAATCACTAAACCCATGATTCTTTTTAAAGGTAAAGTCCAGATCACACATTTTCTTTATTAGGTTAATTGATTTGAACATTAGCTGCATGATTTTATACAACGTGCTGCTGCCACATGATTGACAGAATGGATAACTGCATAAATTTATAAAGATTAAAGTGGACAGTGAATGTAGTTTTTTATCAGGGGCAAACACACTTCGAGATGCCTAAAGTGCAACTTAGTCATAAATTAATCTGTGACATGCTAAAATGCAATCATATGAATCACAACTATATTGAATTTACCATTTGTCTGGAAAACATTTTAGACCTTTGTGACATGACCGAATGAACTCCCATTTGCTAACTAACTGAGATTATGCATCATTTTAATGATTGTAACATGAACCTTGAAGAATTTGGATTTGCAGGCTGTGATAAAACCGTGGACATCCTTATGCATATCCAGTGATCAGTACTTTCCCTGAAGGTTGTGAAACATTCTGTGAGTGACCCATGGATAGAAAGATGTGAGCCCATTTGATCAAACAGCCTTGTAACTTGGTTGGCACAACATTTCTTAAGCATTTTTAATGAATTTGGGCAATGTTGCTAATGTTTTGGCGGCATGATGGTGTAGTGGTTAGGACTGTCGCCTTGCACCTCTACAATCTGGGTTCAATTCCCAGCCATGCTTAATTCTCCTCTCTGTGTGCATGGAACTTGCATCCTCAACCCCCTGCTTTGTGGATTTCCTCCCACAGTCCAAAGACATGCAGGTTAGGCTAATTGGCTGCCCCAATGTGTGTGTGCCCTGCAATGGATTAGTCCCCTGCCTCAAGCCCAAAGTCTCCTGGGTTAGGTTACAAGCCGCAGAGACCCTGTATACAGGATAAAGGACTATAGTGGAAGCTTGAGTAAGATCATTAGAGATCTAGCGTCCAACACGGGGGGGGACACTCACTCATACATACTAGATTTACCTAGTAATGCTTTCTATAGCAAAAGAAACGCTTTACCATTTTATTGTCCAGGTTTATTGTCTCATCGAGAGCTTGCGTCTTGAATCAAAGAACAAGCCCCGCCTACTAACGTTCGTAATTGGTTGATTTGCCGGTCGTGTTTGTCGTCTCGGCTATTTTATTGGTCGGTTGTGGCGCGTCATGTTAATTCGTTTGTAGCAGCGCCAAACTCTACAGGTTGCTGTTGTCGGTGTCGAAGTAATTTGTATGTGTTAACTAAAGGAGGTGTTTTGACTTTTGCTCTGTTTGTGTTGTTATTAGATGAGAACGGCTTTGCAAAAACATTGTAATGTCACTTTTAGTATCTCGTCATTTAAATTTGAGGGAAGAACGCGTTTCGAGTGAGCAGTAGCTTGTCGAGGCGGCCTGCAGGGAAACGCTGAAGCTTAGCGTACACCGGCGGTGTGTTTATTTATCTCAGTATCACCGGTAAGTGAGGAGAGCTCCGAGCTGCCCGTGAATCCGCACGTCGGGCTTCATGAAATGAAGAATAATTTTTATTTTGTTAGCTAGTTGGCTAATTTGGGTGGATACCGGTATTTTAGCTAGTTTGTTATAATATTGTGTCTTTTCGTTTCTATATGGCACCACCAACGTTATTTTAAAAGAATAATGTGGTTAATAGTGTGTTTTTGTGTTTTAAGAGCAAAAAATGTCGCTGTGGCGTCACATAGTTGATAAACAGAAGGCTAGCCATGCTAATGGCCTGGGCGACTGTGTTTGTGCCGTTGCTAAGAGTCAACCCGCTCTGCTGGGACTGGACGAGACTCCGCCCAAACATCCACCAGAGGAGAGATTATTACAGCACACTCCAGTGTCCACTGCAGGTAAGAGAAGATTATCACGTTTCACCTATAAGTGTGTGAAAAGGACATAAAATACGACCTTAAAGACACAGAAGGTGTGTCCAAGCTTTTGACTGGTAGTGTATTATACATACATACATGTTATATACAGTGTATAATTATAATACTCGAGAGTTTTACCTTAAACTTTACCAAAATTTTACCAGACACCTTAAAACCTATTGGTGAAAATTTCTATTGACTGTTTTAATCCTTGGGGATGAATACTTGCTGTATAATTCTGCAAATTTTGGAAAAAGATGATGAGCATGCACTTGGTCGAGCTGTGGACCTGACTTGCCTTTTCCGGTTGGAGAGAGGATGTCCCCACAGTTGCTTTGTCTCAGGGCCGTACCCATACACCCAAGTTTCAACACGGGTAACGATCCTCTATATGAGGGACGGGTCATCCATGGCACGCTAAAGGAGTTCTTGGCAGAGTTTGACGCAATTCTTTTTAAATAGTACAAGATATTGCTTATTAGTGAAACATAAACAATGAGGGTGAATTCCAGATTATTAATTGAGCACTGTTATACTGTTGCATGGTAATGTAAGTGTATGTAATAACCTGCCCTGTTAACTCTGTGCTTACCTCACCAGCAGTGATAAAGGATGTTCCTTTATCACCCCTTTGCAGTTGCGGAGCTTCAGAGTCCTCTCGTTCTCTGTTAAAGACCTCACTGCTCGAGCAGCTGCTCTCTCAATGTCCCTGCTCTGGGAAGAAAGGGCTCAAGGTCATCCACAACCCTTCTAAAGCCATAATCACTGTTGACTGTACTACAGCACAGGTACAGTATAATAACTCCATGGGTTTTTATTGGATTATTAAGTCACTTATAAATAAAGCCATCACAATGTGCTGAGAAAGAAAGCATGCAATTATACTGAAAACACATTAATGCACACATCAGTTCACATGTCCTCCGAATTTAAACAACAAATTGCCCACAAAATGACGCATTGCACAGTTCCCTGGACTTTGGGGAACTGTAAGTTTTAGTTCAGTTTTAGTAATGAGTTTTTACATTGGTTAAGTTTGCACTTTGGTGTTGTGTACTTTCTGCCAGAGTGTAGGACATGAGATGGGTCAGCAACTATTTTCTGTGCTCCCTTGACCGTAGGCTATTCATAAGTGTATTCCTTTTTTTCTTATGACTTTCATGCCAGTCATAACGGTGGAGGAAAACTATGAGATATTTTAACTTAACTAGATGATTACCAAATCATGTTTGTATCTTATGTGTGCATTAGATCATAATTCTAAGGTTTTGTTGTTTTAGTTTTAATGCAAAAAAAATACCTGTTGTTTAAACCAGCTAGGTAACTATTAATTACCTAGATGGTAATTATATGTGTGTACTATCTATGTGAATACCCAGCATTAAAAACAGTCAAATAGAAAATGGATTAAAATCAGTGCTGAAGAAAATTGCCAGAATGTACAAATACAGGAGAGGTTATTACGTCTGATGATCTCACTAACGCTTATATTCATATGTGCGCACACACAAACATCCAAACTATGGAATGGAATTATGTTGTAAACAAAAAGTCAGAAGTTGTCCCGAAGACGATTGTATTGACAAGTGCCCACAGTCTTTCTGGTGCAATTCTTATAAGCATATGCTTTGTAGTTAAAGATGATCATTTGTTTAACTACAAGGAGCAAAATGGCATGAATGATGTTGTGTAAGCTACAGATCTCAGATTGTCTTTGATGAAGTATGTGTGTGTTGTAGGTGGTGGAAGTGAACAAGCAAGCCTGTAACCTCTTTGAATACACGCGCTGTGAGATGATTGGGCAAGTGCTGACCTTTCTCCTGAAGACTAGTCAGATGACTGAGGATGTCTTGGGAGAGGAAAGCCTGGACTCTTCAGGCAACTTGCTTACTATCTCAGGAAAAGTGGTAGATACATGTTTTATTTATCCCCCCCCCCCCCCCCAAATAATACATGCATGGTGGGAATGGTGTGTATGTGTGTTGGGGGCGGGGTAATCCATCCGGTTTGTCAGTATTGAATATTACATTGAAAAAAATGTGTTTATCTTTAGTAACTGAATTATTCCGGTCAGGGTCTTGAATACTGCTTATGAGGCTAGAATATGCCCTGAATGTAATGGTTCCCAGAAATGGACGGACAAGCACAAACACGTTGTAGACTCCTTCATGGGCGAACAACTTGCTGAGTCTTGTAGCCTAAAAACCACTCTATATATTATAGAGAGAGAGAGAGCCACGCATGTTTGTCATTTACCTCTTAATTGTAGCTATTCTTTAACATTTTGGTGTTTTTTCACTTGCAAACAAGTCTTCCTTCTTCCTTGCAGGTGAATGCTATAAGTAAATCAGGCATCGAGTTCCCTGTGTCTGTTTGGACACGCTCACAAAATCACAAAACCTGCGAACTGCTTTTGGAAAGAGTGGAGAGGATATCGGCCCACTTCTCCTTTTCTAAAGAGGTGAGATTAAGGTTTTTTTTAATGGATTGAATTGTCTGGATGAATAGCTTGTACTGCACATTATAGGATCCATGCTACCACATAGCTTTAGCATATAGATTGCATTTAATTAATAGATTATAGATAATTTTAAGCACATGACGGTTTTGAGTTTGGTAGAAATGTGCTATGGCTTTGGTTCTGGCTTTTATTCACCCTTGGATTAACTGTTGTACGCTAGACTAAATATTATTGGTCAAAATAAATAATGAAAATAATGAGTCATGACAATGTGTAAATAATTGCTGAAATGGAGCCAATACATACTCTCTTAGCTGGCAAGCTAAATAGTAATGAAGCACAATAATAGTAATGGCAATAATACATTTTTACAAAAATAATGTATGTTTTAGGGTGGAATCCTCGGCTGCGACTCCACCTTTGCACATCTCCATGGTTACTGTGATGCTGAAGAGTTGATGGGGGTTGCAGTCACATCTCTGATGCCAACGCTTCATGTTCCACTGCAGTGTCAATCCATCCCGAAGGTCTGGAGCACACAATGATTTACAGCTGTTTAATCAAAAATGTTATTACATATGCACACACATTATTTCTCATAGTACTTTATTGCCCAGCCTATTGTATTATGATGATTTTAATGCCGTCATTACAAGAAGTACCAACTATTCTAAATAGCTTTTAAATTACTTCTGTTCGTTTACGATGATTCTAAACACACAAGTGTCTCCTTTTTAAAGAATGTTCTCAACGTAGCAGAAATGAGTGCTTGTTTTTGTGGTGTACATGGATTAAATGACTTGGTTTGTGTCTTCCCAAAGATGATGCGTGTGCAGAGGGTGTGTGTGCAGGGCAGGAACGACACAGAGCTGCACATGTGTGTGCGACTGCGTGCCGCTGTATCCTGTGTGAAGCCATTGAGCCAGACCGGCAAATTCCCCTGTGCTGAGTCCAGTGAAATTTCACATTCAGTGTTCAGTGACACAGGAGCAGGTCTGTGTTTATTCTTTGACTCATTATTTCTACTGGTTTTTGAGAAAACTCCAAAGCTCCAATATTTTGCTAAAGTAAAGAATTCTGATTTATTGCTGCAGTTGGTCTACATTTAAACCTTTAGTTCTGTTCTCTAGTTGTTCCTGGTGAAGGCAAGTGTTCGCTCATCCCAGATGTGGTTTATTCTGGGTCACTCTGGACTTTTGTTTCCTCCAGCTGCCTTTTGACACTATACCCTAATGGCACCATTAACAGCATCAACAGCATCTATTGTCCTCTGCTGGTGGGATATAGCATGACTGAGCTTGTAGGCAAGGTAATGCACTAAAACTATGGGGTCTCTAGCAAAGAAAAACATGCATGTCATCTTTAACTTTTTTAAAAAAAAAAATAAGGGGGGGGTGAATTTAGGCAAATCATGCATTTTGTCAATTTACTGGTAATTTTGCTTTAAGCATACTTGAGTATACAGTATATTTTTTACGAAATATAAAAACCATATGTAATGTTCATTTTTATCTCTGCATGTGTATAGATGATCACCTTCCTGATTCCAGCCTTTTACGAGGCTATGTGTTCCTTCGACAGAAGCCACAGTCTGGTATCTTATCACGAAGACAGTTCAGCATCTAATTCTTCTAGTAACCACTCGGGTATATTTGCCTTCTCTGAGAAATCTGGTTTCAAGTGTTTCTGGAATAGGTTTCAAGAACTGTTACCTTGACCAGTATAAATAGTTTACTGAAGAATGGGTGAAGGAATATTTCTATTTATTTATTTTCCAGTTGTTTACATTTTAATCAGGTCATAAGCATACTTTATAGCAATTAAAGCACCACCACAAAACGCGTATTAGGGTTGTCCAGATACTACAGTTTCAAACTCTGTACTGATGCCCTGGAAGGTACTCAATTGCAGTGGTAGGTCAGAGGGCTATGGTACTAAGTTACTCATCGGAAGGTTGGTGGTTTGAGTCCCAGCTTCACCAGGTCGCCATTGTTGAGCCCTCGAGCAAAGCCCTTGACTCTCTGTTTCATGGGTGGTCATGGATGACCCTATGCTCTGACCCCAGTTACACTGGTATATGCGAAAGAAGAATTGTGCAGTAATGTTTGTGACAAATGAGTGACACACTCATTATACACACTTACTTACACTAGCTTTACAATATGGCGAGCACAAGTTAGTCGAAAATTGCATTCGCTGCCACTCAACCCATGTGCTCACTATTGTACACAAAACTGGCTTGACAGAATTTCATGAAACATGGCCAGGAGTTGAGTATTCTCCTAAAATGTTCAGGTTTCTGCATGATAATGAACAGAATGCTAGCAATCCTAGCTAAGGCTTGAAAAAGAGGATTAAAAAAAAAAAAGTTTTAAGAATAAGTGAATCGGAGGGGGGTAATGTGCATCAAACACCACATGATTAACATAAAGAAAAATCAATAAAGTTGACTGTCTGGACTAATATTCTTTCTCTGCTCCACTTAGACTCCACCAGGTGTTCTGATGAAGGTGAAGGCAGTGTTTTAAACCCCTCTGCTTGTGCTATCTCAGAAAAGGGGAATCAAGAAACATGTAGTGAGTACTGTCTTTTCCTTTTTATAGTCAGTCTGTTATGTAGATTGTATGAGGAATGTACATCATTCGCAAACTATGGTAATGGGGAAATAATGAAGCAAAAATTGGCATAGCTTGATGTTATGCCCAGGTTGTCTGTATAGCATGTTTATATGAAATGGACCAAATAAATAATCTTTCTGTACTGTATGTTTTTGGTAAGGTCCGATGATTTTGCTGGCCAAAGACAGTATGTTGGTGAAAAAGAAACGAGGTGCTGCAAATGGAAGGCGAGCTTTTGCTACGATCAGGGCCAAGCAAGAGCATCAAGCTCCTTCTGCTATTACTGTTCCTGCAATCTTGCCCATGCCCCCAAACAGGTGAACTACTAACCTCTTGCTCATTGGTGAACAGGTGAACTACTAACCTCTTGCCTGAGCTTGCTACGACTCTTGAAACCATAGCATTAAAGAAGAAAGTTGGTTTACCATACACACATCTTTGCTGAAATTGTTACATAAGGCAAATTTGAAGAGTCATTCAAACAGATGGGTTCTGAGTAAAATTTTAAATAGAATGATGTAATTCTGTGTCTTAACGAAAAGGGTGGTAACTTTGCTCTGTGTTTGATGTAGCTCTCCAGGGTGTTTTTTTTTTTTTTTTTTTTTTGTTTGTTTGTTTTTTTTTTTTTTTTTAAACGATTTGTTTTGTGGTGGCTTTTCATCTAGTTTGGAGGACACTACAGAACTGTGCAAGGAGGCAGCTGCAGTAATAGCCCAGTGTGATGAGTCCATTCCTGAAAATTCTACCACAGCTCTACTGCATACCTTCACCTTGCTTGAGTCCCAGGGATGTTCAACCAGACTCCAGAACTCCAGCTTTGAGGTGATCTCTCTTGGCAGTCGCTCATCCTCTGGATTCTGTGAAAAGTGGGCGGGTGCTGAAAAACCAGACAACACGCAACAGGAAGTAGAATTAGAAGATTCAAGCAGCTGCTTCCTTGACCTGGATGCAAATGGCGATGCCATTGCACTTGCCGTTGCAGGGCTGGAGTTAAGTGACTGTGACACGGCTGAGCTTCTGCGAACACCATCGCCTTGTGTTGTGGAGTCTGAGCCTGAAACCGAACCCCCTGACCTCCCAAAGAACAAACTTGATGAACCAGAATGTTTGAGGACAGGTGTCGGCTCCTCACTGAAAGAACAGTCACTTTTAGGGGCAAATATTGAGCAGTGGAACAACGAGTTGAAAGGTTCTGAACAATGTACTCCATTTTCAGAGCTCTGTAAAAGTGGGATGCTTTTATCAAGTAACAGACCAGCAACCTCCACCCCAAAAAAGCTGTTGTCCAGTCATGCTACAACACTCTCCCCTTTCACACTAATGCAAGAGGGCAAGTTTCAAGCCAACTGCTATCACAGAGATGGAACACCTATTGGTATACTGTGCTATTTTTTTATATTGTGCAACTATTTAAAATTTTGTTAGATTTTTCCATCTGTAGCACAACTCCCTTTTTTTGTATTTAATATTTCTCCTCATTATCTACTAATCAAATTACTTCAAGGATTATTTTTGTTATTGAAGTGAAATATAATATATGTATATGTGTCTCTGGTCTGGTCTCTGACTTGTATACTTGTGTGCATGCAGAGGTCCAGTGCGACGTGCGCAGAGCTGCTCTCTCTAATGGTGGTGGTTTGTTCTGTGTGTGGCTGAGTGGGAGCCATCTTTTCCTTCACCAGCAGGAGTCACTGCAGAGCATACAAACCTCCAGAGCAGAGTCCTCCGTTGAGGATGGCCCGGACTCCAGTCTGCGAGAGGTAATCATTAGTAAGGCAAATAATCAAATAAAAATTTTATTTGTCTCATACACGGTACGATATGCAGTGAAATGCTTATACGACTGCCAGTGACCTTAAAAAATAAAAGCTTATCTCTTTAAAAGCAGTGGTTCCACCATTTACTTGGGATTTATCTGGAGATTTCATACAAAATTGTTTTTTTTCAATGGGGAGCAAGCATCCAAAGAGTGTCTGCTTTCCCTTTGCCCTTTTATTCAGGTGATCAGCGAAGCAGACTATGGTAAGGGTCTGCATTCCTTTATGAACCTGGAGCAGTCTGGAGCATGTGAAGGACAGTTTGAAGAAGACTACCATCCACTGCGTCCCTTAGGAAAGGGAGCCTTTGGTGTTGTCTGGCTTGCCTCACGACGTCGTGATGAACAGGAGGTTAGAAAGTATTGTTTTCAGAACTTAATGGCTTAACTGGGAGGCTTAAGGAATAGAGTCTGTTTCGTGGTTTCAACCTCTTGTTTCCTCACAGGTGGTAGTGAAATTTATTAGGAAGGACAGTGTGGTGGAGGAGTGCTGGGTGATGGACCCTGAGCTCGGTAAAGTCACTCAAGAAGTGGCCATGCTCGCTCGGTTGCGTCACCCTAACATTGTCAAGGTACACAAGTTTTTCATCTGAAAACCATAAACTAACCCTCTTAAAGGTGACCAAGTGCTTTTAGGATAAAATTTTCAGGCGTGCATCTGTAGTGATGATTCAATCACACTGGATTGAACTGATTTACATACGAAATAAAACAATGCCATGCATCTTAATTTTATGGTTGTACAAGCAGTATTTCCCCACAGGATTGGAATATCTTTGTGATGGTAGCCAGCAGAACAGGCTAGCATTACCTGCCAGGACCAAAGTGGTTTAATACAAACAACGAATAAATATGACCTTTTGAGACAGTATTTTGATTTATTTTAGCGATTCAACCTATATACCCTCCCCTCCATCTACCCTATGTAAAGAGTAGTTCTTAATTTGTTTTACTTTGCCTTAAACACTTGTTGATGTAAAGAATTGCATTGTGTCAGACCAGGTAACCTTTTTAGTGTGTGTGTGTATGTATGTATATATATATATATATAATATATATATAATTATTTTTTTTTTTTTTTTTTTTTTTTTTTAAACAATGTTTTAACTTTTCTTCAGCACAACTTGGGCAATATGATGAGTTTTTTATTTTATCCAACTATTTAAAAAAAATATAAAAATCAGATATGTACATATCTGCTAAATCATTCATGGTAGCAGTTACATTTATGTTTCAAAAGGAATTAATAACTTTGGTCTACATGATGCATCGGAAAACCCAAATGCAGTTTGTTGTTTGAAGGCTTCCCTTATCGACAGCTGGCAGGACTTTTGTACGAGCAGTTTGTGTTTTTGCTCCTTTTTTATAAGTGTCTATATATTGTATGAAGAATTAATTTAAACTACCTCACATGATTGTATAAAATGTCTGTTGCTTGTCATATTTAATCTTTTTTTTTTTTCTGCCAAGGTGTTGGAGGTGTTTGAGAATGGGAACTTTTTCCAGATGGTGATGGAGAAGCATGGAGATGGCCTTGATTTGTTTGAGTTCATTGACATGCAGCCCAGACTGGATGAACCACTAGCCAGCTACATCTTCAGGCAGGTGGGTGTCTGTAAGATGGTAAATGTGAGACCTACAGTGGTGACAAAAGGAAAATTCTGTTTTAATGACCCTTTCCTCTTTTTTTTTTTATTTTTTTTTTTTTTTTTTTTTATACACAATCAATATTTAGCAAGAGCGTCTTTTATTCTTCAAAATATGCTGGATCTGGAGTTGGATATAGAGCCAAAAAGACATTTGCAGTGCTCTTGTGTCACTTGTCCATTGATTATTCCCTGATGACCATGTGCAGAAGATGGTTTATTGACTGCTTTCTTCCCTAATGTACAACAGTGTTTTATAGGTTTAGGTCTTAAGATGACCCAGTCCATGACTCCAGAACCTAAATACCATCACAAATCTTTAGCCAGATAGATAATTGGTGCAATCACCTGTTTTGTGCACAGAAAGAACTATAATACATGTTTTGGAACTTTTGGCCACCATTGTGTTTAGGGTACATAAGTTGTTTATGTTAAAGGACCAGGATTTATTAAAAAGAAAATAATTCTGTGCGTGCAGTTGGTGTCGGCAGTCACTTACCTTCGTGGAAAAGGCATATTGCACAGGGACATTAAGGATGAAAATATCATCATAGACACGAAGTTTCATATCAGACTGATCGATTTTGGCTCTGCAACCCGGCTGGAACCAGGCAAGCTCTTCCATGTGTTCTGCGGCACACTAGAATACTGCTCACCTGAGGTGCTGCAAGGAAACCCGTATGTACACCACATTAACAGTGCTACAGTGCTTCCCTACATATTTAACATTCGACCTAGTTTATATTTGTATTTTTAAGATGCATTTGAATACCCAAAGATGATTTTTTTTTATTGAAGATGGAACACAGTTAAAAACTGTGAAGTTTTGTATTTTATGTGTAGGTATAAAGGACCAGAACTGGAGATGTGGTCTCTGGGAGTGCTTGTATATACGCTGCTGTTCAGCGAAAACCCCTTTTGTAGTGTAGAAGAGACTATCCAAGCCAAACTCACCATTCCCTGTGACATCTCTACAGGTAACTAACTGAGATACAGATGTATGCATGCACACGCAGGGATGTACTGTATGTGCCAACTCTAGTGCCTCGTTTGTGGGGTTTTACATTCTCTTACAGTTTTAATGGAAACACTGGATGATGTTTCTGTTGTGCTGTTATTAAATTGGAATCAAGCTTACCTCCATGATTGTCAGTTTACAGTGTAGAGGCACCCAATTACAAGGAGCCTGAATACGAGCTTTGTGTGAACAAGGGGCTCTGAAGAATCTTAAACACTAACAAACTGTTAAATTGTACAGCTTTTTTTGCATAAACAAATGTGTTTGTAGTGATGCTGGAAAGGGAAAAAGTCCCTGAGATGAAATGGGGAAGTAGACTCAAAGGGAACATAATTTGGGTGATACCAGATAGTCATAAATTAAACTCTTGGAACAGAAAATGTTTGTGTGGCCTGTTTAGACTGGCAGCCAAGATTTTACACACTGCCAACTAGTGCTGCACGATTAATCATATCACAATCGCAATGTCAGCCTATGCGATTACATTACAGCAAATGTTGCGATTATATTAAATAAACAAATGCGTTTGCGGATGTAACAAGACATTCACTCTAAGAGCTGCATGGCCATTTCTTATGTCAAAAATTTAAAAATACCCAGTCAGTCTCGTGTAGCGCGCGTGCTGGTGTTCACGTGACTTTCCGCAGCGCAGTGTGAAGACGGGAGAAAATGGATACAGAAGAGACCGGCGTGTCTTGTGCCCAGAAAAAATGCAACCTTTTTTTTAAGTTTCAGGCTATCGGACACTGAGCAGAAAGGGGTACTGTGCAAAATTGGCAAAACTAAAGTCACGACAAATTTATATCAGCACCTGAAGCAACACAGGCAATTCTGCATGGCGGTAAAAGCCAAGAGTAGTAAAGAGACCAAACAAAGCACAACCCAGTGTGAGCAGAACAAAACAACACATTATTACAGATGTGTTTAAGTCTCAGTAAGTGACGTAGCGAGGTTCAACTTGAAATAACTGCAGTAAAATTCTTTTTAACCCCTACAGACCTTTGGTCAAGCAGGACGACTTAGACATATAGTAGCCTGCAAACCTCGTATTTCCCTGACGATCACACCGGAGAGAACATACTGTAGCCGCGAGTTTGAGAGAGCCACTGTCTGCATGGGACCTCTGTAACGATGGTTTGGTCAATGTCACAACAGACAACGGCACGAACATCGCCAAAGCAGTGGCGCTTAATCACTGGGCTAGGTTCCAGTGCTTCGGGCATAGACTTAATTTGGCCATTAGTAAGTTAAATTAATTTGATTTAATCTTTCCATATTTAAAGCTACTTAACTGTACGTTAGAAAGGACAGCTATTAACAGATTTATTTAAGAATAAATGGAAATACAGTGTAGAAATCGGTGTGTCACAAAGAAATGTCTCATTTAAATTATTAGCATGACTCTAAAATTAATATGTTTAAAGGACTCTTTTCTTTAATCTTTCCTTCATCATTAGATTAAAGGGGTCATACAGCACTACATGCACTATTTTAAGCAGTTTGGACTAAACTGTGTGTTAGGAGAGTGCGTACACAACCACTCTACGATGATAAAGAGCCGCCCAGTGGTTTTCTTTTCGTTTATTACAGTAACATCCCCCTTCTGAAATCAGGCCAATCGCAAAAGCCTTGCCTTGTGACGCCACACCACAAGAGGGCGTTCCTACACAAGTTGATTGACACTGGTGTTTTAGCAAAGACCCGCCCCGAGTGAGAAGACGCTGTCGGCCATTGTTTTTTTTCGCCGCTGGAGCAAAATGGCGCCTAAGCGAGTGTTGTGTACAGTTGTTGGGTGTAATAGCGAACACAGCAGTCGTCTTTCACTACCTAGGGTTAGTGACCTAGGGTACCTACCTAGGGTTAGGTATCTGAGCCACTGAGGACGCAGTGGCTGAATTTAGTTTTTAAAGCTAACGTCCCCGCCGATTTACCCAAATGCGTTCATGTTTGCGATAATCATTTTTCACCAGACTGCTTTATAAACGCGGGTCAATATAAAGCAGGTTTTACTAGGAAGCTGCTCCTAAAAATCGGATCTGTACTAACGCTTCATGTTCCTGCTTCATCTTCACCAGGCTCGGTGAGTGTGATTTATTTTACTATGACTCTTTGCAGATCGCCTTTTCTAATAATCACGATGAATGCGGAGTGTAAGTTAACTTATACTCTCATACAACATGGTTATGGCTTCTTCTCTATGTACATCCGTCTCTATATAATCCCTAATCGCCGTTTATAATAAACAATGCATTGAGGTGACTGTCTAGTTGCAAACTGTGTACGTAGTCGGAAAACTATATTATGTTTACCTTTGTTACGTTAGATGGTTTATAACGATGTCTGTCGAAGATTAAGAAGTCATGTAAACACATCAGTAAACACATCACGTCCGTATCTCTCTCGGTAAGTTTCTCCGCTTTTGTTGTTGTTGCTCGCGGCAGCGCAACAGCCCGTTAATTCATGCCCATGCAGTGATGAGAAAGACAAACGGGTCGATGCATGTCCATTCTTTTAATTTCTGCGTTGTCAGGCGATATTACAAACTTCCGCGTAGGTTCCGTACTTAAATCAAACCAAAAACGACTGAAGAAAACAGGCTCGGGCTCTATAATCCATAGTTTTCCAGTTTGGACTGCATTACCCACAAAGCATTGCCCGCACTGGACTACACTTCCGTCGCTATACCTGACATGTCACGCCCCACAGATCGGGGGGGGGGGGGGGATGGCTCAGCAGAGGTCATGAGCATTTAAATTAGCATGTACTGAAACAGGTTGCTGAGAACAGAGCTAGTTTTTACCAGGTAAAAGTAGTGTTTTTTTTACACAATCCTTTTGAATTTTTAATTAACGTATAATACAAACTTTTCATTAGGACCCTAAAGATCATATTAAAATTTAATGAAAAATATAATGTGTAGGACCTTTAAAGATGGTGAGTGATCTGATAAGAATACCAATAAAGTATGTTACATCCTCCTTAAATGTCCCTGTTTTGACAAAATTTTAAAATATATTTTAAAAAAGGGGAATTTGTTTTATCTGTACTTTTGACTTTTTATTTTAAAAGTTAATTTGATGTAATGTAAAGATGTACCTGTTATTTAATTTTGTACAATTTTGTTTTAATTTAAAAACATTGTTTATTTCCAGATTGCACTGTATACTATATACAGTTGACAAATTCAAATTTCAGCATTATTAGTAATGTGGGTGCATTTTCCTTGATAACAAGCAAGTTGAGTCATACCACTTGTTTATCGTATCGCAATCGTAAATCGCAATTTTGACCTTAATAATCGCAATGTGACAATTTTCCCAAATCGTGCAGCCCTACTGCCAACCTGTATGCATTGATTGCTGTTAGTGTACCTATATCTCTGGTGTTGCATCACGTGTTGTGTGACATCAAATGCTGATTTCTTGGACAATTCCAGGTCCATCCCACGCGATCATGTGCACATGTGAACTTTGGCATTGCGTTGTGAGTCACGTAATAGACCTCTTTATTTGAGTGGGTAGAGTGTTCAGAAAAATGTGCATTTCAGTGTGTGGTTCAAGTAGGATTTCAAACATTAGATTCACTGTGGATTTTTACTTTTTTTATGCTACACAAAAGCAATCTGATTACAATTGTGATATGCCAAAAATCAGATTTGGTCTGTGAGTCTAAACAAGGCCGTAAATACACTTTGGTGTGGTTACCCATTGTTCACTGATTGAGACTTGGTAAGAAAACCGTTTGACAATTTCAGTCCTGTTTGACTATGCAAGCGATTGTGGTGTTAAGCCGTCTTCATGGTTATTTGGAACCATCCATCGTTATATCACAGATCTTTAAGCGGACCAGATGGAGCCATCCTCAGGAGCAGTTAGTGTTTGTCTTTGTTTTTTAGATTTGTACAGTCTGCTGGCTGGTTTGTTGCACCGAGAGCCAACTGAGAGAATGACTCTGGAGGAGCTTCTAGAAGAATCGTGGATCCGGCAGCCCATTAACTTAGGAGAGTACAGCTGGAGTGAAGTGTTCCCCTGCAACCATGGTAAGCACATGCAAAACTGCAGCATCAGCAACGTTCAAAGCATTGTCCTGTACCTATTTCACATCTGGAGGATTAAAAAGCATCTACCAGCATGTCCCAAACAAAGCATGTTTCTCGAACAGACTGCCTGGTCACCCAGGAAAATGTTTAGCGATTATTGTATTGTTTTAGCTCTTTCTTTCTCTTAACTTTTCATTCATTGTGATTTGTGTTCACAGGCTGAATCGCAGATAAACAATTAGACCCTTACAATTAAATGCGATTTACTAATCTAAACTGGTAGACATTAAATGTTGATTTCTTGATTTTTAAGTGAAACAGTGTGAGGTTTTGGTCTTTAAATGGATATGATTGGGTTTTTTTTTTGTGCTCTAGACTCTGAGCAAACATCCCATGGTCCAGATGTGCAGCAAGAGACCAGCACTCATGAGGCTACTGATGAGACGCCTCTCCAGGATGAAGATAATGAATTAGAGGAGGAAGAGGATGAAGAGCAAATGAAAACTATGGCAGCATTGGAGTTTGAACTCCTTAAGTATCTAACTGAAAAGTAAAGGCCAAGGAAGCTTCAGTGCTCCTTTTGAAATGAGACCTGCAATGGGAAAAGGTTAAAATGATGAAAAGATAAGGTGAAATAAATATCACTTATGTCCTGCTTCTCATTCCAGTTGTTTATGTTGAAGACTTTGGCTGCCTGAACATTGAATTAACTTCCATGCTGTTCTATGCTCCATGGATAATGGCTTTTTAGCACTGGTTATGTACAAAATAACCGGTGCACAAATTAAGAAAGCATTTTAATGTATTGTAATGATGTCATGCTTCTTTTTTTTGTTTGTTTGTTTGTGTCTTTCTTAAGGACTACCTTAGTCAATTTTTGAAAGATGAAGTAAAAGTGTCTAGCAACATATTAATGCTGAAAAGCAACATAATAATAATGTGACTGTTTTAAAAGTACATAGATTTTATATATACATGTATCTTTTAAACTTTTTAAGGTGTAGCCTTAATTTTTGGTTTAAAAGAAAGTTGTTTGGACAACTATTTTTTTTTTAAGGTAAATTATTTAAATTTTAAATACCAATGAAGTTTCAGATAAATAAAACTATTTTTTATTATAAACTGGTATTTTATACTTTATATTTAATATTAAAGTTGATATGCGTGGTTTCAAAACATTTTTTTGATCTAAATAAAATAAATCAAAGCATTTTAAAGTAACTTTTTTTTTCCCCCGGAACGAGGTTTATAACTGGAACTGTTTTCATGGGGACACATTTGGACGACGGACCAATGAGTATCCGAGCGCGCACTGCTTTAGGGGTGAGTGAGAAACCTCCAGATGGTTTAAAAGTAACCCTGATTTCTGAGGTTTAATGAGGTTTTTCACAGACCGATTTTTTTAAAGGAAGTGATCTAGAAACAGTAAATGGAGGGAAGTTCAGCTGGAGCCAGTCAGCGGGGAGACATTATTACATGTCTAGGATGCTTTTAAAGCCGTAAGGAGTTATTTAAGAGTTTAGTTTAAAGGTTTCTTCACTGCAAACTTAATCGGAATTGAAGTGGTCCCGGTTTAGTCGGCGAGTCAGCAGCTCTGTCCGCTCAGAACCAGTTCAGTCTAATGTACTTCCGGTTCTGTAGCTCATTCACATCATTTCTTTTCCATACATACTTCGTGCTATTTTATTAACTAATACAAAATGAACTTCGACATGGTGAAGTCAGGCTTTTTCACAGTCCCAAGTTAAAGTGTGTCGTGTTTTCCTCTTGTGCTATTAGAGGAATAAAACACTTGCTCCAACACTACAGTGTTAATTTAGGGTCATAATTATAACTGAATAAATGATTCATTTTGCATTTCCGGACAGATTCTGCGATGGACGTGGAAAACCTGCTTACCAAAATGTGTCCCTGTGAAGGTATTACACAGGGTGCCATTAATTATTCTCCAGCGACCATTCTGTTCATCAGAGGCGGTTCCACCTCAGAAGGGCAGGAGGGAGCTCACCATGGAGTCTTTGTCTGAGATGGGTTTCTCAGAGAGCCAGGCCGAGATGGTCTACGAGGCAGCAAATAAAGTGCGCTACAAGCATGGCTTGGCAGCATTGACCATGCTCTTCGGCCTCGGCTTAAACCCAGCCAGTGTGCTGAAGATCCTGGAGAAATGTCCTGAGCTTTATTCTCTTAAGGAAGCTCAGTTGCAGCAGCGGGTTTTGAATCTAAGGAAGATTGGCCTTGTTGAAGGTGAACAGCTTTTAATTTCTACTTACTGTTTTAGTTTACTTTATACTAAATGCCTTTCCTTTGTGGCTCTTAAAAAAAAAAAAAAAAATCAATGCCGGTTTGAACTTAAAACCCAATCCCTAACAAAATATCTTAAGCCAAGTGCACACAAAGCTATATAATACACCTATCTGACATCTATTTAATGGGAATGCAGGATTTAGGGTTCAAGCCTGCATCAGCAAGGATCTGTCCAGAAGAAAGTTCATCTACAAAACAACCGATTTCACATGATTGTTATAAGCAGATAAATTTTGGTTGTGTACATGCTGGAATCAGATTAATGGCACCATTAAATTTTGTGTTCTGACCTTAAACTTAAAACAACAGAATTCTCAGATGAAAAGTCAGATTTCCAAGATTAATTTCATGTTTTCTGAGATTCAGTTCAAGATTAAATTCATTTTCTGAGATTCAATTTGAAACTCAAATACTTTTTTCAATGTTGGCGCTAACTCTCTTTTGTACCATTTTAAATATTGCCAGCTGTACCTTTTAAGTGTACCTTTAATTTAATAAATATGTAATGTAATTTAGAAATGTGATTGAAGGTTTTAGTGTTCATTACACTGCTGTATATTTGCAGACTTAATTCAACATATATATACTGGTTAAAAAAACATGTCAGATCTGAGTTTGCTGGAAGTGTATCCACAGAGATCTAACTTGTACTTGTGAATGCATAAATTCCTTCTACAGATGCTTTCATTCCCCTTTCAATGACATTTTGTCTGAGTATTTGTGAATTGAAGCAGAACGGCTGCCTGAGGAGGTGTTTGTGCAGCTTGTGAAATCGCTAATAAACCGTGGTCTCTGTTTGTCAGGCAGTTTGCAGAGGGTGATAAGCCACTACCCTCAGATCCTGTCGTTTTCAGTGAAAAGGGTGAATGCTGTGTCTCGGCTCCTCAGAGAGAAGTGCCAGTTCAACGCTCAGCAGATGGCAGACATCCTCCGAGACTCACCGCATGTAGTGGGGGAAGAGCCTGCACGTCTGGAGTACATGTTTCAGGTAAAAAAAAAATGTTTCTGTATTACTCCGATCGGTTTTGTACAGCATTGCCATTTCAGGACATGACTTTAAAGCAAATGGTCATGTCCTGAAATGGCAACGCTGTAAAAGTGTTTGCAGGTATTTTATTTGTTTGTATCATTTTCAACATGAAAAGCTGCAAGCTCAGATTTCTTCACACTTCAATTGGCAAAATTTACTGGACAGAGTAAAAATTGCTATTTTATGCCAAGTGACATGGGAAATACACCTGTGCCATGACTTTTGGGAGTCAAACATTTTTTGTTTTTTTGGGTAAAAATCTGGGTGCTTATTTACTATGCATAATAAGTAAAAGTAAGAAAATCACTCGTAAGTGGCCAAAAATTTTAGGTGTCCCAGTGACATTTAGGAGTAAAAGCAATTCATCAAGATTCTTAAAATAGGAAATTACTGCTATCTCCACCAAAAAATGTAGTAAAGCCTCGGAGGTGTCCTAACTGATTAGAAGATGTGAGGAAATGTCTTTCAGGCAAAGCTGTGTGCGGAAGAGACATTTTGGTAACATTGGTTGACACGGAACACATTAGAAAATACTTTTAAACAAAAACAAAATACTTTTTCTGACAAATTGCATGCGGTATGCAACTAGTCCATCAACAAACATTTTGTATGCTGTCTCACAGGGGAGTGCTACTGTGTGAAAGAACATGCAGCTTTAAAACAATGATGACTGGGTTTGTCACTGCCGACAATGTCGGAAATAATAAATCAAACTTTGCCCTTACAGCACTGCATGTCATACGTTTTCAAACCATGCAGCGTGAAGTAAACAAAATGCAAACATCACTTCTTTAACACAGTTTACACTCATTTTTTTTACACTCCTCAGGGGTATGTGCAGCCAACTGACAAGTGGCATTCATGGTTTGACAAATTGACATCCATTTTTTTTATCTTTAGGTGAAAGACTGGGCAGATTTTCCCTTTAACTATTTCTTTACAATTTACCTTGTCATTTAGATTAGATAATGAGTCCTACAACATCCCTATTATTGAGCCTTGAAACAGTTGTGATTGAAACAGTCAGATTAGAATAACGTCATGCAGCCGAGTCACGAATGCATAAGTTTTGTCTATGTGCATAAAGCTTTCAATATTTGGATTTTCCATTATTTCCACTATTTAAACTGCCAAAAAATTGTCAAAACTACAACACCCACTATAATGTGAAGCTTACTTTGTGGTTCTCAGTGTCGTAAACGATGACGTCACAGGCTTTCCTCTAAAAGATCCTACTTTTAAAAGTAAGAGTAAAAATCTGTATAAATAACTTTAATGTCCTGTTTTGATGTAGGATCATTTTTAGTCCTACTTTGATTGCAATTCCTAGTAGTGATTCTGAGACACTTGGTAAACACAGGCCCTGTGTTAGCCATGTGGGAACGTTGCCTGGTTCTGGTGTTATATGACATCTACAAATCAAAGAAAGGGATAAAGCAGTCAGCTTTAAAACCACAACAAATTATTAGCAGCATATTTATTTACTTCTCTACTATCTGTCTCTGACTGTTTATGGTAGTGAAGATGATTTTAATTTTATTTCTCTGTCAGGACTCCAGACAACAAACCAGCCAGTAGAGAGCAGCCTGCACTTTGTACTGGGAGTTTTTTTACCTTTACTATGAAGCAGATTATATTGTACCTGCTAACTCTCTCTCTCTCTCATATCTAATTGCAGTATGTATATTTCCGTATGGGCTGTCGCCAGGCTGAGATGGTGAAGGCGAAGCTCTTCAGACTCTCCCTGGAGGAGCTAAGGTGTCGTCACAGCTTCCTGGAGCGCCTCGGCCTTTACCAAACCCCTGACAAGAAAGGGCAGACGCTTGTACTTAATCCACGCCTCAAAGACTTTCTCAACGTCTCTGAGGAAATTTATCTCACCAATGTCGCCCGTGCCACGCAGGAAGAGTTCAATGTGTTCAAGAAACTCGTGGCACGTGAGCAGGAGGAAGAGGAGCAAGACCAGGAGTACAGCAGTGATGATTATGATACCGATGATGACGATGATACCGATGATGACAGTGATGATGCAGAGAGACACAATTCTTTTCACTCTAGTTTCAGAAGAAAAAAAAATCCAAGAGCCAAGGTGCGTGAGAGACACTGAGGCTTAACATTTCTGTTTCTAAATGCAGTGCTGTAGTATGCTATATTGATTTCATAATAAATATTGTTGTTTGTTCTTGTATTTTATTGCTTGTCTTCTTGTATAAATTGTTTGTTTGTGAAAAGCAGGAAGTTGAGCATCACAGAATCAGGGATCATAAACGTATCATAGTGTTTGCTTAAACAAATCGCGTAGACACCAGTATATCTTCTCCTGTGCCTGCTGAAGGACTTCGTTTTCAGGGCGTTGTTTGGGAGTAAAGTGATTTTGTGACAGGAACTTTGGCTAAAATCGCGCTGTGTAGTCAGGGAGCGCCTGGAGAGCAGTGAGGAGGTCGCGCGCGGGCGCGTTCACAAGCCCGGCCAGCGCTGACGCACTGATAGGGAGAGAGAGTAAGCGCGCGCGTAGTGTGTGCGCGTGTAGTGTGTGCGCGTGTGTATCGATTCGCAGTTTGATGTGAACGAGCGGACGGAATGGATGTGTGAGGACGAGGTAAGAGAGTCATTTCTATGGAATTGATCTGTCTGTGTGCGCGCGTGTGTTTAGCCAGGCTAAAAGTGACTGAAATCGATTGAACTTGCTTTAATGGGGCTTTCAGAGGATCACTTTGACAGTACAGTACACAGCAGCATGTGGTGTCATTATTTCATCTCCTTTTCAGTGTTCAGAAAGAACCTAGGAAGCTTTGTGTGTGTGTGTGTGAACGTCATGAATAAATCATTAAGACAGAATTAAAGGAATTCTTCTGCCTAGTAGTTACAGCTGCTTCTTAATTTCACATGTTTGTCTTATAATGATGTTTACATACACAGAATTTTAAAGTGTAGCAAAATAACTACCTGAAGAATGGCATCAAAAAAAAATACACTCTAAAATAAATCAAGATGTAACAAGATAAAACTGCAATAAAATACAGCATCTTTTATAATCCTATTAAATGATTTTCATATTACTCTAACATCACTTGACCACTCTTCTTGTACCCTAGGATTAAAAAAATAATAATCAATAATCAATCCAATTTCTAACATTTAGGCTGCATTTTCAAGCAACACACGTGAGCACCAGACCCACCTATACACACATTTACACCTTTACATCCGTGGTGTTCCTAAATTGGGCCTGGTCTTATCAGAAGCGGATATTCAGAAAGGGATGGGTGATGGAGGAGATTAGTCACTTGACCATATTTTGCCTTATTAAGGTCAATATAACTGCAGATAACACAAGTCTCTGTAAGATAAGAACAATATCTCAAACGATGTACATTTAAATGCTGATGCGTATCTTCTTTTGTGCTGCAATATGTCTTTTTTTTTATTGTGCCTTTGTGTAAGGTATTGGTGTGAGGATTTCACTGTCACTCTTAATGTCTTAATGTTAACATTAAGAGTGACAATAAAAAAACAAATGCTTTAGTTTTTCATTGTCACTAAAGCATATTGTTGCACAATAGACTGGTGTACATTATATTTTCAAAAACTAGAACTACAATGATAATAAATGTTCTCCGGGGAAAAAAAATTCTATCATTTAAGAGACTCCAGTCTGAGTCTATTGCTAATACTTTGGGGTTTTCTTTGTTTCATATTATTTTATTATGAAGGAAATCTCTTCACTATATTTTGGGCATCTGTGTTTACATAAAACTTATTTGACTGATGTTTACAGTATATGCAAATAACTTACAGTTGAGAGAAAATTCAACTGAACAGGTTAGGCCATGCATAAAAGCACTGTAGCAGTCTGGTGATGCTAAGCTTTGACTTCACTAAGAGGCTAAAGTTGCTAACAAGTGATAAAAGTATAGATTAACAGTTCGACAGCAAAATGAGCTAAATCCTTTTTTTTTTCAGATTCGACATAAAAAGAAGTATTGCACACTGATAGAAAATGTTGTGCATGTTGTGTTTGAGTCACAGCAGTGTTAAAAAACACAAATGCCAAAATATTTTGTTTAAATTGTCTGGGTTATATACAGTAAATGTGAATGTTGTGGGATTTTTTTTTCTTATAAAATGCTCTGCCTACCATAGTTCGAGCACAATAGATAATTTAACCTTTTAATAAAAAAGAGTTTTAATTAAAAATATAGCTTTATTGCAAATTCGTGCTTTGAGTGATTTTATAGTGAGTTAAACAGAAAATAGTGACAGCAAATTAGATTAAGGACAAAAGTGTTGAGTTTTGCTCCATACAAAACCCTTTTAATTAAAAAGATTGTTGATGATCATGAAAAACATTATCACCAATTAACCTCCTTCTGTACCTGATTTAGTTTTATTTTGTACATGAGACAACTCTGTATTATAGGACGGGTATTCATCAATCGTCCATGTGTCCATCAGTCAACATCTGAGGTTTATAACATTAACGTAACAGTGAACCAGACAAGGCGAATGCTTCAGCTTTCCACACACAGCACATGCATCTTATGTCTCTTGTTTACAACTTTTATAAAGTTATCAGCACAGTGCTTTCATTACTGTATCCCACATAGTTTTATCAAGTGTATTACATTGTGTTTAAAAACTTCCAAATCACATAATATCCTGTTCCACAGGCTGAATCGAGGTTGTTAAGTGGCACATACCTGTCCTTTATTACTGCTGTGACTGCAACAGCAGTAAAAGAGGGTAAACATCCTTTTCTTGGCTTAAACATTCTTCAAAAACCCTTTAAAAACATTCAAACCTTTCGGGACAGCCAATGTGTTGTACAGGAAGTATCTTCCCATAGGTGGTGACATGACAGAAAGGAGTGATGCAATTTGCTTGTCATGATGCGTCAACCCTTGCTGCAAATCTGGCAGCATGAACGTAACTCTTTGCTTAAAACATGAAAATGTAAAGCTTCTATGGGTTATTTAGGGGTTTTAAATTTTTTTGTCATGGACAACTTTTTATGTCAGAGAAAAATAGTTTGCCAAAATGAGTAAACGTCAGAAAACGGTGTAAAACAACTAATTTTTTTGCCTCTTAGCAAACTTTAGACAATACGTAAAATTCAACCAGTCGGTTTTGTATTCAGTCCCCTTTAAGCCATAAGAAAATAGATTCATGTGAAGTAAATAGATGTAATTGAAGTCACTGAAAAAGCATGTACTGTACTACACTGTTCCTCTAGCGCTGCTCGACTGGGCCCACTACCTCTCAGGGTACAAGGACGGCATGATTTCACATTCTTTTCTGTTCTGGCATCTGGATGGTAGAACAACTTTCTTTTAAATGTCTGAGCAGCAATGGCAATGTCCTCAAATGTTTTGTCTAAATAAGCAACCTCCTAAACAGTATTCCAGGACGATTATATACTTAGTCAGTAACCTAATGAACTGGTATCAGGATGGATTTATTAAACGAGTCTTCAAAACAATTCTGTAAGTCGTTTTAAACAAGGGCACCTGCCAAAGGCTGCAAATGTAAAAATAATAAAATAAAATAAAAACCTTCACGCCAGTGTTTACTTCCCTGGGTTTTTGTCCTTTAGGTGGAACCTGAACCTGTGCATCCCGAAGGCTTCTATCAGAAGAGAAGACAGTAATCCACAAAGATGAATAATTCTAACCTCTCTGTATTGTCGCAAAAGTGGCACCTGGTCATGCAGAGTGAAAGAATGAATTTCCTCCTCATCCCTGCTGCTATTCTCACTACTGTCACTCTGGTGATAAGCCCATTGCTCCTCTTCTGCATCTTCAGCAGTCCATCTCTCCGACAGGAAACGCGCTACCTCCTCCTGGCCAATACACTTCTATCGGACATCCTTTTCCTCAGTTTCAACCTCACGAACATTTCCTGTAATGCGCTGGACATGGAAATGCACTACATATTCTGTGAGGTGATAATGGTCACCACTGTGACTACATACTGCTCCTCTGTGTTAACTGTCACACTGATGGTCATTGACACGTTCATGGCCGTGCGTTGGCCTCTGCGCTACACTAAAATCCTGCATCTGTCACGAGTAAAGAAAATAGTCGGGTTGGTGTGGGTCATAGCCATGACATGTCCACTCTCATTGCTGGTGGTGACGGCGGTCAGAAAACAGGAAAAACCAGGAATCCTGAAGGTGTGTCTGGTGCTCCTCACACTGCATTCAATGGAAGCAGCCATTGGGATTAGCCTGCATGTCTATTTCAGCGTGTGTGTAATTTTCTGCATTATCCTGATCCTCTACTGCTACATCCGTCTCTACATGGTCACCAGGAGCTCGGGGATATGGCGCAATAGCTACTCACGAGCCCGGCAGACTCTGCTAGCACACGCTGTGATGTTGCTAATATACTTCACACCCTGTCTGGTGTTTACAGTGGAGCTTGTTTGGTTTGAGCTGTTATCTAATAATCTTAACCTGGCTGTTTGGATCAATACAGTGAATCTGGCTGTGCTGATGGTTGTGCCTCGGGCATGCGCCCCCTACCTGTACGGTTTACGTTATCGGGAGGTCTATGAGACGGTTCAGCAGATGCTGTGGAAAAGATGGCTTAGCACCAACAGTTCACCAACACCAGCAAGCAGTTAACAAGAAGAATTACAGCAAAAGTTTTACACGGCCAAACATAATTGGTGCCGAACAGTGCAGTAAGTTTCTTGCCTTGCCAAAGTCAATTTTTATATAAAGGAGGGATTTAAAAAAAAGGATTATATGGCATTGACTGAAAATAATAATTAAAAAAAAAAAACAGTTCAGGCAATTGTTTGCCTGAAAGCTTTACATCTGTGAAGAAAGTTTTTTTTATACAAGCACCTCCCTCTATTCATATTGTTATTAACATCTGCTGCTATGATTATAAAGACTGTCCTTCTTGTACTCAAGATATTCAAATATCCTCATACTGAACATCCTTTTAACACATCTAGTCCTGTTTGAGTTTATAGTATATATAATTTTGATAAGTCTTAAGTCTTCATGATGTCTCAGGGAGTTTTTCCTTGCCACTTCAATCTCTATATCCATATTTCTATAAAGGAGCCCAACTCCAGTACCAAGGACAAAATATGGGTTAAGGATGTGACCAGCAGGTACTACAACATCATACAGCTTCTTAAATGATCACATTCATGTTCACCATCTTACTGATCAAACAAACACCTGAACTCATTCCCTAATCATAGCTATAACTTCATCTGCATTACAAATAGAAAATTACGCCATTAGAATTTTTTTTGTCTGTTTAGTTAATTTTTTTTGTTAACTGGTCACATTTGGCACTCGTTCTTCACTTTACCAGGCAAGTTTTACTTAGTATAGGCACAAAATTGCTTCTTATGAGTAATAATAATAACCAAAGCATGAATATAAAGATGAAGGGTCTGATGTTACCTATTTTGACTGGCTGTCATTTAAAATTAAAAAGTTAAAAAGATTTTGCACTAACATGTGGTTGTACTAGATTTTATATCTATCTTAGAAGGCAATGGTTTAAACGTAGAATGTATGTGTCATTAATCCTCTGTCCAACAAAGCTGTAGTTTAAAAACATGACCTACTTGTACTCAATTTGTGTTCTTAATAAAGACTTGGCAACGGGCTTTAGTTTATGTACAGAAGTAGATTAAGTTATACAACAGGCCTAGTTATGGCTAAGCTATCTGTTTTTATATCTCCGTGTAGAGAGAGAGCGAGCTCTGCTCCATTTACCTGCAAAGTGATGTTTACCCTCATCTCTACCTCCATGGAAACATGACCAAAAGCGTTCAATATCACCTGGCTCACACGCTTACCTGTCATTCTGCAGTGAGGAGAAGTGCGACC
Organism: Clarias gariepinus; assembly: GCF_024256425.1. Taxonomy (NCBI): domain Eukaryota; kingdom Metazoa; phylum Chordata; class Actinopteri; order Siluriformes; family Clariidae; genus Clarias; species Clarias gariepinus. The sequence continues at coordinate 12,409,648 of NC_071124.1, forward strand.
TGCCCGTGCTGAACACTTGCTTACGCAGATTTAAGTAGTAATGGAGGCTCTACTGCAGGGGCGAACAGAGAGGCTCTTCATGGCTGCGGAGGATTTCGCACTGTCTCTTTTGTGTACATTTGTGGACTGGTACAACAGCTCGGGACAGGCAGAGCGTCTCGGCAGACAGTTTGCCCAGACTAACACCTCTCGTACTGCAATGGAACTGTTTGTTCAAGAGTGGCACATTTTTCTGCCTCCTCAACAAATGAGGGTAATCCAGATCTGCCCCATCCTAGGATTTCTGGCTGTATTTTTAACCACACCAATTCTCCTGGCCCGGATCCTGTTCAAAGCTCACCTGCGGCAACAGACTCGCTACCTGCTCCTGGCCAATGCCTTGTTTAGCGACCTTCTCTTTGTGGCTCTCTACATGCTAACCACCTGTTTGAATACAGCTGCTGTGCTGATGTCAGACGTGGCCTGTGCTGCCATGCTCTTTCTGATGGGTATCTTTTACAGTGGTGGGCTCTTCAGCGCCACCGCCATAGTGCTGGACACTTCCTTAGCGATATTAGCACCATTACGATATGCTACGCTGTGGCCTATCTCCAGAACCTATTCTGCTGTCCTCACTATCTGGGTTGTGTCTTTCTTGTTCCCTGCTGCCTCTGTGGGTCTCTTTCTGTGGTACCATAGGATGAGCCCCTGCACCCAACACATCTGCTCTCTTCCTTTGGTGCTTGTTCTAACTGTTAGCCACTCAAAGCCACTCCAGGTGTGCATGCTGCTAACTGTCACGGCTGTCCTTATCACCTTGCTCCTGGTGGTCGCTGGTTACGCGATACTTTACTGTCATACCAGCAAATCCGGCGTGTGGCGAGGAGAGCGGTCATCCAGGGCTAAGGGAACGTTTCTCGTTCACTACCTCCACCTGTTCTTGTCTGTGTGTCCCATGTTGCTTCTGATCATCGAGTTGCTGTTGTACAGCTATAGTAGTGAGCTGCATCCCAGTGCAGGTCTCTGGGTGTCGCTGGTGCTATGTAACATCCTGTTGGTTTTGCCCAAAGCCCTGGCACCCTACCTGTATGGACTCAGGTACAGGGACCTGCGTGGGGCTCTGCTGGATTTATTTAGGCTGAATAGACCTAGGGCCATCACACCTGTGATATGACTGCTAATTTTTTGCTTGTTTTTTTTATGAAGATTTTATGTGTAAAAGGGTTTAATAGGAAATTTTACTTTCCTTAGACTTAGCCTGCTAAATATTTAACCTGCTGTCTAATTCGGATAAAATTCCAAAACTGCTAATCATGGGCTATGTTTAAAAAATAAAAAAAAAGCATATTTGTATACTGCCCCAGTACTATATCCTATTCCTTGAAGAAGTGTGCTGTGTATTTTGCATTACTTAGTAAACACCAACTCTTCATTTGCCTATTTACCAGTCGAATTCACCTATGCAGGCAGTTATTAAAGACTTTATTGTTTTTCTGTGCTCCAGTTCTTTCTAACCTGTAAACAAGTATACATTACATATCCTCTGTTTCGTCCCTTCTAAATCCTAGATGTGTATTGCAACAACACTGAATAAAACCAGATCAAGATTCAAGGTTCATTTGTCACATAGTGGGCACAAAGTCCAAAAACTAAAAGAACATCAAATAGAATCAACTGTTGTGAATCTTTCTACTGTTATCTTGTTCACATTTCCAATATATAAGCCAAAATACTTTTTTTTTACATTTACCTGCAAAATTGTGATAAAATCATGGCACTATAATAACTTTCAAGTGTTAATCTTCTGCCATTTGTTCTTCTTCTCCTTCCTTTTTTTTTTTTGCACATTTTGTGTACTAGTTACTGTTTTTGCACAGGATATGAATAATATACATGGTTTACTATATTATAGTAACTATAGAACTATACTGTACAACAGACTGGAGACCAGAGGAAAACTGGTGTCTCTGTTGTGGTGTATTGGGAATTTTTCCTCATGGTCTACTTGTCCCCTTAGAAGAGAGAGATATTGTAAATTATGAGTAATTATATTTATTCTGATGATGCTCATGAGGATCACATGGACTGCTTGTGTGATTTACATGTCACCGGGTTCAAACATCGATGTCATGCAAATATATAATATGAAGATTTTTTTCAGGACCGGATTAAAAACAATACAGCAATTAATAAAGTGTGTTTTATGTGTTTTTGAATAGGCAGGGTTTTTTTTTCTGCAGAGTAAAGTGTTCTTTTAATAAGAATAAATTCTGTGATCCTTCTGTGCTGATGTTTTATATCTCTTTTTCACTTGTAATTGTACTCATGTGATTATGGACAAAATTAACTGTTGTTATTAAATTGGTATTTTTCTTTGCCACTGTCAGTTCTGACTTGCTTGTCAGGGAACAAAATCAAGGACTAGATTTCTCTACACCTGAATAGTGCAAAATGTCTACTATTAGATTGAAAATGAAATGAAAGTATGATGGAACTAATTACAAATTAACAAGTTTTTTCCCCAAAAAATATGTTTCTTTAACTTCAATTGAATGAATTTGTTTCGTATTTCATTTGCTCTATTTCATCTTGTACAATATATATGTACAATATATATGTACAGTATGTGTGTGTGTGTGTGTGTGTGTAAAAACTATATTTAAGCTTTTCAGCTATTTGAGCTGCAGTAGCTCTTCTATTGGATCAGACTACATAGGTCAGCCCTCACTCTCCAGCGTCCTCAGTGGCCCTTGGCTGCCCACCACCCTGTTATTGCTTTACTGGTTTTCTTTCCTTGGACTACTTTTGCCATTTTTGCTTTGGCTCTTGTCACAGTAACTACAGTTACAACATCTGCTTACCATAGTGCCCAAAAATGGTGGGATATATTAAGCAGCAAGTGAACCTTTTGTCCCTGAAGTTGATGTGTTGGAAGCAGAAAAAATGAGCAAGCATAAAGTTTTGATAGATGTTGACAAGGGCCAAATTGTGATGGCTTGGTGAGTAGATCAGAGCACCTCCAAAACACAGTGAAATCTAATTAAATAGAAGAGTTACTGTAGCTGAAGAAATCACTGAAAAGGTTAATGCTGGTTGTGATAGAAAGCTGCCAAAACACACACTGTGTTTTGATGGCAGAAGGGGGACCTGCTCAGTATTAGGTAGCTCTTTCATACAGTATATACAGTATATATATACATATACTGTATGAAAGATATACAGTATATATAGTGAGATACACTATATATATAGTGAGGTCAATAAGTATTTGATCACCCTGTGATTTTGCAAGTTCTCTTACTTAGAAATCATGGAGGGGTCTACAATTAGTGTGTCTTAGTGTGTTACACTAAGTGGTGGGGTCTACAAACGTCTTAGTGTGTTACTGATAGTAGCCTTGGAAACTATGGTCCCAGCTCTCTTCACGGCATTGACCAGCTCCTCCCGTGCAGTTCTGGGCTGATTCTTCACCATTCTTAGCATCATTGATACCCCATAAGTACACAAGGACACAAAAGGATGCATTTCAGGTCTATTTAGATGGGTAAGAACAAAAGGTTCCCTCTCCGTTGTTCCATCTATTTTACATTTAAAACAATTTCTCATTTATGTGACGACAAAGAAGGTTTGTGTAAAATTATATAAAGGTTCAGTCAGAAACAGCTTGTCTTTATAAAGATCTCTGATTTCTCATGTTACTTTCCTACATTTTAAGCAGTATTCAAAAGCTATGCTCTTGAAAATCACACCTTCAACATCATGTCTGGAGACAAGAGATACTGGTGTGAAAAACTGAAGCATTTTAATGCTTAATTGAATAATTAATTCTATAGTCTCCCTATAGGTCTGCACATGGTTGGACACATACACAGACATGGAAGAAGTAAATAGACACCCATAGTTTTATAATTAAATGTATGCACCAACATTTTTCCCATTATTATGGCTACTATTGTTTTCATTTTTTCAGATTAGAATACATCTATCTTTAGGCATGTGCAAATTCTTAAAGAAAATTAGATTTCCCAGAGACACAATCTGGCTGACCTGGGGGCTCTAAAAAACATCCCCACGCTGTTTACAACTCACAGACCAAAAGTCACAGACTACAGACCAAGCCTCTCATTCTATGCCCAGGTAAGTTAAAGCTCTTAAAGCTGCTAGAGGAAAGTCAACAAAGCATTAATTGTGTATTAATAGCTACTGAATCTTACCTGCTCAAAAATCCAAAAAAGAAATTGCACGCTATCAATAAATGAAGGGTGTCTGTTTACATCTTAATGTCTTAAACTGTATACCTGTAGTATAAAAGTACAAAAAAGAAGCAAATTTGGGACAAAACATATAAGTGCCGTGTGATGTAATGGCAGTGTTTCTTTACCTTTAAGGAAAGATTGAATTTTCTGCTACAGGCTCTCCAGTATGGCTCTCATAAACAGCAGGGATAAAAAGTGGCATTAGAGGTCCAAAAAATTTTTTTTGCTTTCATGTAAAATATACAGTAAAATAAGCATTACTATTGTTAATAACAGAAAACTGTTGGCAATGTTTTTCAGAATATACATTAAGATTACTGCAGTGCTGATCAATAGCAGGGTTACCAAGATTTTACTAAATGACAGCTTAATGTATAACGTCATAAAGTCAGCACTAAACTGTAGTGTCGCCATTCTCCACGGTGAGGCGCGGTTGAGCCAATAATCACCATCAACTAGTATCACTTAGTATAAAAATTAGTTTAATGTTCAGTATTTGAATAATGAAAAAGTGAGCTAATTGGTTTAATATTAGTAATAATATCAGTTTAATAATACAGCCGGGAACTTGGATGTACTGAGTCATGCCGGGTGTTTTACATAAATAAACAGCATTTAAACCCTTTACTATATAGCGATCAGTTGGTTTTATGTTTTTGGCGGATTATGGCTCCTAATCACGCGAAATAGAAATCCGCATTTAATTCTGTCTCTGGAGTGTAAATAAATACAGGCTTCCTCAACCGTTGCGTGCTCGAGCCGCTCGGTGAGACAACCCCCCGCACCCCCGCCCCCCGCCCGCGCCAGTCAGTGTTTTGTTTGCAAACAAAGTCAGTCACATTGGCAGCCTTGACGAAAAGAATTGTGGGTAATGTTGTTCTTGTGCCGTTCCAGCGCGCCCAGGTGTTGCTCTATAAAACTACATTTCCCAGGAGTTGCGGCTTCCAACAGCTGACCGTTAAGACATTTTTTTCTAGAATAATTTCTCATAAAACCTCAGTGCGTTATTGCCCCAAACAGACTCCTTTATATGGCTGCAGGTAGAAGATATGACTCGGGAAGGATATATCTATATATTTTGTACGAATGCATCAAATTATGAGAAGTAGTAGCTTGTTAACTCAGTTATGCTTTTCGTCTCTCATGACGTTTGGACGCGCTCTTTGTTTCTTTTGTTTGTGTAAGTAATAACGTATGAAGTTTGTCTCCTAGGTGTATAAGGTAAGTTCGGCAGCCGAATTAGTTTTCAGTTTTAACTTATCTGTGTGCTAAGTCTGTGTGTATTTAAATCTAATACCTATAGGTTTCCGCAGTTTATTATCACGTGTGTGTATTCACACTTCTCTTTGTTATGCTCCGGTTATGAGCGCGAGCGTTTCAACAGGTGACTCCAGCAGCGCGCGAGGCAGAAACTGCATGAGTTCATCACAAAGTCCTAATACAATCATTAGAGTTTAGGTTCAACTCTTTGGGTTAATTACTTTAGTGATGTTAGCCTTCTAACCAGTGTAGTGAAATGGTAGTTTATCATTTTATTACTCTTATGTAAAAACTTTTTATTTCCCCCCATCTTTTGTTGCCTGTGGGTCTACACTGCACTTAGTGGAGGTGCAGGTACAGTAGGTGATTTTCACAGGAAAGGAGAAGTAGTACACATAGTAGGATTTGTGCATATTATGCTCTCCTATTTCTCTGGAAAAGCAGGCTCTTTTGTTTGGTTTCTTGGTCCTGGTAGAATACAGGTGGTCCAGGTTCCAAGTTCGTTTTATACCTCGTGTCTGTGTGCATGGAGTTTGCATGTTCTTCCTGTGCTTGGTGGGTTTCGTCTGGGTACTTAGATTTCCTTCTACAGTCCAAGACATGCTGATTAGGCAAATTGGCGTTCCCAGAATGCGCATAGTGTGTGAATGAACATGAGAATGTCCTGCGATGTCCAGGGTGTACCCCGCCTCGGGCCCTTAGTCTCTGGGATAGGCCTCAGGCCCCCCTGCAACCCTGTACACACTATGAAGTGGAATAAATGATAAGTGAGTGAGTGGCTGTATGGAGTAAATGTAAAATCTTAATATCCAAGAAATGCAAAATGTAAAGCTTAATCATTCAAATAATTAATAATCCTTGTCAATACTATGATTGCTTAGCTTTTTCTAATGAACAGCTTGCTGATTTAATAAAGAAGTGGTTATAGGTCATTTAAACTAACCTATTGACCAAATTAATTTCATGAACTATGCCACAATTTTTAGATGGCTATTTTATCACTGTTTATTACCATGTTCAGGGTAATAAACCATGAACAGGTATGATGTTTAATCTATATGTTCTGATTAACACTATAAAAACATGTTTATTGTTGTCTTTTGTTCTTTTATGCAAGCATAATCATCTTTATTCTGTGTGCTGTTTGATTTTTATTTTTAAGGCTATTATTAAGGTAGGGTTCACAAAATTCTGCTGCATTTATATACATGTGACTTTCTATTTATATTGGTAAATGTAGTGCATGTCTCAAAAACAACCTGGTGGGTGCCCTTTCCTAGAAAAAAAAGTTGTGCAATTTGCTCTCTCCCTCTGAATGATGTATTATGCAATCTTAGCACGTGCTCATGTTATTCTGCTGAGACAACTGAGACAACTGTTTTTCGTTTTTTTTTTTTCTGTATTACATTAGGTTCTCTTTGTTCATGGCTTTGATAAAATATACAGTTGCACAAGCACAGCAGGTCAGAGCACTGAGTTCAAATATTATTTCAGTCATGTACTCGGATAGTATTATTGATGTGTGTAGTATGCAGTTTATTTAAGTATAGAAAACAAAAATACAAAAATCTTTTGATCACAAATACAGCTACTTTGATGTGTTTCTGAGATTATTTGTATGGCCGTGAGGGGTTTAGTCTTCCAACGGTATCCGTTTTTGTGTGTTACATACACTGTACACCCCTCAGGTAAGATTTTCTAAGTGGAGTCAGGTGTGTTTGAACTTTATGGAGGAATATTTAATGTAAAACATCAATAAAAGGAAAATATTGTGAGTAAAAGGCAAGCAGTATTAGCAAAGTTAATAGTAGCAGTTGAATATTTGTTTAGCTAATAGACATATACTTGTGTAGAGAAGGATTAATTTAGAAATACCATTAAACCTTTTGTAGTTTCATCCACCCAATAATATAAATTAGGAATATTCATACTTCATACGTCAAAGATACGTCAAAAATACATCGAAGATACATCAAAGCTTTGATATTAATGTGTGCCCTTTTTTTTTTACAGTATGTACAGTTTAGAACCAATTGTTATTTACATATAGATTTGCATTATACATGTGTTTAAGATTAAAAACAATCCTTCTAAAGTTTAGACGGCCGTGTAATTATTTAAACTATAGGTGCTATAAATCAAATTTTATAGATGATATTGAATAATTTTTTGTCATTCATCATGACATGACCCAGTTTGATCAACATTATCAAGATGCTAAGATATTGACACACTTTCACTACGCAGGATTTGTCAGCGATTGGTCCGTAGTAGCCTCACACAGCAGTCATGGTGTTGATACTGGGACGACGTGCGAACCGAGAGGATCCAGCAGTCGTACGTGACTTGCCTGCGGTCAAGCGTAAAGTATTTGAGATGGACCCCAAGAACGTGGACGACACCATGGATTTCTCCTCAGGCTCGTCACATGCCGAGAGTGTGCTGCACATCTTTGATGAGTTTCGCGCGAATCGCCTGTTCACAGATGTTGTGATTGGTGTGCAGGGACGAGAGTTTCCATGCCACCGGGCCATGCTCTCTGCCTGCAGCGTCTACTTCAGGGCCATGTTCGGCAATGACCACCTCGAGAGCCGGCAGACCCTGGTGGAGATCAGTGGTGTCCAGGCCGATGCCATGGAAGTCTTGCTGCAGTATGTCTACACAGGCCGTGCCACAATTACCACACAAAACGTGCAGTATCTTTTTGAGACATCCAGCCTCTTCCAGATTGGAGCTCTGCGGGACGCCTGCGCCAAATTCCTGGAGGACCAGCTGGATCCGTGTAACTGCCTCGGGATGCAGCGCTTTGCCGAGGTGCACTCACTCAAGCAGCTGGCAGGCCGCTGTCGAGGCTACGCGCTGCAGTATTTTCCAGAGGTGGCACAGCATGAGGAGTTCCTGGATTTGCGCAAAGAGGAGCTGGAGGAGTACATAGCGAGCGAGGAGCTGAGCATCAGCAGGGAAGAAGTAGTGTTCGAGGCTGTCATGAGGTGGGTCTACCACAGCATGGAGTACCGAAGGCCAATGCTGAAGGAGCTTCTCCAGCACGTCCGGCTGCCACTACTGCACCCCAACTACTTTGTACAGACGGTAAGTAAACTTAATAAGATATATAAGTAAGTAAGTAACATTCCGATTCCAGTTTCTCATGTATCAGTCAGTCTGTACTGTCTAACATCCCTGGTATCATACATTCAGTCATGAGTTCAGTGTAAGGACACTTTTTATAAGAGTGAAGGGATGAGCACAGCACAGGGTTTGTGGTTACAGCAGCAGTTTTAGATACAAATCTAAAGTGAAATACTCGTTTCCAAGTGAAAATGTTAAATGAAACGAGGAAGAGTCTTGAGCACAAATTTTGAAAAGTGCCAGACGCAATTGTGTTATTACATTATAATGCATTTTGTATGATACCTTTATTATGTGTTGTAATTTATCAGAGTTTGTAAGGTCTGTCTTACAGCCTCTTGTCACCCTTCGGTGATGTCTTATGTTCCTTTTTTAATTTCCTGGTGCATTTTTGTGACAGCAGATATCCGTGTGCTATGCTGTTTGCGTGTAATATTATACAGAATTTAAAGTCTATTTAAAATGTCTAATCTCACACAATCTTATCAAATAAGCCTCTTGTTCTTTTAAGTGTGGCTGTTATAATGTCTTGTATTAATGTGCATTAAGGTCATATGTACAGTGTGTTATAAACACACACATACAGTGTTTTCGAGCTTGTTTTATGTTTTTTATGTAATGTTTTTGGTGTCTGTTTATAATTCTTACTCTACTTAGATAACTTAAGGAACTTATATAAAATAAGGAACGTGAGTGTTAAGTAAGGAGACGTTCCTCTGACGCTTTGCAATGTCTCTTTGGAAGGTGGAGGGAGATCAGCTGATCCAGAACGCTCCTGAGTGTTATCAGCTCCTGCACGAGGCCCGACGCTACCACGTGCTCGGCAATGAGATGATGTCACCTCGCACCAGGCCACGCAGGTACATTATGGATATTATACTTAAACCCCGATGAGAACGTAATCGCATTTACTCTCGCCTGTGTTGCTGTGCTATAATTTGGGCACATTGGCTAAGAAGAGCTGGTACAAAAAACATTATGAATAAGCACGATGTGAGGGGTTGTATCAGTTCTAGTTTTATTTTCTGAAATAGAGGCGTTCAGTTATAAAACTGTCAAAAAACAATGTTGCTGGTGACGGTTGCATGAGTGTGTGTGAGTATGTCGGCATGTGTGTGTATGTGGCTTTTAATTTTAATTTGGTGTCGAGTCAGGCTGATTAACTGTAGTCAGGTTTTTTTGTTAGTTTTTTTGAGTGTGTGTGTGTGTCTATATATCTAACCCAGATTTTTATTAATTTATTTATTTTAGTTTATTTTTTTTACATATGTGGACTCGTGCTCTCTCTCAAGATTCAATATTCAAAGGTGCTTTATTGGCATGACGAATACTTATATATAATAAGAAAACAGGAGTAGAGGGTAAAAAGAAAAGAGAAACAGTATAGAAAGAGTAACAATAAATAAATATATGTAAAATAAAAGAGTACAGACATTTAGTCAGGGATAAGGTGACTCGTGAACAAAAAAAAAGGAACGGGGGAAAACAGCATATATACATCTATGTACATAATAATAATAATAATAATTAATAACAGTGATCAGTGCGTATTTGTTTGTGCGCATATATATGTGTGTGTGTGTGTGGTGTGTGTATATGGGTCATTGACGGATAAGACTTTTTCTTAAAAAAAGCCTTAAAAAAGTCATCTGGGGCGACCGTAATATATCTCAGAATTCACATTTTTATGTATCATTAAGACTAGTTGAACTCATATCAGTAAGTAGATAAACTGATGAAGAAAGATAAACTTTATTGCCCTTTCATTTTATGAAAACCATTATTTCACAAGTTTATTCTATAATATCAGAGTCTCCTTCATTATCCAGTTAAAATAAATGTTTATCCCTATAAAAGGAATGGGAAATGGCTGAATTTAGAAAAAAAAGATAAAATATACAAATAATTATACTTAAACAATTAACTCTATGTATATAATTGATGTATAGAATATGAAAACTACAAATATAGGACATATATCTATCATTTAAAACATTTAGCAGTGGTCGCCCCACATGATACTCGGTCGCCCCATATGATGTTTTCAAGTTTACTCAAGTATAACAGGCTAACGGTTAGCCTCAGAAACCAAACTAGCTTCTTCTAGTGACAAAGCACTATCAAATTTATCATCAAAATATAGATTTGTGGAAAAAAATTATAATCCACAGTTTTGGGGTGGTCGCCCCACATGATGACTAAAAGTGACTACGACATTACAGCAGTTAAAAAACAGCCTTTTCTTACTATATGAGAGAGACTGATTTACTATCCAGTTGTTTCCAGGGGGTCTTCACTTGTGTCTGGCGGATGCAGTATCCCATCCTTGAGCTTTTTTTTTAAAATAAAGGTCCCAAAATTGTGGTTTGTTGATGGTCGCCCCGGATAATATGGATAAAATCAACATAATTCGGACAACATTCGTTTGTATATCATGATAAAAATATATGAGCAAATGCTTTATAGTTTTGTCAATGGATTTAAAACATGTTTAAAATTATGCCAACTAGGAAAAGGGATATATTTAAGTTAATTTAAAGTGTTTTTAAACCAGTTGTACTAACTAAAGTCAAGGCCGGACGGTCGCCCCATACGGTGTTTTGGCACTTCGGATAGCAGAAAAATGATGAAAAACTTAAAAATTTGGAGAAGTTAGAGTGGTTTAGTAAGTAAAGAAGGTATAACAAGTAGATGAGAAATTTTTATGTATTTTTTAGTTTTTTCTGCAAAATAAAATTAACCCGGACAGAAAAAGGGGGCGTCACGTCATTGACCCATATATGTATGTATGTATATATATATATATATATATATATATATATATATATATATATATATATATATATACACACACACACACCACACCATATCATATCACACACATATACATATCACGTGATATGTATATGTGTGTGATATGATACGGTGTGGTGTGTGTGTGTGTGTGTGTGTGTGTGTGTGTGTGTGTGTGTGTGTGTGTGTGTGTGTGAGAGAGAGAGAGAGAGAGAGCACTGTCTCTCTTCTCATTTGTTTACTGTTTGACATGACCTTCTCCCCAGTCTTTTGGGCTGTCAGAGCCAAGTCGATTGTAGTTCTGTTGTCTAAATCTCTTGTTTCATGCAACCTGTCATTAACTGCACACACACACTTATTTTTGCAGACTGAGCATGATTAGATTTAATCATGCTACCAGGTTCAACTGCTCCACTCCTCTCCTCTCTCACCTCACGAGAAAACAATTGTTTCATTCTTTTTTTTTTAGATCTAGTAGTGATTCAAGAACAAATTAGAGAACAACTAGTTCCTTAAATCCCAACAATCTGTAGCAGTGGGTTAGAGTGCTGTTTCTGTGACCTCTCACACTGGTTCATTCGACTTCCTAGTTGTTTTAAATGCACCAGTACCACAAATGCATTTAGTGTTTGATATTTACTGCCCTTAACTGCATTTTACTGCCTTTTCTTCTTTTCTTCTTTTATATCTTAATGTCAAGGATTGTCTGCTACTCAGGTTACAGCTAATGGAGATTCTCCCAAATAAACAAATGTCAGACCTTTTCCATTGGTCTTAAGTTTATAGTCTAACATACTTTCTTTCTCTAATGCAGGTCGACAGGGTTTTCAGAAGTCATCGTGGTGGTTGGAGGCTGTGAGAGGGCAGGAGGCTTTAACCTGCCCTACACAGATTGTTATGACCCTGTTACAGGCGAATGGAAATCACTGGCCAAGCACCCGGAGTTTACAAAGTCAGAGTATGGGGTGTGTGCCCTGCGCAATGACATCCTGGTCTCAGGTGAGCTGTCTCACACTCAATAGGTGTGTTTCCATTCATCGATGCATTTAATGACATTTGCATAGTAAATACTCTAAATAGGGAGCAGCACGATTATGTAATCATAATTAAGATAAAGCCTATTTGACTATGCTGAATGGTATCAAACTGATTCTTTATTATAGTTTACATTATTTTAACATACTGCTCTGCATTATAGCAGATGTTTGTTTGTTTTTTTGTGTGTGTAGTGACCTGCCATAATTAGTGAACTTTGTGTACTATGTTTATGTGCTGGTGCAGCAGGTTATGTTGCTGCCTCACAGCTCCAGGGTCCCTGGGTTCATTCCTGAGGTCAGGGTCGGGGTACTGCACCTCTGTTTCCCACCTCATCCCTAGTGTCCCCAGACCCACCTCCTAATCTGCCCCTGAGTCGGTCGCCTGAACATGATATAGATTAGTTATGGCCTTTTTAATCAGCACGTTATTTCATACATTTCCATGACAACCAGGGTTACTATATACTATAGCTCTATATTTATCAGTGTTTACTCCTGTTCCCTATTTTTTTCTTTATTAATTCTGTTTAGATGTTAGTGTAAACAGAATGTATGTATAGAAGCATGTAAACAGAAACCCCTTTAATCTCAGGTCTACGTTAAGTGAGAACAAAGATCTGGGGAACCCTTATCCTACGAAGATACAGTTCATCTGTTTTTAGTGTTTTGTTTTATCTTTGAGGTCCATCCTCTGGATTCCAAAAAAAGAAGTCACATCGCATTAGAGGAAGTAAAAAAAAAATACATTAATGTTTTGGTCTATTTGTGGCCTGGTCAATTTAATTATTAAATTGAACTTATCTAGAATATTCAAAGATCTTCTTCTGTCTGAGAGTTTTTCTCAAGTGGTTTGCTAATTGTGGAAAGTCTACATTTCTGCTTTGAATTTGAATTAAATGTCTGAGTACCCTCTGCATTAAATGAGATGTCAATAAGGAAGCACCACAAGGAACGAAAACATTACCGCTTCAGGTTTTTGTTTTTTTTTTCCGCCTAGAACTAATCACCAACGGTTGTATTTAAATATTTGACTATTTTGTTCCCCCATTCAGGAGGTAGTTCAGCGTAATGTCGCAATGCCACAAAACAGCTAATAAAACACAGCTCTGCTCGTAAGTTGGCCTCGAGTTGGCTTTTTTTTTTTTTTTCCAGAAGCGGTTCATTTGCAGAGGAATCTTATCTTTGGCTGTCTTCTATTTATATAGGATTTTTTACTCTGAGGATTTTCAGGCACGTGTTGAAACAGTTCGTGGAAAAAACGAAACCACATCTGTTTCTTTGAGATCAGGAAAGAGTTGCCTGTGAATATTCCCTTTTGGCAGGGCCTAGAGTTGTGTTGGTCTCGAGTTATCTTGGATTGACTGTTTATGGGGTCAATGGAGTTTTTTTTTTTTTTTTTTTTGGGGGGGTGGATTCCAGCTCCTGGTCTCTTCCTTCCTGTAGCATTCCCAGTTTGCACATTTGAAAGAGGTCGAAGCAAATGACATCATGCCTGCCATGTGGACATCATTATTTCAGCAAAAGATAATATAGTCCAGGACTCACGTTTATTATTAGCGATATCTTAATGTTACTTCACCTCAGGCACTGTAGGGACAGAGTGCCTTCAGGATCACATCTGACACTGAAAGATCAATTAAAGGATATTTTCTGGTTCTAACTGAAATAAATATACAAGCTCTGACTCATATCGTGATGCCATTGAACAACCTGACCTGATTCACCACTTGAATTATGAGGAAACGGTTTGTGATCATTCCTCCTGTAGTATTGTCAGGTTTATAATTACATTTCCTCAGAACATACAGTTTCTACGGGCTGTAACAGGTTACACTGGTGTGATGGATGAGGTATTAAAGTGATGCAGATGGTATTATCTGCAATTTACTGAGCTAGTAAAGGAATGAGGCTTAAGATTTTACAAAATCTGTAGTGAGCTCTGGTTTATGAAGTTCAAAATAAAACTCCAGTTTGCTTATGCCTTCCAAGAATAGAGTTTCTGCGAATCCTCCACATTCCCTTCCTCCTGCATTATTGAAGCGCCTTGGGCACAGAAAAAATTTAAAAAGACAGACGGGCAGAAATTTTGTTTTTACATATGTACGGTTTAATCTTGGACTCTTTTAAATTCTCCACGTATTTTGTTTCACACTCGTCTTGGTGTATTCAAGCGTATTCAAATCTTTTTCCTCATTATTTAATAGCAAAGTTAAAACAGGTGATTATAGTTTTTATTTTATTATTATTTATTTAACTATAAAGACTGAAATATTCCATTTAAATAAGTATTCAGACCTATCACTTAGTACTTTGTTAAAAACACCTTTGGGAGCAATGACAGCCTCAAGTCTGTTTGTGAATCATGCTGCAAGCTTGGCACACCTTCATTTTACATAAAACTAAATCTTCATAGGTAAGTGAACAGATCATTGTGTGTTTATTCTTTCTGTAGGAAGATTAAAACAAGTTTGTCTCATATGTTCTGAAACCGTAGTGCTAATAAAAGCAGTGATGTGGAGCGCCACGAAGAGATAAAACACGGGTCGTTAGGGCAAACGTGTCCGCAGCAGTCCGCAGTGAGACTGAGAGTGTTAGCCGCTCAAATAAAAATGTTGAGTAAAAGTGATGTTGTTCACAGTCACATGCCGGATTTAATAATCTACTTTAAATGGGGAGTGTATTTGGCTGAAAACGAAAGATATACAACAAGGTACAAACCTTACAAAATTGTATTTCTTTGTCTTAATGTTGGGCAGAGAGTTCTGCCTTACAGAAAAACAGGCAGACGTGTATGTGTACTGGAATAATAATAATAATAATAATAATAATAATGATAATAATGATATCACCAAATACGTTAAACCATATCAGCTTATTTTTTGTTTTAACTTCTTTAACTATTTCTAAAAACTCTTTACCCGTCATGATGGGTACTAACTCTAATAAATAAATGAAAACATCATGCCTATATTTTAATTTAATAACTGAGTATTCAATATTTTAGAAATTGTAATTATGCATTAGACACAAGAGTCCCTTGCTTTAACTGTTTAAGTTCCCACTTATTCGTCTTTTTTCCCTGCTGATCTGAAAAATAATTAAGTCCATGACTCAACCTGTAACACTCTGTGCTATGATTTTACAAAAGTTAAGCAGTCATATAAAGCCCATAAGAGCTTCACCTCATTCACTTTAAACATTCAAAACAAAGCCATCCCTCATCTTGTCGCACAGATGATTGACAGACTGGTGTTTACTGTGCTTCCTGTGTGAATTATAGCTGTTTTAGGCCAGACAACAGGTCTGAGGTGACATGAGGAGCTTCTGTGGGAGTGTGTTTTGTAAAGGCTCTGGAAAAGTAATGCAGTATGTCTGTATGGTCTTTTATGTTGATCCTGCTGCCACGTAACAGACACTCACTCCGTTCTTGCTGTCCATTTTCGGTAATTATCTGTGACAGGTGTCTGTGATCTAAAAGCTTTGAATAGAGTTGTCTGGTAAGTTGAAAGCAAGTTCATCTGCTCGAGTTACAGATATTAATCTAACTGAGGGTCAGGCAGCAGTCTATAAATGACCATCTGTGTTTATAACTGAGCGTGTTAAGCATTGTTATTATTTTACACAATTTTTCCACTTCTTCTTTTGACTTCCATGTTGTGTTTTTGGTTTTCCAGTTGTCAGGGACTCTAATCTTTTTATGCATGCTTCTTACTAGCTAGGTTCCCTCCTGGTGAAAAACAAGGACTTTGCTCTGTGTGTTCTGTAGCAAGTGCATTGACTCGTCATTAGACTTGAGGATACAGATATTAACTGAGAGCTGGAGTATATGTGTTTGAGAGAAAGAAAAATAAAGGCTTGTGTGTACATATTTAGAGGGGAACAAGTGTTGTGCAAAATTTTTAACTTTTTGTTTGTTTTGGGTATTTTTGAAAACCAGAAAGTAGTAAACTTGTGATGTAGCGTCTCAGTAATGTACTTAGCTTGCTCATTAGGGACAATTGATCTATACACATTTTTACTTGCTTCTACACGTTTCCATAGTCCTCTTTTAGTTTTGTGAAGCTACTTTGGGACAATATTCTATATAAATAGAATATAATTGAATTAAATTGAATGTACAGTGTCTTATCAATGAATTAAATACTCATTTAAATTAGCTAATTGTTTTAGTAATTGCTACTTGGCTAACTGCCAATTATCTCTATTAAATTAAATGTTCAAATACAACAGCAAAAAATTGATTGCAGTACAAGACATAAAAGACGTCTCATAGCAAGATTATTTTTACACTCACCTTAAACATTGGATCTTAACAGGTCAAAGGTTTTTAAACATCAGTTATATTTCATTAACAATTTCTATTTAAATGCACCTAAAGAATCTAATGTAAAACCTTGTTCTTCTGGACAAGACCATGCTATAATGTGATGTTTACGTATTGTTATATATATATTATTATATGCTTTTTACTTTTCCACAACTCTCTAAACCACTTACATTATAACATAACATAAAAAATTGGATTGAATAAACCAGCTTAATATATGATATGAATCTTGCTATGAAATAGCCTGAGAAGCTGATATGGCAATAAATCCAAATACAAAACAAAAAAACAAATCATAGGTCATTATACATCATGAGCTTCAATCAGCTGATTAATTTTGCTCTTTTCCTGGCAATGGAACACATTACTCTTAAATACAGTGCTGTTAAAGCATAAATAATAATATTGTACTGTCTGTGTTTAAAGATGTAACGTTTAAACCTTGAACTATGTGGTCAAGTACTCAAGTCTTGTGAATCATATGGAAATCTACTCTTCTGTCAGGCAGTTCCAGAATCATGCCTGTTTTTTCCAAAGGGAAAAGAAAGAGAACTGAAGTGGAGGAGAAATGCAACAGAGGGGAAGTGTCGGGGCATGTCTCAGTCGCTGGCATTAACGAATCATCAAATCGGCACAAAAGAGCTGCGTTGGAAAGAAACTGTAGTGGACATGCTCAGTCTAGCACAGTTGATAACTGAATGTTCATCTGAATGTTATTGTAGACAGTTTTGTATCATTTAAGCGCTGATGCATTTAGTTTTTTGACTTAAAACCGGAAAGGCAGTTTTTCGAATTATTATTAAGGAGAAAATTGATATGCAAATAAAACAATTATGTTATCGTTACATGGTTAGATCCACATAATTCATACCTTTAGACAGTCAAATCCAAACAAATATTCCTCAACCGTCACTTGGCAGCCCTGTGATTTCCTGAGGAATTTGTGGTCATTAAAAACATGGCCTGTTGTTTTACAGGGGGACGCATCAACAGTAGTTATGTGTGGATGTACAACTCTCAGCTGAACCTGTGGATCAGGGTGGCGTCGCTCAACAAGGGCCGCTGGAGACATAAGATGTCTGTTCTGCTTGGAAAGGTAGGAGAGGAACTAATGAGAGTCTTAGAACTGCATAATCATTGTAATGTATGCAAAATGTCTAAATTCCAATCCAAACATTTTTTTTACGTAAAATGGAGGCCACTTAGGTTTGGAAATGATTCGTCTGGCAACACTGATGATACTGTTCTGTGCACCACAAACTGACTGACCCCTGATTTTGGTGGAATTAAATGCCCAAAGTTTTGATGCCATCAGTCACTCGTTCAGTATCTCCTCTCTCCACTCTTTGCCCAATCCCAATGTACTCTATGTATGTAGACACATGACCATCATCCCCCTATGGGCCCAAACCATAACTATGTTCATTAACAACGACTTGGTCCCATCCTTGCCTGTTATTATAGCCTTCACTCTTCTGGAAAGGCTTTCCACAATTTTAGATTGTGGTTTTTAGGAATTTGCTCATTCTCCCACAAGGGCATTAGATTGGAAATGAATGTCAAGTGAGGAGGCCTTGTGCTCAGTGTTTCCAGTGGGGTTCATTGGGGATCTAAATAATTTTTCAGTGTTGTTTTCGAAATCATGCATGATGCTTAGATGTACAAAGAATAGTCACAGATCTTTGCATAATGAGCCAATTAGGGAAGATTTCTATTTTTTTTTGTATGTAATAGTACATATGCATTATTGATCTATGGTATATTATATTACATTATATTATGTTTGTTGTATTATTAAATGAACTGTACTTCAATTGTGTTGAATATGTTCAGATGCTAACACAGTGGGAGAGAGAAATGGTTGTAAAAGAAATTAGGAAATGGGAACATTTATTGCAGTTGTCTGACTTCATGCCAAGATGCTGGCACGTGTGAAAGTAGCACATGTTTGTCTTGTTCTTACCAATCTTTCTTCATTCTTCCCGCATTTACAGCACCCCGCTTGCTCAGTTTTGTCAGGAGTGTTACTGCCAGACATGATCATGCCCATTAGGCTAATATTCCAGTTCCTGGAAAGGGGCTGTTTTTGCCTTTTCCATGAATTACTGCATCCAGCACTGGCTCTTGCGCTAGCACTCCTCCTCCTGCAGTCTTGTCTCATGTCTAAGTTATACATTGTAAAATACATTGTGTCTTGTCTAAAGGCTGTTCAGGTGTGTATATTTGCCAGCAAGGAGCTTCTTAACTTGTTGGCCCAAGTAGTAAAGAAATATGAAAATGTCTATCAGACGTTAAGGACATGGTTATATTTAAGGTTAATAGCAAGGGACATAAAGCATTAATGTTTTATTTTAAAATACAGTTACTGTTACTATGGCAGAATTGATGTGAGGAAGTAAGAGAAGATGGAGCTTATTTACAGTCATGGAACTTTTGCACAGAATTTGACTTCCATCTGAAACTTCTTGTTGGGTTTCTCATGGGTTTCTTCTTGGTTGTTTCATACACAACACACCTATAGGGTAATTGATTGGCGAAATAGGTCAGGTATTCCATTATTGTGATGAGCTGGTGTTTCATCTTGGGTGTTACTACACTGGTGCATTTCAGGAAATTAAAATATCATTAAATTCTTATATTATATAGTTTTATTACAAACAGACTGATGTATTTCTTTTAATTTAATTAGAATATTACTTAAGACCAATAAAAACAAGATTTTTATCATAGAGTAATAATAATTTTGGACTACTAAACAGTATGAACATGTACAGCACTCAATAGTTGGTCAGGGCTCCCTTTGCACGAATTACTGAAGCAATGCGGCATGGCATGGAGGCGATCAGTCTGTGGCACTGCTGAGGTTTTATGAAAGTCCAGGTTGCTCTGATATGCCTCGTTGTGTCTGGTGTTTCGCATCTTAATCTTCACAATACTCCATAGATTCTCTATGGC
Organism: Clarias gariepinus; assembly: GCF_024256425.1. Lineage (NCBI taxonomy): Eukaryota > Metazoa > Chordata > Actinopteri > Siluriformes > Clariidae > Clarias > Clarias gariepinus. Next base: position 12,429,384 of record NC_071124.1, read on the forward strand.
GTTTCGGTCAGGTGAGTTTGCTCGCAACAGCAAATAACGTGGCTTCCCAAACCACCACTGGTTGTGCAGACTTTACACTAGACCTCAAGCAACTTGGATTCTGTGCCCCTCCTCTCTTCCTCCAGACTCTGGCACCTTTCAACTGAAAAGAGGACTTTGACCCACTGAGCAACATTCCAGTCCTTTTTGTTCTTAGCCCACGTAGGACAACTCTGAGGTTGCCTCTGGTATAACACTGGCTTGACACTAGGAATGCGACAGTTGTAGCCCATGTCATTTACGTCTGTGCGTGGTGGCTCTTGAAGCACATACTCCAGCTGCAGTCCACTCCTTGTGAATCTCCCCGAAATTCTTGGATGTGCTTCATTTTACCATTCTCTCAAGGCTGCGGTTATCCCTTTGGCTTGTGCACCTTTTTCTACCACATTTTTTTTTTCTTCCATTTAATTTTCCATAAATGTGGTTGGAAACAGCACTCTGTGAACAGCCAGCCTACTGCACCAGACTGAGAGACCATTTAAACACTCAGGAAACCTTTGCAGGTGTTTTGAGTTATCTGATTAGAGTGTGACACCATGTGTCTCCAATATTGAACTTTTTTACAATATTATAATTTTCTGAGATACTGAATTTTGGGTTTTCATTAGATGTAAGCTATAATCATCAAATTTAAAAGGAATGAACACATAAAATATACCAGTCTGTGTGTAATGAATTTATATAATGAGTTTAATTTTTTTTTATTAAATTGCTGAAATAAATCAGCTTTTATATATTCAGATATTCTAATTTATTGAGATGCACCTGTATACAGTACAGTATGTATCCTGCTCTCGGTCGCTCCACTTCTGTGATCCTGAGAACTGTGCTATTGTGTGCAGTCTAGGGATTTCTTTCAGTGCTCTTCTATACACATAGTGTATCCAGATTAAAATCTGACTCCAGTTAAAAACAGAATGTTTGTTTATTTCTTTTAAGTTCTGCAGTATTTTTCTTTGTCTTTCTCATTTCCCTGACCCTAAGAACTATTACAGAAAGGCTGGCCTCTGTGTCTTAAAATAACAACCAACTAAACAAACTAAACTTTTGAACAGTAGTGTATGTATATGTAATATATACACTACCATTTAAAAGTTTGGGGTCACTTGCAAATTTCTTTGTTTTTGTTTAGTGATTTATTTTCTACATTCTACAACAATACTGAGGATTTCAAAACTATAAAATAACACATATGGGATTAGGTAATTACGTAACAACAAGAAAAACAACAGTTTTTTATTTTAAGACACAGAAGTCAGCTTTTCTGTAATAGTTTTTGCAAGAACAGTATTGTCAAGTGCATTTGCAAAATCCGTCAAGCACCATAATGAAACTGACTCTCATAAAGACCATCCCAGGAGGGCGAGACCAAAACCTACCTCGCCGCAGACGAGAAGTTCATTTAGAGTTATCAGCCTGAAAAATGACCAATTAACAGCACCTCAGATTAGAGGCGTTATGGAGTCTTTACAGAGCATAAGTAGCAGAAACAACTTAATATCAACTGTTCAAAGGAGATTAATGCATTTTTTGGACGCCTTCAGCATTCCTTTACAATGTAGAAAGAAATAAAAATCAGGAACCATCATGGAGTTAGAAAGTGACCCCAAACTTTTAAATGGTAGTGTGTATATAATATTCTTTTATATTGTGAAAATTTTGTGTAGTATATGTTGTGACATGTATAACATTGCGACAGTGTTGTTGTTGTTGTTGTTGTTGTTGTTGTTGTTGTTGTTGTTGTTTGAGCATTTGCCATGGTACTGAAGGACTCCAAAGGACTCATCATGAGAGAGGAGACAACGTCCTGCCCAACTTAATGTATTCACTGCTCATTATGTTGACGGTAATAGTACATGGCTTTTCCAGTAAGCACCCTGCTTTCAAAGCTGATTAAATTTGTAAGGACGCATATCAGCAGCTTGTTGTAGGACCTTTTTTGTCTCTAGCTTATTCACTGATATGGACTAGCAGTGTCAGCCCTGTGTATCTCATCTTTGATACTGATTTTTACTCTGCACAAAGTCATTCTACATGCAGAGCATTTTCAAGGTTCGCACATTAGTGAATCAATAGCAGGTGAGTTTATTGATATCAGATCCGAAACATAAGTTCTGTTCACGCTGTACTCTGGGACAACACCAGGTACTGGCATTGATACTCCCTATTAGGAAGTATGCATAGAAACCCATAGGACTCACAAAAAGTGGTTTCAGTGCATCACTGATTAATAGCTTCACAAGAGAGAAACAGGAGAGACTGGTGAGGCCACCACCCCACGAGATGTTATGACAAGTGACGATGAGAACTAACTTGTTCCACAGATGTTTGATGGCATTAATTGGAACTCTAATCGTATAAGAGGTATGACGTGTCAATTAAAAAAAATCTTGGCTTGTGACTGATTTTCTTAATGCATACAAGAACCAGAAACACAAAACCATCAACATACATGCTAACAAACAAACAAACAAAAAAAAGATTGGAGCACTGACACATATATGCATGCAAGTGTATAGAGTGGAAGTAGATGAACAAATAAAAAAGTGCAGAAATGTATAACGTATGTAACAATAGGAAATACACATGCCATACTTACCTTATTTCTTTATTTGTCTTTTATTTATAAATTTGTTTTTCATTCGTTATATCTGGCACAAACAGATATGTATGTGTCTCAACTAGTGTGTGAGAACGCTTTTAAAAAAACCAAGGTGTGCAATGTTGAACCAGCCCAGGCAGAAGACCAAGGCGAAGGGAGGAGGAGAGGCAGCAGGATTGCATGAGATGTGTGTGTGGTACATACACACGGGTTCATTTTACAACAAAGATAAGTAGCAATAAACACCCACAAACAAGCAGCTACAGTAAAGGCCTAACAAAGCGTCTCAAGGGATGTAACTCATGACTAATTTGGTCATGTCCATGTGTTCCAGATTTTAGCCAGGGATTGACTATGTTAAGGTTAAAGGCTATCCTCAGTTGTTAGACGTTGCCATAATTTATGAGCGTGTAAGAAAATTTATGTAAATTCTTGAATGGTTAATGGCAAATTTTGTTAGTATCCCTCTATTTATTTTGTTGGGGTTTTGTTGTAATTGTTTCCCGTTTTACGTTATCAGTCTCTCACATCATTGCGGAGGAATTTTGGCCAATTCTTCTTTACATCATCATTGCTTTAGTTCATAATAGTTCATTGAGGTTTTTGGGCTTTTGCTTATACACAGCTCTCTTGGGGTCCCATCACAGCACTTCAGTTAGATTGACGTCTGAACTTTGACTAGGCCATTTTAAAATATTGGTTGTTTTCTTTTTTAGCCGTTCTGATGTAGAACAAGCCAAAAACCTCATTCCTCCACCGCCATTCTTGAGTTTGGGGAGTTTCTGAAGCTGAAATGCTGTTTGGTTTTCCCAAACATTGTGCTGGACATTAAGGCCAAGGCCTCCACTCATCTCGCCTATAGAGCAAGTCTTGTGCTTTGTTCAGATACAGTTTTGCAAACCTCAGTCCTGCTTCCATGTTCTTTTTAGACATTAGACAGAAGAGGCTTTCTTCTGACACCCTTCCAAACACACTTACTTGTTCAGTGTTTTTCGAAATGTGATGTCATGGAACTGGGTCTAAGATATATCTAGGGTTTTTTTTTTTGTTTTTTTTTTTTTTGACCGACCACGCAGTCTGAACTTGGAGTGAATGTTCTGGGACGTCCATACCTTGATCTGTCTTGAATGCTTTTCACATGTGAGTAACCTTTCTCGCTGGAGAACGTTGAATTCTAAAATGTTTGGAAATAGTTTATACCCCTTTCTAGATCGATGTGCTGCAACAATTGCTTTTCTAAGATAATTCCTTATGTCCTCCCTCTTGACGTTCTGTTAACACATACCTTTATGCTTCTGACCAGCAAGCATTTGCTTTTGTCTGCACACATGCTGAAGATCAATTAATTAAAGGCTAATAATGATCATCAGCGCCTGGAAGCAACTTACCCTCTGAAATCCTGTGGAAGCAGGAAGGGGGGTACTTAGTTTTACTAACTTGGTTTAACTTTTGTTAAATAAATAATGGCACAGTTAAATAAGTTTATGTTGTATGATCAGATGATTTTTCTTATGTTTTTACATACACAAAAAAAAACATTAAGTTAAAAGAGGGGGTTATAACTTTTGAACTTTGTGTATGTGTATATACCTGCAAATGAAAAAACATCTCACTATAACCTTTAATCGGGGATAAGCTTAGGCAATGTCACAACATTTATTTTCATCCAAAGTCATATTAACTTCTGTCTAAGATTATTTATTATGATGGGAGAGTCAGACTGCTACATAAAGTCTTCACTAGAACATTCCTAAGATTCCCAATAGGGTTAAAGTCTAATTCATGCATGAAAATGATATCTTATGCTCCCTAAACCATCTTTTACAATCTGAGCCAGATAAATCCTGGCATCATCTCGAAATATGCTCGTTCCATCAGGGAAGAAAAAAATCCATTGATGGAAAACATGGTTATTCAGTATATTCAGGTCGTCATCCCACCTCATTTGGGCACATAACGAGGCTGAACCTAGGTCTGACCAACTAAAGCCACAGGCTTGTACTGTAGGCACTAGACATAATGAGTGCATCGATTCATCCGCATTTCTGTTGCGCCACTTGAAAGAAACATCTGGCATAAAAAATCTGTTGCACTTAACATTTCCTCTTTTCTTCCCCACTTCCCTGTTGGTTCTTGCTGTAGTTACTTGCACATTTGTAGATTTTGCCAGGTTCGCACATGTTCGTGCCAAAAAACCTGAGGCAGCATAACAGAGCCGGGGCAAAAACATGTACAAACTCAGAATTCACTTTTTTGCATCTTAGATCATATTTTTCTCTCTTTAACCTGGTCTTCCCTAGGGGTGGGTATCTCACTGATTCAAATTCAAATTTTATTTGTCACATACACAGTCATACACAGTATGATATGCAGTGAAATGCTTATAATGCTGATTCCTGATGTTACTGAGGTAGATGTTACATGCAGTGTTTAACTCTGTAGAAAACAACGATTACAACATACTGTATCTGCATTGTTTGTATTTATATGGGAAATAGTACTACTGTAATTCTACAAAACTTTAACACAGTATTTTGACTTATTTAATATTTCTTCTAATTATGCATTCAGAGATGCAGCCTATTAACCCTTCCTATATCTACCCATATATAAGTGAAAGAAATTTAGAAATAAATTCTGTTTGGTGTGTAAAGATGGCACTGTCTGTCAAAGCACTCCAACGCCCTCGCGTTTAGGTTAGTTGGATCTTTGATGCTGCGTCTCTCTCTCTCTCTTTGCCATGTTGTCATCTGCTGAGGTGGCACAATGGTGTAGTGGTTAGCACTGTGGCATGGCATCTCCAGGGTTGAGGGTTTGATTCCCACCTCAGTTTTGTGTGCGTGCGAGCCAGCCTGTTCACTGTGCACAACTGTGTTTGACCGTATGTACGCTTCTTTGTTTAATAGTAAATGGTGTCTATTGCATTTACTTTCTCTTAGTGCTTCAATCTTACTAAACAGGTACAAGATTGGTAGCGGGAAAAAGAATTGTCTGCTACTAGTTAATTGATCGTGGATGGCATTGTTCTCTCGGACAGATATTTAAAAGCAGTGAGCAAATATACTTGTGTGGCCATCAATATTCTTCAGCCGCCCGCCAAAGTATACTGTGTGTGTGAAACACTAGTGTATACTGTATATGGGTTTCTCTTGTGTTTTGTGCATGCCAGTGCGATAAACACACCAGTTGCATCAAGAGGTTAAACAGAAAGTAACATTAGCATTTGTTGCGGCAAGCGCAGCAGGCTTTAGGTGAATGTTACCCCATGCTACCTTTATGGGTGTGTAGTGCAGTTTTACAAGTTTAGCTACAGTTGCTTTTGGCAGGACTTCCGGCTGAGACTTCTGTTGAATCCGCTTCAACATATGTAACAAAGTTTATATTCCATGATCTCTTGTTCTTTCGCATGCACTTGAAAACCAGGGAGCCTGCATCAGTTATAATGGCTGTAACGGCTTTAACCGTTTCTCTTTTATTTGAGCTCTAGCTGCTGTATTAGAGACCACCTGATTCTTTTCTGAATAGGCATTTTGAATAGTTTTTTTTTTTCTCCTTTAACGGTCTACTGTCTGTCTGCCTGATTATGTCTCTTTATGTCTACCTCTCTCTTCCTCTCTTTGTTGTTGGTATTCGTTATCTCCGCATCTTTCTCTCTTTGTTTAGTTTGGCTCAACAGTGTTTTAATCATTATCATCATGAATGTCACATTATTGCTAAAGCAAGTAAATAAATTAACAGACTGTAAAAATATTCTGTACTTACAGCACACACAAACACAGCATTAAATCAACCCTTATAAATACAGACTTAAATATATAATCAATAATCCAGTAAAACAGTACATCGTGAAGTGGTTAAACAGCTTTGCTCCACCATTGCTCATCATCAGCCAACTGTCAGAAATCTGATCTTGTGACGCTGACCCTTTTTCTTTTGTGTGTATTTTTCTGGCAGTGGCAGAACATGCCCTCTGTCTCGACCTCACCGCTCTCAAACCGAGCACTCAGTCTCTGTTCTCTGGCCAGCCAGGTTCTCCCGTGTCTGCCCTTCACCATAGCCGAGTGCTTACTCGGCCAGCACTGCGTCAGGAGCACTCTCTGCTTTATATCCCTGACACTGAAGCGATTCATTGTCAATTCATGCGCTCTATTTAGAGCCTAACAGCAGTGTAATCTAGACTAGGTTTGGACTTCCCCGGTGCTCCAGATACGCTCTTCTCATCGGTTTAATCGTGTGTTTGACTCTGATTCGACACTTGTGAGTAGTGCTGCTCTGAGACAGCTGTGCTTTAGGGGTTAGTGAGTCTCAGGTTTCTGAAACGACTGGGTTTAGACCTGAGGTCTTGTGCGTTACCACAGTGTCTGTTCATTACTTTCACTGTCTCTATGCATCTGTCTTTTTATCTGATGTCTTTCTCTCTCTCTCTCTCTCTCTCTCTCTCTCTGCTTCCTGTCGGACTAGTTTCATATCTAATGGCTTTTTTTCCCCTCTCTGGGTTATCATTACAGTTCAGTCACATGTACAGTGCAGAGGACAATGTTAAGGCTTTGTTTGTGTGTGTATTTGTATGTGTATGTGCTTAACAGAGCTCTCATTTGTGTCTCTGCTGAGTGTCAGATAGCAGCTGCGTAAGATGAGCCTGATATGTTATGTTTATTTTAGGTATCTCTTATAATAAATCATTGCTGATAAATTGACAGCTAACAGTTTCTCATGAACAAACCCATTTACAGTTCCATGAAAAAGTATTTCCCGATTTATTTATTTATTTTTTTGCAAATTTGTCTCTTTTAAATTATTCAGATCGTCAAACAAATTTTAATATTACACAAAGATAACCAAAGTAAATATAAAATGCACATTTAAATGTTTTTTAAATGAAATTTAACCAGCGAAAATTCCCAATAAATGTATCAAAATGTATTTTATTGTCACATGAATGAAAAATGAATAGTGATATAATTGGCACACTGTGACTTCCTGTTATTGATCCAGCTTACATATTGATCCTGACCTTATAAGAAAAAAAAAATTCACTTTATAGTTTTTCGTAGACATTCAGGTGGGTCTTTAGTGTTTTTCTCCAAACAAAAAACATGAGGAGAAAAAAAACATTCCCTTTTTTTTTTTTTTCATTTTCATTTTGGCCAGTGCTTAAACAGGCCTATTAATATTCTTGAATTTGACACAGAAGTAGTAAGATATGGAAGCTAAACACAGGAATGCAACAGGTAACATGTTCACTGTAGCAGCTAAAGAGCATTAAACCAGTGTGTAGCCTGTGCGCCTGATGTGTGAGTCTTATGCTACACTTAAGAAGTGAAATGGATGAAGGTTGTTAGTTTTTGTGTAATAACAGGTTTATTTTGCTCGATTATAGAACTGTTCTTTGTAGGCCTTTTCTGGCCTGGCCTGTATACAGCATGTGATCTCTCATGTGGTGTACTTGTTAGTCAACACAAATAGCCCTTGTACAGATTTGTTAAAAGGATCCAGTTCTCTTGGCCAGAATGTGATGTACATGGAAACTGCCCATTATGTTTGCGTTGTGTAAGCGAGGATTTGGAATTCGGGTTTTTTTAGTAACATGAGAAGTTGCTTTTAGAAGTTGTTTTATTAGCTTTGTGTAAGAGAACGGCTCGACTGGTAAAGGAAGGACTGTTTATAGATGCTTTACTGTAAGTCAGTGGTCTCCAACCTTTTTTTCACCACTGACCGGTTTTAGGTAAGACAGTTTTCTACGGAGCCCTGAGTTTGTTTCCCTGCGACCAGACTGTCCCATCTAAGAGTGATAAGAGACAATGACACCCAGTGTATTCCTTATGCTCTGTAATTGTATTTTCCTTGCTGTGACTGCAGACACCCCTGTATTACAAGGATAGGTTGTTAGAAAAGGAAGCAGGCTTTTCAGTTCTTTAGTGACGATCTCAAGTTATTCTGCTTTGATTTAATCCAGAGCATCTGCAGAGTTTAAGTTGTGTCAAACATACTTTTAAGGCCACGTCTATTATACAGAGCGGCCTTGGAGAATGTGATTCACCTGTTACCCGATAAACTCTTAAATTAGGTAGGACTCTTTGGCATTTTCTTATGAATGCAGCTTTCTTTTTGTTGGCAGTCTCAGAGTCTCATCCTCTGTCTCATCATTGGGTATTTTCCCTTTCTCAAAGAAGCTCCCCAGAGACGTTTGTTTCTTACTCAGTTAGAGGTAGCTTGTAATTTAGCTTTATTTTATCAGCCATCAAAACCGTTACAGGGAGAAGTGTGGGAAAGAGGTACAGACGTAAGGCATGAGGCAGGTTTTTAATAAATATTCACCAATTGCTGTGATACAAAAGAAAGGAAACACTTTAAACTGTGCTCTTATAGGAAATTAATCAGTGCTATGGAGAGTTCACAAGACACAGCATGGGCTACATACATGGCTGGCAAGAGCTTCCATTCCCCTGACAACTGATTAGGATCGTTATGATTCCTCTGACGACTGATTGTGTGAAGGAAACACTCTGTTTAGTCTCTGCCAGTTTGTTATACCAAACCTTCTCTATTTATTGTCTTCCCAGATTCTGATTCTGTACCTGATTACTCGTGTTCTGATTGCGTCATGTTGCAGTTTATGTCATCTGCCCATCAGCTGCTTCTTAAAGCCGATTTTCTCTGGCCGTGTTGCCTTGTTTTTTTATTTTATAAAGGTTTGTCGACCTGTGATTGTGTCTGTGTCCTAAACAGCTCTTTTTGTACAGTATAATGTTATAATCGACAGCTTTGCGCTCTTAAGTACCACAAATGTAAAATTGAAAAGTTTTTGTAGTGTTTTAGAATACAATTTTATACTTTACTGAATAACTTTATTGAAATTTGCTTGGAAATAGTAAAATTAATGCTTTACTTCAAGCTCATATACTGTACTACATCCAGCTCAGATCATTCTGTTTCACTTCTTTTTCAGATGTACTGTTGAGGTGTTTATAGCTTTAAAACCCATGTTTTAAGGGCTTTTTCAACCCACATTTCTGGTGAACAAAACAAGCAGGAAAAAGGTTATTCAGTAGTAACCGATTTATTTTGAAGAATATTAATTCATGACTTCCTCATTGTTTAGTTACATGAAAGTTAAAACAACAAACCGGCACACTAATACCTACACACAATCGATATGCTGCTACTAAAAGCAACGCTTTAAGATGAAGTTAAATCACAGACCATCAGAAAATATCTACTCATAAGTTTCAGTACTGATGCAAATCCAACTCGGGTGACACGGTGGTGTAGTGGTTCGCACTGTTGCCTTGCACCTCCATGGTCCAGGGTCGTTTCCTAGACAGGTTCGATTCCCGTCTCTGTGTGCTTGGAGTTTACATGTTCTCACCGTGCTTGCTAGGTTTCCTCCGGGTACTCCGGTTTTCTCCCGTAATCCAAAGACATGCAGATCAGCTAATTGGCATTCCCAAATTGTCTGTAGTGTGTAAATGTTTGTATGTGTGTACCATGTGATTAATAGGCACCCTGTCCAGGGTGTACCCCGCCTCCTGGGATAGCCTCCAAGCTCCGCTTGACCCTGTAAGCAGAACAAAGCGGTATAGACGATGAGATGAGAATTGTTTCTCATTCGGACAATGGTTTGATGTAAAATGTACAACATTGAAGACAGTAGAACTGTCAAAACATTTCCACTGTGAATAAACAATTACCAATGGTTCTTTATTCCATGAGTAAATGGTATTAAAAAGAGAGAAGTTGTTGTCCTTATTTAACAGTCGAGTGTGTCTATCTTTATGACATGCTGTAATAGTCTAATGCTGAACAAATGGCAACTTCTGGGTGGAGCCAGAGGAGGGTCTGTAATAAAAACCATCATTTCCCTCAGGGATACTGTAAACATTACAAATAACAGACAAATCCAAACAGCATGTTTATAAGGGAAAGATTTAAGTAAGAAAAAAGGCAGGAGATGTTTGTTATAGTTTTGCCATGCGCACTCATTTGACCAACCCATCTGTCCAAGATGATTTAAAAAGTGAATTTCTATAATAGGTTTCCTTTAAAAGTAAAAACTTGGATACTGAGCCAAGGAGTGCTCAGCTAATCTGGGGACTTGGTTAATATGCGTCATGAAGCTGGTGCAACGCTTCCTCAGGAATAGTGTTAAAAATATAACATTGTATAAGCCATTTTGTATAACTTTTATCTGCTATTGCATGTAAACGTAAGGGTTTTGTGTTTAACCTTTTTTTGGATTCAATAAAAAAAAGAGATTAGGGTTATCCAGACCGGTACCTTTCCTTATGGCATCCTGACAGCAGATGGACACTAACAGTCATTCAACACAAAAAATAAAACAAACCTGCAGCAACATTAATAGCGTTGAGCAAGGCTAAAAGTTGTTTCTGCTACACTGATGAGTAATAACAGCTTTGCTTACTGTTCTGTTTTCCTTCACTTTGTCCTTGTGTTTTAATTCTGTTGCATCATGAACATTTGTTTGGGAATCTCTGCTCACTGCATCTATTTTGAAATAAGCTGGAGGGGTTTTGGTGTAACCCATTACACACATACCCCATGCATGCACATAGGACTGAGATCTGAAACTCCACTGTGGCATAACAAGAGAAATTTCTCTAGAACATGAACCAGATCATATCTTTAACCCATTTCTTCTGTTTGTTTATTTTCTGCGGATTCCTGTGTGTGTGTGTGTGTGTGTGTGTGTGTGTTTGTTATCTATCAACCAGTCATGCTATATTTTGCCACAGCTGTCATAAGATAACTTTATTATCCAAATAAAAATAATAAAATTATGTGATGCTTAGTAGTCTAATCTTGTAAAGTGACGACTTGTAAACCTGAATCTAGTCATTTCTTCTCTTCCTCCATTAGACCACAATAGTTTACAGGCTGATATCTTGATGTCCTGCTGCACAGAATGGAGCAAACTGGTTTTCAGATAGAATCAGGAAAAATGCATAATCGCAACTGGTTAATCCTGTTTCTCACCACAGCATCCAGGAGACAACGACCCATGCTTAAATAAAATAATGAGTGCCTTGATTTCGGATGTTTGAATAACATGAAATGTTGAATAATATTATAGTTCTGTTACTACACATAACATATTTACTGGCATGTACGTAATGACCTGTGCTGTACTGTATGTGTGACAAGCATTTGGAACACTCAGGAGGTTCAAACCTGAAATTTCCAATCCCTTCTTATCAGCTAAAAGATGTTGAATTCTGTGGAACTCAACTTGGATGAGTTTGCACTGCCATACATCAGTGGGCATACCGGCGAGTGAGTAAGCAGGAGATAGCTATCTAACGTTATTTTACTCTTATGTGGGTGAGGGTAATTGGTGTGTGTGTGTGTGTGTGTGTGTGTGTGTGTGTGTGTGTGTGTGTGTGTGTGTGTGTGCGCGCGTGTGCGCGTGTGTGTGTGTGTGTGTTTGTTTTAAAGTATGCTTTAAGCATTTTGTAGACGTGTCAAACAAGACATGACAAATGTCAAATAGGAATGTCTGCCACTTTTTTGACCTGAGGAAACATTTAGCTGGTTTTATATTCCTAAAGTAACATTTGCCATTGCAGAAAGATGAAATTGTTGGCTTGCATTGAGCAAGGAAAACATTTAAATTTCTGCTATTGGGTTAAGAAGTGTTTTAAAAATACATTTTTAAAACCTGGAAGGATAGTGTTGAACTGTCACCATTGCAGACAAAATGTGGTCTTAAAAAATCATGAATGACTGTGATTAGAGATCACGTTGCATCAATAAAAAAATTAATAAAATGAAAAAATCCAAAGTCGCCTTTACACCCTCATTCATGGAAAAATTCATCAGAAGTGCCAGTTTGACTTGAATGCTTCTCGTATGTTTACCAGTTAAAGTAAAAGCGTTTCTATATGCACGGTGCAACAAGAACTCTCAGTTCTAATAGGAAAAACATAAGGGGCTCTTATCAGATTGACCCTTCTCCAGGGCGATGGGTGGGTTGGGGAAAGAAGAGAAGCATGAGGCGTCATCCCATCATGCATAATGCCCATAACTTGTAGATCCACCTTTAGCAGCAATAACTTAAAGTAATCATTTCCTATATGACTTTATCAGTCTCTCACATTATTTTGGAGACATTTTGGCCCATTTTTATTTACAACATTGCTTCAGTTCGTTAAAGTTTTGAGGCATTTACTTATGCACAGATGCCATGAGGTCCCACCACAGCATTGCAGTTTATTTTTTATTTTTTTATTTTAGACATTCTGGTGTAGATTTACTTGTGTGCTATAAATCGTTGTTCTGTTGCATAACTTAATTTAAGAATTCATGGTTGACCCAAGTGCCCGCAAGGTCCCTAGGTCCTGTGGCTGCAAAAAAAAAAAATGTATTACCCCTTCACATGCTGTGCTTGACAGTGGGTACGAGGCATTCCTGCTGAAGGCAATGTTTGGGCATTAAGGCCAAACAACTTCATTTTGGTCTCATCTGTCGAAGCCTTATGCTTTGTTTAGATGCATTTCTCCATGTTTTATTTAGACAGAAGAGGAATGTCCTTGTATTGTTGTTCCAAACATTCCATACTTTTTCAGTCTTCTTCTAATTGTGCTGTCATGGACTTTAACATTTGGAATGCTCAGTGAGGCTCTGTAGGGTCTAGATTAATTTTTTTTAGATCAAAATTGGCACTGTGAAAAACAGCTGTACAATATGCTGTTGTTTGTCTGAGGTTGTATTGACCTAGTAGATTTTTATGATGTTTTTACACAAACAATTAAAATAGGGGGTAATAGCTTTTAACATGACTATATACTGTAATCATGCTCAAAAGAAACATTACACACACAAATGTCTTACAAAATGTATCTGTCAAATATATAGGAAAGTCTGGTCTTGTACAAAAATCTGTCAGTCAGCACCAGAAATGTAAAATTCAGAAGACGTTGAGAATGACATCGAGTTAATATTGCATGATACAGCCTCTTTGCGTGTCCAGCAAGTCCAGCTGCAGCCAAACATCATTAAATAGTCCAATGACTTATCGTGTGTAAACCAGGATTACCAACAGCAGTACTGGCAGTGTTTCTCAAATGACGCTATCGAATTAGTCTGTCTTGTCTTGGCGTTGTTACTCTTGCCCTTTTAGACCTGAGGGCAACCAGCAGTGGAACCAGTTGTTCGGAAGCAGTTCCATAGCATAAAAATGGTGTTTCTGGTAAACTCCAACCGTGGCAGCAAGTTAAAACATTCTGTTGGCCCTCTCTATTCTAGCGTAGTCTAAATAGGCATGCTAGCGTGAAGACAAAATGGACAATCAGAATGTGTAAGTGCCCAACACTTACACCCTTTATCATGGATAACCTAACTCGCATCTCCTTAAAGTCAAGTTGTGTTAAGAATAACTGCATTGTACCTTATCTGTGTTTTTAACATAACGAGGCAAACAAAATAGTGAAGCATTTCGTTTGTCAGTGAATATATTACTTTAAAGGATTACAGTTGCATTTGCAGTTAAAGAAATCCTGCAGCAGACCCAGCAACCATATATCCCGCATACTTGTATTTAGATGTAGCTTAGTATTAATTAGATACATCAACAATAATGATGGTAAGATATGTCTGTCTGTTTGCTTAGTATTAGCTACTGTACATCAACAATAATGATGGTAAGATATGTTTGTGTTTGCAGGCATACGCAGTCGGAGGATATGATGGTCAGAGTTGCCTCAGCAATGTGGAAGTCTATGACTCTTTCTCTAACCGCTGGACGGAGGTGGCTCCTCTGAAGGAGGCTGTAAGCTCTCCAGCTGTGGTCAGCTGTGCTGGGAGACTGTTCGTCATCGGAGGAGAACCAGACGAGAGCAGCTGCACAGATAAGGTGAGCGTGGCAAGTGATGTGTGTTGATGTGTGTTAGGAAAAGTTTTTTACCGCTTTTGCAAATGCTGGTTAAGCTCTTTAATTCTTGTTTAAGATTAGTTGAAGTCAATGAGGCTGTCATGTACAGTACTAGTCAAAAGTTTGGACACAAGTTTGGACTTATTTTCCCAACATTGTAGAACAATACTGGTAATTGCGTAACAACAACAGTCAGTTGTTATTTTAAGACACTAAGGTCAGCTGTTCTGGAATATTCTTGCAAGAACAGTACTGTCGAATGCATTTACAAAACCCATCAAGCATCATGATGAAACTGGCCCTCATGAAGGCCATCCCAGGAAACCTGACCAAAACTTAACTCTGCTGCAGATGAGAAGTTCATTTGGACTTACCAGCCTCAGAAAGGAACACACAATTAACAGGATCTTAGATTAGAGCTGTTATGAAGGCTTTACAGAGCATGAATATCAGCATCTCAATATCAACTGATTAAATGAGATGATGCATTTAGCATTGTGTTACAGTGTAGATAGAAATAAAAATCAGGAAAGACCATGGAATTAGAACTGATACTGTATTTACATGTACATTATGTAAATTTCAAATAACTATGAATATTTTTAACTCGAGTTTGTTGGGAGAGAAGGACCTACTGTGAGAAGAAGAAAAATGTGTGCATTGTAATAAATGAGCAGAAGACCAGCTGCTTTTCTCAGTAATCTCGTTTGCCTTTGAACTTGGTGTCGTGTTGAGCAAGAGCCACTCGTTTGTAGTACTCTGCTTCTGTAACCTGAGCTTTACACCTCATTCTGAAGTCAACAGGAACGACCATATTGGAAGTGAAACACACACAAATGCGTGCATATTCACTGGGATCAGATAACCACTCGCACAGGCCTTCTACCTGTGTGTATTGTCCCCAGAACGTTAACGGCTTTCGGTGCATTTGTTTGCTGCCCGCAGTCGGTCATTATTTATCAACCATCTGCGGGTGGGAAAGTGCAAGAAAGTGATGAAAACAAGCAAGTGATAAAAAAGATAGGAATGCTAAAATAACAAGAGATGGGGCATGAAAAGGAAATACCAATACGACTTTGAATTTTGAGTTTTCCCCTAAAGGGTTATTCCACAGAATATTTGTCCTTCCCTGTAAGTGCTTAATGTATGTTTAAACTAATTCTGCAGCACCTAAATCTACGTCACTGTGTGGTTTTTCCTTTGAGCCTTTTCAATCAAAGCTTATTATTGTTACCATGAATTCAGTGTTTTAACATAACATGAACAAATTACTGTACTTCCTCATCCAATCGTGGTCGGTTTACTTTTTGTGGCCTTGGGCTGTCGTTTTCTTTGGAAACTTCTCAAGAAACACAGCATTGCTTCCTCAGTTTCACTTGACTTTCATTTTTTTCGTATCACAGAATTATCACAAAGAGACATGTATAACTGAACTGTGTGTATGGAGTGTAATGAGGCATTAGAGGGATATTGTAAACGATCAGTCAGGGAGGTTGATGGAGGTGGTCAGTCTCAGTTGTTTTGATAAGAGTCAACATGTGCATTATTATTATAATCCTGTATCTGTGTGTATGTGTACTGCTGTGTTTTTAGGAGCATTGCTATGAGTGTGTATGCTTACTATGTGTTTCTGTGACTCTCAGGTACAGTGTTATGACCCAGAGACAAACAACTGGCTGCTGCGCTCCAACTTTCCCATGTGTAAGCGCAACATCACGGCCGTGTCTCTGAACAGTCTGGTGTACGTGTGCGGTGGTCTCTCCAAATGCATCTACTGCTACGACCCGGCGCAGGACTTCTGGATGCCTGTGGTCAACGTCTTCAGCAGACAGGTACGAACACACAGTCAAGACAAGAGAGGCATCTTGTTAACACACACTCAAACACTAATACAAAGATAATGATAATTTGTCCCAGAATGTCCTGATCACATGATGTTCAACATACTTAAAATAGGAATACACACTTTTCAGAATCTGGTCAATAAAGGCTTTAATAAAACTGTATTTATTTAGCTTTATTTCTCTTATCTCTCTTACCTCTGATTATCCCTATCTGGGTGTAAGTGAGGGCATTAATGACTCTAGTCAATCATAATCATGTGTCCGCTTTTGGACATGCAAGACGGCCTTGGAATACTCAGCTACCCTGGAGAGAGCATGAACAGTACTGACCAGAACAGAAAAAGATTTATGTCTGACTTTACATGTCTCAGAGGAAACACATGTTCTGTTCAGGGGAACGTTCTTCCAGAAACAGTGGCATAAATAACAGCTCCAAGCACCAAAGTTGCAGAGGCTCTATAGAAATCGCATGTTGGAGGCAATTGATTCAGCATGCTCCCAAAAATCATCATGATTTCTGGGTCAAACTATCTAATACAACAACCAGGCCATAGTTGGCACACATTTGTATCATTTATCTCTTTTTGTATGATTTTTTTACATCATAACAGTTCTGAAAGATATGATTCTATGAGTTCTGCTGTATTGCAGAGGCTCTTATCTTGATCTGTTAAATGAAAGGAAGAAACAAGTTTTTTGCAACGCGTATTGTGGGTGTGTTTTAAGATCACTCAGATTTTGACAGTGTGTAAATTAGGGCTGTGCGATTAATTAAAATCGTATCGAAATCCCGCTGTGAATATGCGCGATTTCTAAATCGCCTTACAGCAAGATTTTTTTGCGTGCTCCGGGCTTTTCCCGCAATATGCTATTTGAACCAATCACAACGCAGCGCGCCTAACGGTTTCGTTTCTGCGCAATTATTTGTTTGGCGTGACACAGCGTGCTTCCAGATACAAGCCGCCACTAAACACAGACGAAGAAAAAGCCCTTACGTCACCCACAAAGTGGAAGGAGACGCAAACGGTTAGCTGTGTAGTGATTTGATGGAGCGTTCTGTTGCGGGCTGCAAAATAAAAGGGAACAATAAAAATATTATCAAACCAGCAAGAGAAAATGACAGAAATTGTCAGTAAAGGCTTATGTTATGCCTTAGCTGTAAATTTTGAAACTTTTAGATCTAAAAGTTGCACAAGTTAGTGTTTTTGTATAATTATTTATTTTAATGTGTGTGTTATTCGCTAAAATGCCCCCCTGCCACGGATTGACCCCCCATAAACTCTATCAAATATATTAGGACACCACAATCAAAAAGTCATATTATTATCAAATATATTATATTATTATAAAATATATTATTACTATTATAATTAACCCTAGGCACGTGACAAATTGATACAAAATTAATTAATAGAAAATTAAGACATGTAATAGAAATTCTCATATAATGTTTATTTTGTGGCACATTTATTTTGCAGGGGTTTGTCATGTAATACAATAATGTTTACATTAAATAAATATTGTTTATGATGAAAAATTACACGAAATGATTATTATAAAATAACCTATATATAAAAATAAATGTTGACAATATGTTGTCTATGATATATATGATTATTTTATAATCAAATTCGTTTGGTGCTTTTTGCCATAGGTTTGTTCTAGAGACCTTTTGTTACAACTTTACTAGGTGATTATTTGTTTTGCCTTATGTCTGTTTTAGAGACATGTTACAGGTCATTAATAAGATCTATTTGTTTTTCTTCATATTCACACTGTAAAACATGTCTGTGAAACTGTGATTAAAATCGAAATTGCAATATAGTTCAAGAAAATCGTCTTTTGTTCATATCACAGCCGTAGTACCAATCCACAGTGCCAACAAGTTGTAACTTCCTCACCTTTATAGTACATTTTTAGGAAAATGGCAATGTGTAGTACATTTTCCTAAGAATCTGTGAAGGAGATTTAAAATCCATGTGTTGTAGGTATGCTTGGGTAACCTGTGACAAATTTCTAGACCATTTGTGTTTTGACAAGTGTGGATATGTCTGTATAGGAATGCTGCGGCATGTCGGTGTGTAATGGAAAGATCTTCATCCTGGGTGGGCGGGGAGAGAACGGCGTGGCCTCTGACAGCATCATGTGCTACGACCCTGCCTCCGGCATTATGACGGGTGTTGCTGCCATGCCCCGCCCCATTTCCTGTCACGGCTGCATCACTATACACCGTTTCAATGAGAAGCCGCATCGGACCTGAGTAACACTCTGTACACACGTACACACGTACACACACACAGACACACACACACACACACACAATACAAACACAGCAGGATCTGTTAAAACACTAAAATCAACCATCTGGGCTGGACTGATGAACAGATGAGATGACTATGTTTTGTGCAGCTTTTCTTCAATTTGATTCAACAATCTTTAATCTTTATAAAGAGGTGATCTCCTGCTTTCATGATACTCAATGACAAAAAAAAAATTCTCACAATTTTCTTACCCAAGTAGTCCACCTCCTCTATTTCCATCCTGTCTCTTATTTTTCTGTCTTTGTTTATACATAGTTCTCACATCTTCGTCACAAACCATGAGACCTAGTTGGAGGCACTTTGTGGCTATTGGCCACTGCACCTGAAAGGCAGGTTTAGACCAGTGTCAGATGTGCAGCTACTGTAGGTTGGTGCCCTTTTTTTTTTCTTCTAGATTGAATGCTTGGAAGACCTACGCTTGAGCAGAAGTGCAAGGTGGTTGCTATGGTGAACAGAGCTGCATTATTCCTGCTTATTCCAAAGAAACCAGATGTACAACAACGCACACTGTTACTAAACCACATCACAGGACCATACTCGTCCAAATATTCTTCTCTTTAAGCCAAATCCAAAATGACTGCCAATGTTTGACTATCGAAGTACAAAAACTTATGAATTTACATAAATCTATTTTCTTTGGGATGATGATGTAAAAATCTGCAAAAATGAAAAATTTTTTCGTGAATGATTTTTTTATTCGTTATAATGTCTTTATGCCTTTTAGTCTAAAAGCCTTTTAGCCTTTTTATCTGCGATAAAAACATCAGGCACGTTTTTGGTGTTCAGCGTGTGTAAGAGTGCAGTGGACCAGAGCACATGATTTTGGTGTCATGGCTTTTCTACTTTGTAATGAGAAACAGATTACAAATACAAATGCCACACTTGAAATCAACACTACACCTTTAGTTGAAAGTGAAATAGAGTTCTTGTCATGGTCTCTTAAAAAGGCGAAAGCAAATTATTTATCTTTAGCTACAGTATATAGGTGGTTAAATTGTTGTGTATTATTTGGGACCGCTAGCCTGTACAGTGCAAATGAGCCTCCATAACTGTAACTGGACACAAACATCAACATATGAACAGAATTTAATTTGCATAGGATGCTGTTGATAGAACTGACCAGCTCTATTAGTGTATTTTGCTGTGAGTTAGCATTAAATCCACCTAGCCACGCAAGCTAGCTATCTGTATCGGCTCATTGAATAAACCCAATGGAAACATTTTGAGTCAAGTTATGAGGCCCAAATGGCTCCAGAATGTGACACAGTTTATCAAAAGGCAATGTGTTAAATGATCAAAACTTACAAAGCTATTTAAAGCTTCTCCATAAAGATGCCCAAAGAAAAGGAGTTGCCCATATGTGTGACATCATATGATAAATATTTAATTTTTTGCCTATTTTTAACCCAAGACGTCTCACTGTTATCTTTTTTCCTATTTTGTTTTTACTTGCTCTGTTTTAGTTATTTCTATCATATTCTTCCTCTTTATTCATTACTGTATTGTTTTCTTTTGTCTGTCTTTTTTTTTAGTATAAGAATGTACATCACATCATCCCCGATTTGCAATGTGTGCATTTCTAATGGAACACGTAGCACCACGCTTAACACTCCTGCAACACTTTCATGGTATTCTGAGCTTCTATACACAACAGTAGCAGTGACAGTCATATATAAACAAACTGCTCTGTTAGTGATTCATTCAAAAACTTTTCATATGTTTTTTTGACTTGCTGTTATGTAGCATGATATTACTCACTTTTCTATTAATCTTTTCATTTTTAACAATCAATTCTGAATCATTTATTAATCCTACATTATGCATTTATATTTGTATTTAATACTATTTTAATATTTTATTATATGTATTGTTATTGCTATTGTATTTTGCATTGTAAGAAAGTACCATACCATGTAACCAATAGATGACCAGTGTCAAAATGTGTTAATTTTAACACTCGTTTTTGTTTTCCCTTTTTTTTTCACATAATATTAATTTTGAAATCTGTATGGGTTTCTTCTTCTAACTGATAGACGTAAAACCGTTGGCACGCACAGCGCAGTTCTTTATTGAAACTGTATCAAATGTGATCACGTGGCCAATACACAGAGGCAGACTTTTGTGAATTAAGTGGTATATTTGCTGTGAAACTTTACTTTTTTTTTTTTTTTTTTTTTTTTTAAGCGTGACTGTGTCTATAACCTGTGTGTGTGTGTGTGTGTGTGTGTGTGTGTTTAAAAGGAACCCCAATCATGCACTTAATGTCATGTTAATATGTGTGTGTCATTGTTAGTGCTATGATATCTTGATGTAAATAAGTTGTTTTCTATTTGGGTATTTTTTTAACTGTGATATATTATTAACACATTTTATACGTGTGTGTGTACTGTAAGCCACTTTGCTTGACTTGTTTTTTTTTTAAACTAGCACCCTTTTTATTTTAATTTTAGAATTTCTAACTATATAACAAAATTCACACTAAGCAAACAATGTGAATTCTGTCATTTTTCTTGTGTTGTTTATATCATAGTTATGGTATAATAGCACTGCTGCTTGAAAATAATACCTCAAGCAGCTTTAACTTTTTTCACAGTCCCTGCAGGTTTAGAGGAATAAGGTGTCAAAGTGTTTGGTGGGCGTCAAGTTATTTTTTGATTATTGGTTACTTGCATTCTGAGCTGTGTTTCTGCATTTTCTTAGAGAACTAAAATGAAAAACAAATGCTTAGAATCACATAATTTCAACAGACAACCGTTCTTGTAAAATGTCAGAAGTGAACATAATCATTACCAGAGCCAAGTGTCAGTTTGATTTATTTAGAGGAATCCCAGCACATTTTTGCTAATTCTTGGCACATGCTTTTGCCCCAAATTTGGTGTGTGTGCGTGTGCCCTTATGCACATAAAAAAAATATGCAGAATTTTGTTGAACTTCTACTCAGAACTGAGTCAATGGGTGGATTACCTAGATGCCTGGTTAGACCATTTAAATAATGTAATAACCATGTTAATAGATGTAAGAATTTGTTTAGCATTAAGAAAAAAAAAATCATTTCTATGTGACAATGGATTCAGTGCAACAGGTTACGTGATGTTAAGTACAGTGATGCGTAGCCTCAAGTGTAGAAATTGAGTTTTCCATTTTTTACTTTAGGTCCATGTACAGTATATAAAGTGTGTGGGTAGGGGGTGGGAGGGGGAGTGTTTTTCTGTGTCATGCTTGCAATCCTGTTAATAAACTTAATAGTTTTTTCTAAGAATTTCATCCAACATTCTGTCTATGGTCGTTTGATGTCAGTTCCAGATGGATAGATCACACATTTTATTCACACATTGATGAATTAAACTAGTCAGAATATGACACTTGGTGGCAGACTATGCAGTATTTAGGTAATTAAAATATTGTGAAAATATAAGAATATTAGTAGCAATTTGCATTAAATGTTTGGCTGTATATCCCTACTTGTAATAACTACATCAATCTAGAGACTTAATGACATCACCAAACTGGTGTTGGGTTTTTTTTGTGATTTTTTTTAAAGACTTGTGCCATCAGTGAACATCAGTAGTAATTTCAACTTGGTGGACATCATGTAATCTCACATAAATTTTCTGTTGTACAAAAGCACTTTTGACCATATAGCACACAGTCATAGAAGGAGGTTTATGTATAGTTAACATGGTGTCACCCAATGAGGAGGGTTTTCTTTTGAGTCTGGTTCCTCTCAAGGATTCTGTTTGCTCAGCTTGCTCAGTAAGAACAAACATAAAGCCATAAAGGTCAAAAACTGCAACTGTATGACAGCAAATTTAGGCCACTTTGTTAAGGTTACCATCTTTTTACTGATGGTAAATTGGGTACAAAACCCAACTTGGGTACAAAACTGTTCATGACAATTTCAGTCAATAAAGGTCAAGAAGTCTTCAAGCTTCATAGCAAAACTATTTATATCAAGTGCAGTACAACAGCATCCAAATCTACTAGTTTACCCAAAAATTCATGCCCCTAAACTCTCCAGATCTTTTTTCTTTCCCTAATGTGTTTACAAAGGTCTTGACTAAACTCACATGGTTTCAGCCTAAATGTAAATCATTGAAACTATGGATGGATCTCAGACAATAAATATAACTTACAAAGCTCTTACCACTGCTGTAGTTTTCATTATACGAGGTATCAACAAATAGCCTGCACTTTTTAATCAAAGCAGGCATGATACATAATAGAATACCAGCAGCTCATTTAGGTAATATGGGGCAAGACTACTGAATGCTTTATTGGTCAACAAAAGTATAAAATCAAAGGGAAATTTGGTGTGGATAAAATAGGGGTAATGTGCTCATGCCTTCTAATGACCCACAGTATCTAGAATATAACAGATATGTCGACTCTAATCGTTCATTCACCTTTGGGACCAGATAATGATCCAGATCTGCATTATTAGTGGGTCCTACTACGTAACTCCTAATGAAACGAATGGCCAACGTGTTCCAGTGTCTGGTTGTTAATACACCAGTATTTGGTTTACATTTTAAATTGTTGTAATGCACATGCCCAATGATTGCGCAATGACAAGTTAGCAATTTTTCCTCATCTATCAGGTTCAAAATGCCTTGCTTTTTTTCTATAGAAATTTCTCTAGTTTGCATGTTGGTTTTTTTTAACAACAAATGCAGCCTTCACGGATAAAACCCAGATCCCAAACCAAGGTATTCAGTGATATTAATGAAACAAGCCACACCTGTCTAACCACAAACATTGATGAGTAACACGTTCCAATACTTTTGATCACTTAAAAAAATAGTGGGTTCTAACAAACGTTGCTATATTTTAGGTTACCCCATGCTATTTAACACATCTTGATTTGAATCTAATGGGTTGAAATTTGAAAATGTATCTTTTGAGTAGCAGAAACAAGAATTATCATTACGGTACTTTCTAAAAGGACTGTATGGGACCCATAAGGACAAGCAAATCTTTTCAGATAGTTGCAAAAATATATTCACATCTATGTACTGCAGTATCCCACAAATTTTTTTATCATAATAGAGTTAGAGTTCATAGCTCTGGGCAATAATCATTCTTTCAGACTGCTGATTTAGGTGTTATGTGATTAATATGAATGCATGCCATTTACCTAGTAAGTGTATAAAGTAATTTCAGTGGAAATGCAAGGCTGGATTGCCAGACAGGTTACAGAACAATTCAGTGATTAATATAATAAGGATGACTGGAATTCTACCTTAGCTGTTTCAATCTGTGTTCTCGTGTAAACAATGTGAAACCTTCTCTGTCTGTAAGAAGGTTAACTATGTTTTCTTGCACAAAAAAAAACATGGTTTAGGTGAAAGTCTGGTCCAAGTATCTTCAGTCTGAATAGACAATAGAGTCGGGGTTAGAGAATTCACCAAATACAGTATTAGTTAAAATTAATATTAATATGATATAATTAATATAATGTAATAATAAAATGAATATAGTTTAACTAATATTATAAAATTCAAAAAATATTTAAGATTTTACATTTTATATATTCGCTTTAAGTTTCATAAAAGCTGGTATTTGATGTTTATTATTGTTATTGCTTTTCTAGTTTTTGTTTCATCATCTACTTTCTAGCTGCAATTTTATGGTTTTAATTGAATGCATACCTGAAAATAACCTTTAACAATATCACAGAACTCTGAACTCTGAAATTTAAAAATGCAAGTGTGTGTATGTGTCATAAAGGGTTTATCTGGAGTCTATAATTTGGAAAGGGGAACCAGAAGATGCCACCAGAGGTTAAGATGAGATCGAGGAAAAAATTTCATGATGTAGAAAATCATGTTTTTGTAAGCAGTGTGTTAGTGATTTGTTCTCCCGCACAGTGTTTTAATGTCTAAGCAGGTGGCCGTGTGCGTGCGCGTGTGTGTGTGTGCTTGTGTGTCAGCAAGTAAAACAGACATGTGAGAGCTATGGTAATTGCACAGGTGTAGCTATATGGTGGGGCAGATTACTGCAGACAAAACATCCATTTTACCTTTAAAGCAGGTGTGTTACAAAAGATAATTAAACATGGAAGTGCTGTGATAGCAGCCCAGGTGCAGAAACATGGGGGTGGATGACTACAAGCAACTTTACAAATACAACTTTTTTTTTGCTGTCTTTAAAACATTATAACAGCTAATACGTCAAATGAAAATGGTTCGTTCTCGAATTTCTAACTTTGTACAATTAAAATAGTTTCTGAAAAAACTTTGAGAAGAAATATTTGTAATATAACAAGCAGTGTTCTTTTTTCTTTTTTCTCTTCTTTTCTAATCTAATCACACATTCATAAGGTGCCCCTGATGTAAAGGGTACCTTTATAGCAACTATACAGTTTGTGGACACTTGACCCTATTGTATTGAACGTCACTGGAACGTCACTTAAACTAAAAGCCCGAACCTGTTCTACCATGACAATGCCCTTGTACCCAGACAAGGCTGTAGTGGTCTGGTGTAAACCCTGTCTTACTCTTTTTGCATATAAGCTGGAATGTAGACTGAGCACCTGTCCTGTTCACCCAATATCAGTGCGTGACCTCACTAATGCTTTTGTGGCTGCATGAACACGTCTAAACAGCCATGCAAATCTGATGGAAAGTTTCCCCCGATGGGTGGAGGTTAGCAGCCACTTGGTCTGGAGGAAGATGGTTAACATCATATATGTTTGTGCTGGTCACATGTCCACGGATGAACGTATAGTTGAACATGGCCTTAATTTCTGCCTTCAACTTAATATCATTGTATTACAACCAAAACTGAAAAGGCAGCATTCGTATAGGAGGATTTTGTTTCCCTGTGCTGGCAAATTGAACATAAAACAAATATAAAGTTGTAATTATATAATGTAAGTATGAAAGGTTTTCTCACTATTCCTGTAAACTGGCTTGGCTGTAGGATTAATAATAAAAAGGCACTAATTTACTGTATACTGATCAGCCATAACATTAAAACTATTAAAACCTAGGTCGACTTCCCCTTGTGCAACAGTGGAAGCTCTGGCCTCAGTGTGCTGACAGCAGATCCTTTGCCTCTGTGGATCAGACTTGTTTGTCTGGTGAATTCCATGGCATAACTGGAAAACCAAGTGGTCAATATTTCATGTCAAATTTATTTGACCAATAAATATCAAGTATTCAACTCCAGCTATCAAACAATTGCATTGTCTGATACAGTAAGTAAAGTGATCAAAAGAAAAAACGTGATCAAAATCAATGGTTAATAATTACACAGAGACGTGCTGCACGTGTATCTTGCTTACAGAGGCTCACCTGTTTATATAGCACTAGTAAAAAATGGAAAAAAGGACAAAAACAAAGTATGTGCTTTTTTTTTTTATAAAATGAAACACACACACTTCAAACTGATCTGTCTTATCTATAGCCGTGAACTAATCAGGTGGGTTTCCTCTGAGTACTCCGGTTTCTTCCCACAGTCCATAGACAAGCAAGTTAGAATAATCTGTGTTCCCAAATTGCCCGTAGTGTGGAGTTGTGCATGTGAGTGTTGACTGGAGATCCTACCACGGTTGTAAAAGTGGGTCAGGGATAGCTCGGTGATTAGGACGATGATCTGCTAGGTCCCAGGTTCAAATCCCACGACCACCAAGTTGCCACTGTTCGGCCCTTAAACAGGGCTCTTAATCTTAACATATAATGAGATAAAAATGTTATGAATGTTATGAATGTAACAATAGTAATAAATACAATGGTCACTATAAGTTTACTAGTTCGACTCCAGAGGTTCCTTGATGGAGGGATTAAACTGAACATTCACAACATTTAGCTGAATCCCTGTAGTGAGTCATAACTAAAATTGGTTGACTTGGAGCGCCATCTTGAGGACTATTCCTAAAATGTCGAGGCCTAAATTCTCCATGCTGTTAGCACACATGGAATAATACCTGCTGTTAGCCTGGGGTTTAGCTAGCGTCCATACAAAACAAATCATAAACAGTGCATGTTATCTCCTGCATGTTGTCTGAGAGGCCAAAACCTAAAGAAGCTGCACTGTTCGGAAGAGCTGCATGTAGAATGAGCTCGCTGTTTGTTTAACTTTATCCGCGTTTAAAACCCGCTGCTGTTTCCTGTAGTGTGACAGGTAATGTTACCTCCGGTGTTATTCAAGGTTTTTTATTAGCTTTGTTTATTTCACATATATTTCACTATAGCTCCGAATGCAATGTGCATTTAAACTGCGAACAGGAAAGTGCCAAATGTAAAATAATATGTCGCGCAATACCTAAAGTATGTTTTAGTACGTTCTACTGTATTGTCGGTGAAGTAAAATGCTAGCTAGGCTAGGCTAAGGCCTCAGGATTTCACCGAGTTTTCCTAAAACGCGTATCCGACCACCGAGTGCGTTACTTCGGCTTGAAACATTGAAGCTTCGCTAAATCTTCAAAGCTAAATTACTGCACCAGTGCAAGGTTATTTTTGTTGAATTGTTGTGCACAAATAAATGCCATTAAAATACTCAACATTTATGTTTGTTATTTTTATTGTTTGTTTTTTATGTGTGTTAATTTTGTTTTACGTCTAAATGAAAGCAAAAGCTGCATGCTAACAGGTAATTACTTAGCAAGCTAGCTAACTAACAGCAGTAGGCTCAGTGTGGGAGACTCTATGAGCTGTGTGATTAGTGTTAACCACAACTCGAGCAGGTTTGTTTTTATTTTCTAAAACCCATAATATTTCATTGTTTTTTTTAATAATATAAAGAAACTGTAAATATATATTGTTAAATTATGTAGACATGAAGCTGCTCATTAACTCTGGCTGTTTAAGTATTTTCAGATCAGCTGAAATGTCAGGAATTAAACGCAAACTGGAGGATAAAGATCCAGACTATGAGGACATCACCCAAGTGCAGCAGAGCAAGAGGAGCAAAGTACTTGAACAGAATGGTAAACCTTATTGGTTTTGCATTTTAATAATAATTCACAGTCCACTGTGAAGTACAAGGCAGTGTTTGTTTGCTGGAGTATTTGTGTGTGCGCGTTTCAGGGACAGGAGTGTAGCAGGTGCAGCAGCATTGCTAAGAGATAGAGGTGGCATAAAACTTGAACAATCCCGCTCACTTACTTGGTTATTTGGGTAATCTTTGCAACTTGGCCGGTTTTGTTTTTTCCAAACAAATTAGTAATTTGAACCACAGTTACACGGACCAGGATAAAGTAGTTACTGATAATAACAAATAACGCATGTTAATACAGACGGTTCATCTTTGACTATGCATTTTTGTTGATTGGTCTGTAGTGCTGCACAAAAATTGTAATTGTGTTATGGACCAGTGTAAGATCTTCCAGGCTGAAAGATACAATGGGTACGCAAAGTATTTAGACCACCTTAAATTTTTCACTCTGTTATATTGCAGCCATTTGCTAAAATCATTTAAGTTCTTTTTTTTCCCTCATTAACACAGCACCTCATATTAACAAAAAAACACAGAATTGTGGACATTTTTGCAGATTTATTTAAAAAGAAAAACAAATACCACATGATCCTAAGAATTCAGACCCTTGGCTGTGACACTCATATATTTAACTCAGGTGATGTCCATTTCTTCTGATCATCCTTGAGATGGTTCTACAACTTCATTTAAGTCCAGCTGTGTTTGATTATACTGATGGGACTTGATTAGGAAAACCACACACCTGTCTATTATCAGACCTTACAACTCACAATGCACGTCAGAGCAAATGAGAATCATGAGGTCAAAGGAACTGCCTGAAGAGCTCAAAGACAGAATGGTGGCAAGGCACAGATCTTAACCCTTCCTAGTCCTGTCCAATACAGTCCCAACAGTGAAGCATGGTGGTGGCAGCATCATGCTGTGGGGGTGTTTTTCAGCTGCAGGGACAGGATGACTGGTTTCAATCGAGGTAATGATGAATGCGGCCAAGTACGGGGATATCCTGGACGAAAACCTTCTCCAGAGTGCTCAGGACCGCAGACTGAGCCGCAGGTTTACCTTCCAACAAGACAATGACCCTAAGCACACAGCTAAAATAACGAAGAAGTTGCTTTACAACAACTGTGACTGTTCTTTAATGGCCCAGCCAGAGCCCTGACTTAAACCCAATTGAGCATTTTTGGAGAGACCTAAAAATGGCTGTCCACTAGCGATTACCATCCAACCTGACAGAACTGGAGAGGATCTGCAAGGAGGAATGGCAGAGGATCCCCAAATCCAGGTGTGGAAAAGACTCATGGCTGTTTTAGATCAAACGGGTGCTTCTACTAAATACTGAGCAAAGGGTCTGAATACCTAGGACCATGTGATATTTCAGATTTTCTTTTCAATAAATCCGCAAACATGTCAACAATTCTGTGTTTTTCTGTCAATATGGGGTACTGTGTGTACATTAATGAGAAAAAAAATAAACTTAAATAATTTTAGCAAATGGCTGCAATATAACAAAGAGTAAAAAATTTAAACGGTCTGAATACTTTCCATACCCACTGTAGATAAATGTCGGCGATTTCTATCAGAGATAAGGTGAGACACATGCTTCTACAGGCTATGACTAAGAATATTTAATACAATATGCTATATGAGGTGAATTATAATAAATTCATAGGGATTATGCGATTTAATAGGGTTGAAAACTAAATGGTACCTTTCTTAGTTACATATCACAGTTTAGAGTTTCAGTCACAGTTTTTTTTTTTTTTTGGTCAAATCGTAAAGCCTTATTGGTCCTACAGGATTCTAGTTCTGATGCATAATTCTACTTGAATTTTAAAACACCACAATGCCACCGTTGTCTTGGGAACAGTGTGAAAGCCATTTGCCTGTATTGCAGTGACATAAAACACAGTATAATTTTTTTGTCTTTTAAATGTCAACAGAATGGAAAGCAAAAGCTCTAGGGGGGACTGAGTACTTGTGTCATAAATGTAAATGGTTAAAATAAAGCCCAAGTGTCATTCAGTAATAGATTGAGTGGTAGTTCTGAGGTTAAAAAAGATGATAAACACTTTGGGATGGTAACTCCTACTCTTCTTCTAGACATCAAGTGAAACTGACACTTAGACCACATCAGTGCTATTCTGTATTACTTTTCTATAACAGCATATACAGTTGTGTTTAAAATTATTCAACCCCCAATGCTGTAAAAGGTTTTAGAGAATTTAGTGTACATTTGTAATTGTGTTCAGAATGAAATCTTACAAGGACTTTTTAAAGAACCAAATGCAACTAAAGTGACATCAATTGTTTTTGTAATACAGTATTAAATGTTTTTTTTTTTGTGATTTCTTCATTGACCCAATTATTCAACCCCTTAAAGGCTACCACTCTTAAGAACAGAGGTTCATTCAAGTGTTTTTGATCAGGTATTAAAAACACCTGTGGATGTCAACGAGCAGCAATTAAGCATAATAAGCACCAATTAAGCAGATTTAAAATGACTGTGATACTCAGCTCCTTCTAGACATTTACTGGTTGTTTACAAACATGGTGAAGTCAAAAGAATGGTCCAGGAAGACAAGAGAAGAGGGGATTTCTCTTCACAGGAAGGGCAAGATTGCAAAGATGTTAAACATTCCAAGAGACAGCATAGGAAGCATCATTCGCAAATTTAAGGCAAAGAGCACTATTGAAACGCTACCTGGTCGTGGCAGAAAGAAGATGCTGACTTCGACTGCTGTGCGCTACCTGAAACGCAAAGTGGAGAAGAGTCCCTGTGTGACTGCTGAGAAACTGAAAACGGATTTGTCAGATGCGGGTACTGAAGTTTCAGCTCAGACAATAAGGCGCACACTGCGTAACTTGCTAAAAGTACGCCAAAAGTCATGTGGACAAACCACAAAAGTTTTGAGATAGTGTTCTGTGAACTGATGAAACAAAATTGGGCCAATGGATCAATGCTATGTTTGGAGGAGGAAGAACAAGGCCTATGAAGAAAAGAATACCTTGCCTACTGTGAAGCATGGCGGGGGGGTTAAACATGCTTTGGGGCTGTTTTGCTTCTGCAGGTAAAGGGAAGTTTCAGCCTGTGCAAGGTACCATGAATTCTCTTCAGTACCAGGAGATATTGGAAGAAAATGTGATGCAGTCCGTCACAAACCTAAGGCTTGGGAGACGTTGGACCTCTAGAGCATGGTTGCAGATTAAAGGCTGGAACATTTTGGAGTGGCCTTCGCAGTCACCAGACTTAAATCCGATTGAGAACCTCTGGTGGGACTTAAAGAAAGCAGTTGCAGCACGCAAGCCCAAGGATGTGACTGAACTGGAGGCTTTTGCCCATGAAGAATGGGCTAAGATACCCATAGATCGCTGCAAGACACTTGTGTCAAGCTATCCTTCACGTTTAAAAGCTGTTATAACTGAAAAAGGATGTTGTACTAAATATTAAGAATGAATGTCACTTGGGGGTTGAATAAAACTGATAATGATGTGAGCACAGAAAAGACATTTGTGGTTATTTCATTATAAATGTTATGTTATATTTGTCTGACTTACAAGTGCCTCTTTGATTTAATTGTAAACAAGATGACTGAAATGATCAAAATCAATGTCAAACTGGCCAAAACACTCAATTTCAGTGGGGGTTGAATAATTTTGAACACAACTGTACCTGTGTTGTTTCTTACACAGTGTCTGTTACAGTGTCATTTTCACTTGATGTTGTGCCACTATAAAGTTACCAGGCTGGAAAATAAGAGGGTTTTTTTTTTTTTTTTGGTTGTTTAGCACGTGATGCCGCAATACAGAAGATTGAAGCGATCATCAGAGACCAGTTTGGCCTGGAGATGAAGAACAAGGAACATGAGATTGAGGTCATCAGCCAGGTAAAACCTGTGTGTATGGTATAATTTCAGTGAGTTTCTTTAGTTTTTTTTCTCTTTATTTATCATTCTAAATATTTTAGTTGGTGTTAAAGAATTTGCTGGGTTATTTGTTATCTGAATCTGATGATTACTTCAACTACTAAACCTTTCCAAATTTAAGTACTGTTTTTCACCCGCAAGTTTTTCCAAAGCATCTTTTAGGTTTTTTTTCTTCCATTTTTGCTCATGTTCCAAATATCAGTTTCAGTCTTATGACTTTCAATGTTACGTAATATAGTTGCTGGACAACATTTGCAAAATATTTAGATGGCAACATCAGACCTGGAAGTTTACAGTGCAGAATTGCACAAAATGTTACAAAGCACGTTTTTGCATTAGTGTGCAGTGCATATGTGTTCTGTTTTAGATAAACATACTGTTCCTTACTGTCAGTTGGTCTTTCTGTCGGTCTGTTTCTCTCTCTTTCTCTCCCTCTCTCCAATTCATTCCTAAGATAAGTCAATTCTGTCCTAAGAGTTTAAGGTTAATACGCTAGCAGATTTGCTTGCCTAGTCTTATGTAATGCAGTAGTAACAACAATCAGCTAAGCCTTGAACATGGAGAAAAAAAAAAGAAGAAAAAAACGTATAAGTAATTTGCATGATTTTATCACCCCCCTCACTGTAGCGTTTAAATGAGGCAAGGAGGATGATGGACAAGCTGAGAGCCTGCATTGTGGCTAGTTACTACACCAACGCTGGCTTGTCGAAAGTTTCTGAGGTAAAACTAAGCTTACTTTGATGTAATAGTTATTACCTAATATAAAGTTGGAAATTCAAAAAATTATATTTCAGATTTTTATTCAAACAAAATTTCCACAAAACCTAAAAATCTAAGTCTTAGAATTACTCTTATTTCTCCTCAAGTCCTCAGTGAGTGATTTCAATCATCCAGCTATTAAACGCTTCCTGGAGTCCCCGTCTCGCTCCTCGTCTCCTTTGAACCAGGGATCTGAAGCACATTCTGTAGGCCACTCTGAGACGGAGTCCTTGAGCCAGCCAACAGAGCCAGGAGAGAGAGACATTCAGGGGTGGAAAGATGAAGAGTTCAGGCAGCTGGAGCGCAGACCGGGACGCAATACAGGCAAGGTGAGGTGTCTGAGGTCCTGTGTGTTCATCAGTGCATTTCACCCGGTTTATATAGGTTATACAGGTTTTTGCCATCCAGGTTGTCTTTTAAATAAAATTGAGAATAAAGCTCTTGTCTTGGATACAAAAGGTTATATGGATATTAGGGGTGCTCCAATCAGGGTTTTCAGGGCCTATAAACCCTATCACAGAAATTAGAATTGACAGATACTGATCACTGATTACGGGTGTGTGGGGGTTATTGGAATCTTCCGTTTTTAAGTGTTCTATGTATATTGTGTAATATTTATTTATTAACATTTTTGTAACAGTAAAAAACAACTTCTAATCAGCAGGGCACAAATATAATTAAGATCTGAAAAATTATTGTACATTTATAACTTTTATTTATTCGAAGGCAACTTATGCATGTTTTGATTATTTCTTGCAGATTATAAAGAAACTGTAATCAATAGAATAGCCGGTGCTCAACTAAAGGGCAAAAATTCTCCATTCTTTAGCTAGCATTCACAAATAAGGGGTTTTCACAAATTCCAAAATGTTTATCTAAAACGTGACTGTCTTGCTGTACTCACTCGTTATAACCTGCAGTCCATGGAACAAAGCTGCATCAATGAATAACAGATTTTCTGCACCAATCATTTTAAATAAACACAGGCATCATTCACTTGGTATTTGGCGAGTCAAGCATGGTCAAACTGCAAGGGCAGGTATTTTTTTTTATAAAA
This sequence comes from Clarias gariepinus, assembly GCF_024256425.1. Lineage (NCBI taxonomy): Eukaryota > Metazoa > Chordata > Actinopteri > Siluriformes > Clariidae > Clarias > Clarias gariepinus. Next base: position 12,462,753 of record NC_071124.1, read on the forward strand.
ATTTCTAAGCATTTCTAAGAGAGACTCTATTTCTCCAAAATGCGTGCAGCTGTGCTAAATATTTGCTCTCTGTCAGCCTGCATGCATGGAGTGGTAAGGTAAACCAGGCTGCCTCAGCCAGAGCTGGGTACTAGGGTTGCGCGATATGCCCATTGTCATATCGTCCTATCATCAGCCTGTAAGATCGCCGATACACGATAGTAGTCAAAGCCCAGGGATTCTGCGTGCTGTCGCGTTGTATTCAGAGAGTAGTACATATTTTTGTGGTTATTTTTTTCATTTCATGTCTGTTGTTTTATCGATAAATCTGCTCATATCTGCGCACGCGTTTATCAGCCTTTTGATCAAAAAGTTGCACGCGCAACTCACTTTCACTTTGCACAAGGCAGCGTTTATTGTTTAGTGTATATTTAAAGGCGCATAAACACAATAAAACAATTGTTTTAGGCTAACATATCATACCTCATTGTAGTTTTTTTATTGACACGCGCGGGTGCGTTACAATAATAATAATAAGGAAAAATCACAATAATAAATTCGGAGCAGTACTACTAATAATAATTATACTGAATGAAGAAAGCGCCGTCGAAGAAGTATCATCATTGAAGGAGAGAAGAAAATGAAGAATTAATACTTATCAGTATTTACAGTTTGAGCTCGACATGTTTATGAGCTCTGTCGCTTGCTGTCAATGGGTGACTAGGAGAGAGAACACATTTTCGGCTTCAGTAGACACACAATACTTCAGACTGAAACACGACTGCCCCATACAGGTAATGAAGGGCATTTTCACAGCTTGCCGTGCGCAGCCGTGGCAAGTCACGGGATTCCTTTTCTTGAAACGTGGGTTTTTAATGGCGACATCTGTATCGTCCATATAGCTGACTATCGTCGATAGACGAGACTATCGTCGATAGACAATAGTATCGTCTATCGGCACAACCCTACTGGGTACTGCTCTTTATTTTTTTCTTTCTTCATTATGATGTTTGTGGTAAAGTCTTTTTACTCCTTCCAGAGTAAGGCTTGACTGTTTTGATGGCATCTGCTGTAGGTGGTTGCGTGAGGGTTGACGAGCATGGTTTAGCTGCTGCCTCTGTAGATAACAATTCATACTCTAATGATTAATGCTGCGTTGTCCTTAAGTGGCGAACAATTTTTGTTGTGTTAAAGCTTTTGGCAAACTTTCCCCTATGTGATTTTGCTTCAGAAAAGCTTTAAATTTGACTAATTTTAAAGAAACTTGGTAGTATTCCCTGTCTGGCGATGACATGGTTTTGTGTGCATTTTGCGTCATCACAATATTGGTTTATGTAACGGACCAGTTAAGACAACTGATCAGTAAAAAATTATGTGATTATCAACTGATTTTGTTCAGCAGCTACTAAAATAAAGCACTAATGGGTATATAAGAATATGAATTAAGTAAATTGGAGCGCCTCTAATAATTAATAGTAAATCACGGACAATATGTGAATCCTAGCTTTTCCATGATATGTCTGCCTTCAATTGTTCCCATAGTGATTGGTTATGTTATTGGAACAATTGAAGGGTACAATTGAAGGGCAAAGCTATGGGGCAGCAAGATGGCCATGCTGCGTTGTAATGAATATACAGATATATTGGGGTGGTTGATTATCAGTATTAATAAAAATCTATCTTTCTCTTAAAATATCTATCGGTACAGGACACATTCGGTGTGCCGTCATCTGTAGACCAGCACATCACATTCCACACTACAGGAGAGGAGGCATCACGGCTCTATGTGAAGAAAACCATTGTTGTGGGCAACGTTTCAAAGTACAACACCCTTATGATTTTGTCTTTGTTTAATGTTTCTAGTGTTGGTAATATTTAATATTTTAAATGATCTGACACATTTCAGCTCTTTGTGTAACCACTTTCTCCAGGATGATTTTACAGCTTTATGTATGTAATAATTCCAAGAAAAATCACATTGGTTAGATTCTTATTGTGATCACATAAATATACACACAGTTAATAGAACACATGTTAACACAGCACAAAAGATAAAAGTCTTGTACACAACATAACATTATGTGCAAAGTGGGCCACAAATATAAACAGCTCAGGAGGAACCCACATGATTTAAATAGAGAGATCGGTTGAAGTTAAGTGATTATTGCTTACGTTTCAGTTTCTCACTTCAAACTGTGTAGTTGGAAAACATGTAAAACTGAACTGTAAATCCCCCTAAAGATTATTTAACAGAATTTACTAAGAAAAAACAGCATGATTTCATTAAATTTGGTCCCTGTTATTGAGTATTGCTTGATACAGTCCAGAGATGAGTTGTGTTGGAGCAGTTCTCAAAATGTAAGTGTACTTTATTCAGGCTACCTTACATATATTTAATGGACAGTGCTACCTCTGCGTATTGCCACCTTAAGAACTAAAATTGTGCAAAAAATGTGGCTTGGCATTTTCAGCATACGAGCGACCGAGCTAGATGCACATACATCCGGTTGTACTTACAGAAGTTCTCTCATGATTTGGAGAGTACCGCAGAAAGTGCCAAAAGAAATCAGAAATTAAGATTGAGTTTTAATGTCAATTTATTTCATTTATATTAAATAATACATATTCGTGTTTAAATTGTTTTTATATGCAATCATATATTGATTTAATTATTATTCTGTTGGAAATTGGTAATATCGGCTAGAACAGATTATCTGCATTTACATTATTTTCTATAAAAAATGCATTTTGCAATACAAATTTTTTTTCTGTATGTCAAGCAATTAGGTTGTTTATATCTGTCTGAGAGACTTCCTTCAAACACAATTTATTTCGATTTGTTAATTAATTAAATTATTGATTTGCTTAATAAATTAAAAGCTATTTAAAATAGGAAACTTTGTATCATAGCCAAAAGTATTTAAGATCATTTTTCTAGAAACAGATGATTTCTCATCTCGAGGTTTTGTTACAAACCACATGACAGACATATAATAAATGATATGTCTCTTTTTGTGCTTTTGTAAAATTATCCATCTGTCATTTTTTTTCCTCCCTCTCTTTTTATCAGGTACATAGCTCCTGATAAAAGAGAAGAGAATGACCAGTCCACTCACAAGTGGATGGTGTATGTTCGAGGTTCTCGGAAGGAGCCCAGCATTGACCACTTTGTAAAGAAGGTGTGGTTTTTCCTGCACCCCAGCTATAAACCCAATGACCTGGTGGAGGTCAGGTAGGTGTTCAGCTTACTGAACTTTTTTGTTTGGATTTTTTTTTTAGCATTCTTGAAGCAGTGGGTTTCAACTTTAGTTTCTGAACTACGGGTTCTTAACAAATGCACTTTACCTCAATAACCTCTTTTACCTCAATAAGTTTCTGAACTCTGAAAGTGTAGGCCCCTTCACATTTATTAGTTTTCTGGTTTTGAGGACCATGTTACAATCTGGTTGTGTCTGTAGATTTTTATAAATACATTTATCTGTTCTGTTTGCTTATGCAGACATCTGCATATATAGCTATAATCTGTATAGTTTGTATATAATCATATACAACTGTATAAAACAGTAGTGTGTTATATAATTGAACAGTAATTATGTGACTGCATGTACCTGCTAAGAGAATTACTTTTGTGTGTTTGTGTGCAGTGAACCCCCATTTCACTTAACACGCCGTGGCTGGGGTGAGTTTCCAGTGCGTGTGCAGATCCACTTTAAAGACCAGCGGAATAAACGTATGGATATCATCCATAATCTGAAGGTCAGGGTTATTACCCATCTTGGCATTTAGAAGAGACCTTTCTTTTCTTTCTTTATCGTTCACTAAGACCCTTTATCTCTAACTAGATCTTTTTTCTTTTCTTTTGCTTATCCAAGTTTTCTGTGCATTAAGTGAGAGTTTTAAAATTTGTCCATCCATCACTCAACAGCTACCAACCTGTGAGTGTGAAGGCTTGAGGACACATGTCTCCTCAGTCACACAATGCCAGCCTTGTCAAACTACGGCTCATGCTTTGTCACAGGGCAGCATAACTCACACAGCGGGAAACAGCATCAGCCCTGTTGTGCATACATGAGCCTACAGATACTTACAATTGCCTAGTTTTACTCTGATACCCCTACTTATGTAGCAGAAAATAAAACATTGAAGTTTAAAGGGACAAATTTAATAAAAGAGAGATGACAGTATGTTTGTTGGTATTCTCTGTGGATTGTTTTTCAGCTTAGAAGATGTTTCCTTGCCCCCCCTGTTTTTTTTTTTTTTTTAAGCTTGTTTTTTAAGCTTCTTTAAAAAAAAATCCCATCAGTTGCTGAATTTTCTTTTTTTCCCTGTGCCTTCACAGCTGGACAGAACATACACTGGGTTGCAGACTCTTGGAGCAGAGACGGTAGGAGACCATAGCAAAGACTGGAGATAGCTCATTGTGACCATTTAAATTTTTGACACATAATTAATTAATTAACTAATTTATTTATTTTGCATTGGTTTGTTACCTAAAGTTTTATGTCAGCTCCACTGCAGGCATCACACCATCGATTGGTGTGTTTTGACCAGTCAGTGTGTTTGACCAGGAAGTGACCTGTGACTCCTGAGGCAACCATGCTTGCATAGTGAGATTTAACTGTCATGGTTTTGTTTTCTTTGTAACCACTCGCTGTGTGTCCTACATTAGACTGGCAACCTCTTTTTAGAAGCTTTCATTTAGTTTTTTCAAACTAAAATGTAAGATTTCTATTACATTCATGTTTTATTGAGACATAAGACTCGTCTGATATTGCAAAAAAAGTAAAGTTACAGTGTTTACAGAAGAAATCAACTCTCTGCTGCATCATTACCAGATTATTAATAATATTGGACATTTAATAAGGCTGTGCGTAAAAATGGCATTTATTTACAAGAAATAACCACACCTGTACAAAAATGCCTATTTTTGTAATGATTACTACTACAGGTAGTAGTCTTCCCAAAGGCTATTAATAATGTGCAGTATAACAGCTGCAACTCCGTCAGGCTCAGTGCAGCATTCAGACTTGCCACAAAGCTTAATTTTTGATCCATATGCCATGATCCCTTTGAGGCATTATGCTAAGTGCAAAAGGGTTCTGCCTCCTCTGGATTAATAATTTTGATCATTATTTTTATTTGTCCCCTGTGAAACTGCACGGAGGGTGAATAGCGCATTAGATGTCACTGTCCGTAGCCTAGAGGGAGGCTGCTGTGCAATTTCTTGTAAGAAGAGAGATGATAGCAGATTCCAGACAAATCCCTGACGTCAGTTGTTTTAATGTACAATCATTGTTTTTATATATATATATATTTATATATATATATATATATGTTTTAGGGGGAAATATTTTCCCCCTAAAACATTAAAATTGTTTTTTATATTATGACTTTAAATTAAAAATTTTGGATTTTTTTCTCAAACAGTGGCCCAAAATGTCTTTGTGACAAGACCCCACCTAAGAGTCACTTTTCTTGTCACTTTTTGATAGGGACCAGTTTGGTGGTGTTTTCATTCAATTTATCTTTTCTATTAGGTGGTGGATGTTGAGCTACACAGAAACTCCCTGGGCGAGGACTTCATCCCCTACCCTTCTTCCTTCTCTTCATCATCATCTTCGTCCTCTCACATGGCAAGTTCAGCTGCTTCTGGTGCATTGCCTGGAAAATCCGCAAGTCAGAATTCCTGTCGTGCTGTGTCTCCCTCTCAGCTGTCTCCTGACTCAAGCTCAGAGAAAGGTACGGAGATTAAATAAGATTTGCAGCTCTGTCATCACTTATCACTTTACATCCACACTGTGAAACACAAGATAGTTAGTTTGTTAATGTAAGTTGATATAATTCGGCACTTATTTCTTGCATTTTTGTTTTACAGTTGATACTATGTTTGTTATCAACTTTTAAGACAAATTTAGGCTCACATTAACTTGTAGTAACTGGTTCAGAAAGTGCAATTACCCTTTTATTAAGAGCACTTGTTTAGAGTTTTATTAGAACATGAGTGTGGACAATGAATAAGTCCCTAAATGCAGTGGTTTAGATACTTCAGGTTGGAATCATAAATATTCACTGAAGTTTCGGAGGGACCAGCTAAATACAGCATTACTGCGGTAGTTATTTTCTCTCTTTTCTATCCCAGGTGAGATCAGAGCGAGCGAGACGGTGCGATCATCATGTTCTGAGCGAACTGGGTCACAAGCCAAAGGTGTGGAGAAAATCAGCCAGGGCTCTCATATCAGCTCAGCATTTCAGCCAATCACAGCCAGCTGCAAGATTATGCCCCAGGGACAGACACCCAGTCCTGTCGAGTCACCTGGCAAATCCTTTCAGCCAATCACCATGAGCTGCAAGATTGTATCTGGTGAGGTTTCATGGAAAAAGAGTTTACATGCCAAAACAGAGTATTTCTGGTGAAACGGGACTTTTGTCAGTGGAATTGTATAATAGTTCATTAGGCACAATAATGTATACAAGAGCTCAATTTTTAACCATTTTTTTTTAGCGGATTTTTCTAGTTCCTACTTCGCATTAGAATGCAATGTATGTTGAATTATTAATTATTAAACCTATGTTTTCATGGCTCATTACTCATTGGTATATAATTTGTAATACTGAATAGTTTTGCTTGGGTTGTGCTGTTTACTGTTCAATTTGTAATTGAAAATACTGGTTGTTCTCTTCCTCTCTTTAGTTTGCGTGCTCCACAGATTATAGATTATAATTTGTGTGTGTGTGTGCCTGCATTCATATTTTCCAGGCTCCCCAATTTCCACCCCTAGTCACTCTCCCTTATCTAGAACTCCCACCTCCACCCCTGTACACATGAAGGCCAGCTCATCTGTCAACAACCCTTACCTCATTGCTGACAAACCAGGTCAGGTGATCAGCATGACCACACCCACTACAGGTATTCAACTTACCTATACTTATTTTTGATAATTATTTAAACTTTTTGTATGTCTTCTGCACAAATAATGTGTTGTATAAGATTATGTTAATAACCTCAGTCTAAGTAAGCTTTGTTTTGCTCACATGAAAATCCCAGGAAGTCAGCAGTTATAGAAATAAAGAAACCAGCCCAGGCATATATGCATGAAACTGTGGTGCTTCTTTCTAGTAGTGTGTTTACATGTGTGAAGCTATGAGATAATTCGATTCAATTTTATTTATATAGCTTTTAACAATTGTCGCAAAGCAGCTTTACACAATCAAAAGAATCATTTAAGTTTGTATGGAATGTGAATGTGTATGAATCAAAATGGTCAGATAGTCCCTGGTGAGCAAGCCGAGGTCGACAGTGGCAAGGAAAAACTCCCTTAGATGGTAATAGAAAGAAACCTTGAGAGGAACCAGACTCAACAGGTAACCCATCCTCATTTGGGTGAAACAGAGAGCAGGAATTGATCTGCATTGTGTGTTAGGTGGCAGGCAGTACAGCAAAACAGTTGATGTTAATATGGAGTCCAGGTAGTTATTGAAAGCTCAGGTAGACTTGTATGACGTTCCAGTTCTGATCTATCGAACTGTCAAGTCCTCAAAGAAACAGCTGCCAATTCCAGTTGAGGCCAGAACTGTCTTCTAGGTAGAGAGAACCATCCCCAGACACGAGACGCATCTCAAAGAGAGACACGGGGCATCCATGTGACGAGATCTCCAACCAGAAGCGGGGCACCAGGATGGGTCAGACAGGTCCGGAGGGCAGAGAAAGTCTGGATCACTGGCAGCTCAGGAACGACATGTGTATCTCGACAGAGAGAGAGGGGGAAAGAGGGGGGGAAAGAGAACAAAAGAAAAGAGATAACAGTTAGGTATGGTCACGGTCACATAATGTATAAGGTAGGGATGTAACGGTATGATTCTCTCTACCTAGAAAATGGTTCTGGCCTTGACTGGTGTTGGCAACTGTTTCTCTGGGGACTTGACAGTTCGATAGTTCATGACTGGAACTTCTTACAAGTCTACCTGGGTCTTCAATAACTACCTGGACTCCATATTAACATCTATTAACATCAGCTATTATAGCTGAACTGCCTCCCACCCTACACACTGTATAAATGCAGATCATTTACTGCTTTCTGTTTCACCCAAATGTGGATGGGTTCCCTGTTGAGTCTGGTTCCTCTCAAGGTTTCTTCCTATTATCATCTCAGGGAGTTTTTCCTTGCCACTGTCGCCCTCGGCTTGCTCACCAGGGACAAACTGACCATTTTGATTCATACAAATTCACATTTCATACAAACTTAAATAATTCTTTTGACTGTGTAAAGCTGCTTTGCGGCAATGAAAATTGCTAAAAGCGCTATACAAATAAAATTGAATTGAATTTAATTGGAATTGAATTGAACGATATCAAAACTTCACAGGACGGTAATTCCTCTGTATGAATGGCACAGTACGGTATTTATTGAATCATTTACAGGAAAAACAAAATTTATGAAGAGACTTGAAAAGTGCAAGAAGTGTTTATTAAACAGTATACATGAACACTGAACATATCAATGGCATACAAATTAGCCATCTATCTGTAAACTTTGTAACAGGACCTTAAATTTTTCAATTTTAATAACAAAAAATTATTAAACCATGTAAAAAATAAAGTTTCATATTAGTATTCTTGAAAACTCAGAAAAAATAAAAATAGCAGCCTACTTATTGCAGCTGGCCCATGTGCTGAATGAGTATTTGAGAACACTCACCTCATTCACTCACTTATTCAGACAGATACAGGATTTTTTTTTCTTTCTTGTTTCTTTTCAGAGAGAAACCGAAATGACTCGATAAAACGATAGGTCTTCTGAGAAGTTTGCTCAGGCGAATAGATCGAACGGAAGTTAGCCCCCTACAATTCCCATCAGCCCAGGCGTGGCCATCATTCTTTGCGGTCTGCTGTCGCTACAGATCCAGTAATGCGGAAATAGCGGGTGCTGCTATTAGTGGCGAAGGAAAAGAGATGGAAAGAGTAATTAATCATTACGGAGTAAGCGGGTTTTAAATCGGATGTGCTCATTGCTTATTAAAATATCAATTTCTAAACCAATAAGATCAAATAACACCAAGTTCAAAACAGATAAAATACACATGCAATTGTTATAGCAGGCTTACTTCGTCACTTATCTACAGCTTACTTTCAAAGAAGTCGAGTGGCTTATTAACGTGACTGGGGTGTGTTGTCTCTAAGTGTCTTCCTACATTGTTGGGTCTCATGCTGTCTGCTGCCAGCGGTTTAAGACACAAAACACACACGGGTCTCTCCTCTGCCCCACCATGAATCCAAGTGCAACATAGGCTTCGTCATCTTTTCCTTTTGGCTGGCTTTTTGGTTGATTAGGCTGATAGTGCTGTATCGTCTGCTTTTTTTTGTGGTCCATGTAACAAATGTATCCATTGGCGTTATTATGTTCACTACGTACATTACGCTACTGACCTGGTTTGTGTCCGCGGTGAAGTTAGTTTGATATTCTCATCTTCGAAATTCAATAGCTGCGAAAATAAACCCGCAAATAAGATACCCACATATGATCTTCCCTTCTGTTCAGCGCCTGAAGGATCAAAAAGCAACTTTGTTGCCACACTGGAAACTAGAAATGCCAGACTTGTACTGCCTGATAAAATATTACTTTTTTAACAAATACAGAAACATTAGCATACACATTGGAATAAATGAAATTACATATGTAATACCGAATGTTTCCTTATTATATTGTTTCTCTGCAATTAACATGTCGACGTTTAACTGTTATGGTTGCACTATGGTTCCCCTTTTTTTCTGATGTTATTTTAATTTACTTGTATTAATGATCCATTTCTTTGCGTGTGATTGTTTAGTTTCGAGTGTCCGATCCTTATTGTCAATAAAGAAAAGCATGAATTAGAATAGGTACTTTCCTATTATTTTCCACTGATTGCCTCCTGTTCATTGAGCCCCATCTGTCATGTCTGTATTCCCCACTAGTGGAGTGCGCCCCACACTTTGAGAACCACGGACCTAGTTGAACAACCAGACAGTAAGGCATTACGATAGTCCAACCTAGACGTGAAACACATGAACAAACGCAAAACAGATGTTTAGATTAAAAACAGGCGGAGAGAGACACGAGCGGACGGACGGACGGACTAATGAGGTGAAAATGTTAATTGTTTTCTTATTTGTTTTTTTGCAGGAAGTCCGTCGACAAAACACAGTGTCGCTGCACAAGGCGCTCGCTCACCTGCTCCCAAAGTCCACTCAAGCAGCTTCCTCTCATCTGGAGTCAAGGTAAGAGATATATAAAGAGATATACAAATATAAAAAAGAAACAAAAGGTCTGAGAGATAGACAGAGGTTTGATTATCTACATTTTTATCTGTAGCATTTACTATTTTCAACCGTTGCTTTAGCATTGAGAGAGCTACCAGAACTAGATACATCTCGTACTAGTTGCTTTTATTTTATTGATGCTTCATCATTAACTAGATAAATCTTTTGAAGCCAAAGCCTTGTGAGCCCAATGAAAGCTAGAATGTGGGTCTATGATCTTTTGCATTATTAAAAGGAATCAGCTAAGTATTAATTAGGCATGACACTGATAACCCAACTGTATCTCACCACTTAATATTTTTTAGACTATTTGTATTTTTGTTTGGTAAAGCATCTTTTTTCCTTTTTATGTTGGTAATGTTTGCAAAACATCAAAGCCTGTAAGCTCATGTTCAGATCTACAGAAACATGTAAATAATTTTTTATATTTTGTCATCAGGTGCATTTTTTTGTTTTTATTAACTATGATGTTAGAGTTTGTTCTGCTCCCAAATAGATGCTGTTTTTCTTTTCTCACTGCCTACTGAAATTTCATTGTTGGCAGGTTCTCATTATGACAAAAAGGGAAGGTGCATAGGTATGTGACAGTAATTCCCAATCGAAGCATATTGCAAGCACAAGTGTGGAATTGGGAGGGGAGAGTGTGCTGCAATATGCCAAGAATCATCCTACTTACTGCTTTAGTTATTCATAATAGATAGAAAAATCTGCTAAGATGCATGACAGTAAATAAAAGTAAAGGCTTCCTTGCATACTTCAAACACAAGACGATTGTTGCTGTCTGTAATGATGGTGAATCTGTACACACAAGATAATGCTCTGAACCAAGCACCACATCTGTGCTATCAGTATACTGTACATATACGCTTCATAGAACAATTTGTGATAATGGACTTGCTGTTTTGTTTTAATCAAAATAATACATGTAGCTTTCTCTAAAAACTCATTGTAACCAAGTCCCTGAAGGATGTTTTAGTTTATTATCCTCTACAAGTCTCTCAGATTGATTTGTTTCACCTTCCATGCTGCTCCTTGGAGATTTAATGTTCATGTTGGTGCAGCTAGTGAATTTTAACTTCTCTGAATGTTTAATGCTTCATTTCTCAACCTATGTGACATTCGGTTTGTTACCTGGAGAACCTGAGAATAAAAAAGATGACAACATAAGCACTTTCACCTTAATAAGCATGATTAATCACTTTCCAATTACTGAGACTCCAACTACAGAGCAGCCTTCAAGTTATTCTCACTGCGGCCCTGATTTAGCTGCTCTTCTCTCTTTCTGTGTATAAGTCCTATGACTTTTACACATCTTACCCCTTTGTTTGCTTCTCAGGCTGCAGTATGAAAGCTACTGGTCACCAGTAGAATGATGGGCCTTACAATGCATGTGCTTGCCTACATGGATGATGTGTCATTTGTACTCGTTTTAACATTTCCCAGCTTTTCATTTAACCTTTAAAAATGACACAACTTTAAATATCTCTCTGCAGTTTTAGCAGCACATGTAAGGAAACTCAGCATAATCACAATCCTGTGATTATGTTCACCTTCCCTACCAGTTCAACAGTTCCTCTCAGTAATTAGCTTCACTCTGAAAGCCTCCCACTGCTATGCTGATCAAAACACTCAGAGCTCGCCTTCACCATAGTGTCTACTCCTCTAGTCAAAACACAAACTTTATCTATGGTCACTCTCTCTGGTTTCTTTTAGCTCTGTTCTGTTCCCTTGACTTGAAACTGGGTGCATTAATTCCAATTCTTAAAAAGCTGGGGCTTGACCCAGTGGAGTTTAGTAATTACAGACCTACTTCGTACCTGCATGTTCTGGGTGAGCCCTTTGCTGGTAGCTCTACTCAGAGAAGATGACCATTTTGAAGAGTTCTAGTCAGAATTTAAGGCCATAGTACTAAAACTGTACTGTGTATGGGTTAAATGTTGTAAGGGTTAAAAGTTATTTCTGGAAGTGGGCTCGTATTTCAAAACCAAATCGAATTTTCCCATAAGAAAAAAAATGGAAACTCAAATTATTTGTTATACACAAAATAAAAGTAAAAATAAAACAAATTAACCTGCACTTACCTTACCTTAACTTACCTTTAAAAAAAAAAAAAAATCCAGACAGATAAGTGTTTACGTTTATGTGCGCAGGCGGTGTGCGTCTCTGTGCTTGTGTGTGTGTGTGTCTGTGTGTGTAAAGCTAGAGTAATGAGCCTGTCTTACACAGTTACCCTTCATCCACTCTTTTCACGCACACAACGGAAACACTGTCGTATCGAAAAAATAAACAAAAAAATCTCTCTAATGACACTCGATTGAGCGACACACTAACAGAATCACTGCTGTAAAGTGAAAATAAAACAAATTAACCTGCACTTTACCTTTGAGCAGTGTTTCTGTGTAGAGTAGAGAGAAATGTTGATTATATGTATAATTATCTCTGTGTAGAGCAGAGAGAATAGTTGATTATACAACTGGTGATTATACCAGTTGTATTACTGACTGTTGATTATACCAGTAAAAGACTAAGACCCAGCAGGGGAGACGATTACCCACAATTCCGCAGCGCAAGAGAGACAAAAACCCTTGGCTAAGTTGTCATCACGTGACGCTCTGCGTCAAAACAAGAAGCGCATGCGTAATAGATGATACTTCATATTTGTAAAACAAGACTTGTTCGTTTTACAAGTCCAAATTTTTGAAAAGTCTTTGTTCGTCCTGCGGAACACTCACTAACTGCATTGCTCGCAATCCGGGGTTTCACTGTATATACATCTTCATTGTTATTTATTTATTATGTGGTCTACAGTTTTAATGTTATGCTGCTCATACGTAGATTTGTTTAAAAAAGAATCTCAAATATTCTTTTGGTAAAGACTTATCTTTTAGGAAAATAGTTATTGCAATTCTCTTCAGTGTAAAGTCCTCTGTTACAGTGCCTCCTGCTGAAAACAATTTCATTTAGTTTTTTAGTGTTTTAAAACAGACCATTATGATCAAGACCATTTTAAACCTAATACATCCACTGGCTGGGTTAGAAGCTTTGGAGTTACTCTTGACTCAGTGCCTCAGCATTAGTGTGTGCAAATGTAAACGCTTTATTTGTGTCTTGTGAAAATATGACACAAAGGGTCTCAGATCATTTCACGTTTTGTTATACAGCAGGGAACTCCATGCTAGCAGGTAAAAGGCAACAGGTTTGCGTGCTCCCCTGAAAAGTGTCAGTGGCTGCATGACCAGCTGATCAAGCACTATAGAATTATAGCACTGAGACTTGTGATATCGAGTAATAGTTATTAATTAGTTGTTGTTGTTTTATTATTATTATTATTATTAATAATAATAATAAAAGGATTGTTTTTTCCGTATTAGTTCTGATATTTGACAATTTTTTACTTTGCCCTCTTTGTTTTTCATTTGGATCAGTCACATCATGTAAAATATTTCTGAGTGCAGTTTTCTATAATTCAGTTGTTCTTGGATGGATTGTTACAGTATAATGTTAGCTGCCACCTATGCACTGATGCTGTGACAGCTGGTCCTACCTGACACCTTTTGCTCAATATCTAAGCAGATGTATTGGTTTCAGCCTCTTGGTGGAGACTAATGACCCAAATGCACCCTGTATATGCTCATAGCATGTCCTCTCACTTTTTCTCCCACAAAATGAGAAAGAAATTATGTGTTGGGCTGAGATTCTCATAAGTGTGATATTTCAAGAAGGAAGAATTGAAAGGTTGCAGGATGTACAGTATATGGAATATCGTTGGAACTAGCAGATGAACTGATTAGATTTTGAAATTGATACAAACAGCATCAGGGCCAGACACCTGAAAACTAGATGTATTAAAAATGATTTAATAGCTTCCTGCACATTTGAAGAACATTAGAATTTGGTAACAATAAGCACTTAGCCTTAGGTATTCCTACTATTGTTGTTGCTGTTGAGTTTAACTTATTCGTATTTTATTTCTCTGAAGCTTTAATAACTTCTCACATTCTCCAATTTCTCTTTGTTCTTATCCTTGTCTTCATTCTAATTTTTTTCTTTATGCCTTATATCCACTACAACCTTCTGTCTTTTCAGTGGAATGACTAGGGAATCTTCTTGCTCTATCTGGGACAAGCTCAGAGGGTGTTGCAGTGTTTTTGGTCCCCTGGCACCACAGGCTATTTTCACTCACAAAGATATTAATAGTTCCCGCCAGGCTGAGTGGTGAGCTGCCTTTAGCAGCTTTGTGTGTGTGTGTGTGTATGTATGTGAGAGAAAGGCAGTATTGAATAGCATGTGAGTTCTTCTATCTGTGGCCTGATGCTTCCTCTGTACTCTGCAAAAGACTGCAGTTTTCCTTAGACAGACATTCAGTGTTCTTGGCTTGATCCTGCACTTTTATGTGTGTGCTTGTTGGATATATTTGTAGAATTTCTAAAATTTACTCATGCCAGTGTGATTTTTTTGTTTGTTTGTTTGTTTGTTAGTTTTAAACACACAATGTTTCATGTATGTAATTAAATTCATGAGATATTTACTAGCTATGGTCCCCATAAACACTTTAACCCATTGCTATGATGCATACACAGTAGTGATGTAATGGACCACAGCTCCCCACAGTTTAGCAAACATGTGATTATGTATTGTGGTGTGAAATGCTGGGACTCATTCCTGAATGAATAATCACTTTTTTGCACACACATACAGTATTTTGGGTTGGCGGCACGGTGGCTTAGTTGTTGGCACTGTTGCCTTGCACCTCCAGGTCCTGGGTTCGATTTCTGCGCCGGGTCTGTGTGTGTGTGTAAAGTTTGCATGTTCTCCCAATGCTTGGTGGATTTTCTCCGGGTTCTCCCGTTTCTCTCACAGTCCAAATACATGCAGATTAGGTTAATTGGCTTTCCAAATTGCCCATGTGAATGATAACCGGAAGTCTTACCACAGTTATAAAACAATGGGAATAAATACAATGGTCACCATAAGCCTCTATGGGTCCCTAGTTGGACTACAGAGATTTCTAGATAGATGGATATTTTGTGTTGCTTAAACTCCTTTTCAAGAGCTTGCTCTGTACTTACCATGGTTGCCAGATCACACTGACAAAATATATACACACATATCTGACATACAGAAATAAGGTAGTATATCATTGTGTATGGAAAATTTAGCATGTTGGGAAGACATCTTGTTTAATATTGTGCTAGTAACCTAAAGAAATAAGTATATTTATATGCAGTGACACTCTACTGGACATCAGAGACCAGAAGAGACTGATTATAGAGGCTAATAGTTGCAGGTATAAACAACATCCCTTAGAGTAGCACCACTGTCTCAGTCGATTACTGAATGTGCTTATTTGGCGAGTTAAGATAAAATGGAGCAGATAAGAGTTATTGTCCAATGTGGCCGTGGTGTTTTAAGTGTCTTTTGTTCGACTAAAGTCTCGAGTGATTCAAGATTAATTTCCACAACTGAGCTTGCTTTCCTTAGCATCTCATTAAGCTTATTAATAATAGAAGTGCTGGAAATCATACTGCAGTTTAGTTATATATGCACATACTTTTTCACTTTAATTGACCTAGTTGTTTATTACCCAAAAAAGACTTTTTTTAGGCCAATATAATTAAAAATAAGGCTGTTTTTTTTTTTTCCCATTTCACAATAACAAATTTTTTTTTATCCACACAATAGTGAATGAAAAAAACAGCCTGTTAACATCTTCAAAAATAAAAAACAGACACACAGCTACAGGGGGTGGACAGTAAAACTGCCACTCCTGGTTTTAGACTACAATAATTCATTAGTATGGTGAAGGGCCTCCCATTTTGCGGCCAATACAGCATCAATTCGCCTTGGGAATGACAGATTCAAGTCCTCCACAGTCGCCAGAGGGATTTTAACTAATTCTTCTTGCAGAGTAGTGGCCAGGTCACTACGTGAGCCTGGTGGAGAAAAACGCTCCTCCAAAACTCGCTCCTCCAAAACACCCCAAAGTGGCTCAATAATATTTAAATCTGCTGATGCCTACCAAGGTTATCATTTACTCCCATTTTGTTAACGATTTCAGTCACCAGATCTAAATATTGTGTGCAGGTCATGGGAGATGTTCAACTTCACTTTCATGTTCATCATACCATTCTGTTACCAGTCTTGCTGTGTGTATTGGTGCATTATCATCCTGATACATGGCACCACCTTCAGGATACAATGTTTGAACCATTGGTTGCACATGGTCCACCTCTGTGCCCATCTAGCACAAGTATCGGGCCAAGGAAATGCCATGATATTGCAGCCCAAACCATCACTGATCCTCCCCCATTCATCACTCTCGAAATGCAGCAGTCTGGGTGGTACAAGGTGCACATTTAATTCTGCAGTAAGATGGGCAGCTGTGGTTTTATTTTTTTTTGCATACAATCCGGGTTAGCACCCAGACATCCCTTTCAGACCACTTCCTCCACCAAAACTATGCTATTACTCTGCTAATTAAACCTTCACACTTTGCTCTTACTGATAGAATGTGCAATCAATGAAGATTCGCCACCAGGCTGGTCAAATTTGGCCATGAAACCTCCAACACTAAATTTTCTAGTGTTTCAGTTTATTTGTCTAATCTCTGTAGATAAATAATCATCGCTTAGTGCTGTAGATATGACCTTAACACGGTAGCATGAACAATTGAACATTTCATTGAACCACTCATTCACTGACAAGGGTTGTACTGTAAAATATGCTCAGGCATTTAAGCTGAGATATTTTTTTCTCCCCCATGTTGCAGACTGGACAGAGCAGAGGGATTATACATGGGGTAGTGTACTTGAACATGCACAGTGGGGAAAAAATTAACATAATATAAAAAAACTTTTTTAAAACAAATTTTTGTTGTCTTGTTAACGTGATTATTGTTATTATTATTAAAGACATTTTTGAGATTTTCAGTTAATTGTCTATTCCTAATCATGCTTGATATTACACATTTTGTTTTATTAAATACTGGACATTGTCAATTTTTTATTAAAAATATGGATAAACATTTGTTGCTTTAAGTGTTATAAAGTTTATTTTATTTTTTATGAACAGTTTTGACTGTAATCACATCACACTGAGGTTGTTCATCCTGTTGTAGGTGATCATTAAGCAGGAGCCAGGAGAGGTGACGACTACGTCTGCACAACAGCAGGCTGGAACCACAGCACCGGCTCAGCAGCAGCAGTATGTGACTGTGAAAGGAGGTCACATGATCGCTGTGTCACCACAAAAAAGCGGGGTGGGTTCAGGAGGTGGAGCCACGCCTACCAAGGTGATCATTTACCATTTTGTTAATGATTTCAGTGAGTTAGTGTCATGAAATATAATTAGTTATCTGGTTATATTCATTCTTTCAGACCTCCTAAATAATCTCTTTAGATGTCGATTGATTAAATGTTATTTTAGCAAAACTTGCTTGATTTTGTAGAGAGATTAATTCGTTTTTCCTGTAAAATTAGAAATTATAGTTATAATATGTAGTAGAAGTTAAAGTCCAAAGTAGCCTGCCCATGTTTGTTCAGCTGAGCTTATAAATTACCCCATAAGTTCGTATTACTGTGTATGTGTACTGTATAACACTTAGTTACTCTTCTAGTTTGTCTCTAAGTTTTATTGCAGTTTTTTTATTTTATTTTTATTTTTTTTTACTCTTTCTTTTTTCTTTTTCTCTTCTCTGTTTGTAGATGGTGGGGATTCCAGTTGGCTCTGCGCTACAGTCTGCAGTTAAGCAGGTGGCCATCAGCAGTGGTCAAATCCTGGTTGCTAAATCCAGTCCTGCTGTCTCCAAAGTAATGGGACAGAAGCAGGTGGTGGCTCAGGGCGTGGCTAAGGCAATTGTCAGCGGAAGCGGAACAGGTACTGGCAGTGGAGTGTCCGTACAGCAGGTGCACTCGGCTTCCAAATCAGCAGGAGGATCAGGAGGTGGTGGCAAGAGTGGAGGTCAGAGTTCAAAACCCTTTTGTCTCCTTAAAACAAAGTACATCAACGAAGGTGACACTGGTGCACAATACAACATCCAGCTCATTATCAGCACTTATCATTGCAAAAATAAAACTTATTGAAGCCACAAATAGAGAACTCTTATTTATTAAAATCTGTTTTGCTAGCCAAGTCCTTCTCTTTTTAATTGTAAAAGGATATAAATCATGCTGAGTCCTGTGTTTTAAAGAGGAGAGATGTCAACATGCAGGTTTTTTTATATTCACATAGTGTGTGTTGTAAAGAGAAAGTAAGTATTTTGGGAAGAGAGGGTGTGGATATGTGAGATACAGAGAATGACTGAGGGTGAGAGAGATGTGGAAAAAGCTGAGAACTAAAGAAATGAAAAATGTGGCATTAGAGAGTGGGGTGTTGATTAGAAGAAGCAGTATTGCACCATAATATTGCTTATATCTCTGCGTAACTTTAGGTGGAAATAAGATTACACTTGAATCTTACAAGTGCATGCAAATTGGTGTATTTGTTTAAGTGAATAAATGTTGGTGTTTAAAGGCCTGAAATCTCTGCTATTTGCTTTTTACAAGTTTTAAACAGTGTGGCTATAGCATGGCATTATTATTTTCACCACTTCTCAACTTACTATAATGCAGCAATAGGGTTGCAGTGTGTAGCATTGCTGCTTTGTATCTCTAGGGTTCCTGGTGACAAGCCATGCCTTAAGTGTCCATGTAGAGTTTATGTGCATTCTCTCTCTGGTTTACAGGGTTTCTTTTCTCTAGGTTTAAAAAAAATAAAATAAAAATTATTCTGCTTACAGGCCAGCAAGAGGATTGGCTACTCTAAACTAACCCTAGGCATTGATGAATGTTTAGTATGTGCGCATGGTTACCCTGTGATGAATTTTTGTCATTCAGAGTTTATTCCTTGTACTCAATGCTCCTGAAATAGGCTTTGGGTCTTCCGTAATCCTGACTAGGAATAAGTTTGTACTGAAAATGAATAATTAAATTTTTTTTGTGCTGTTTGCATTCACCTCAGTAATGGCAACGCTGCAGTTGCCGGTCAACAACTTGGCAAATTTGGCCAACCTGCCTCCGGGCACCAAGCTGTACCTGACGACAAACAGCAAGAACCCATCAGGCAAGGGCAAACTCCTGCTCATCCCACAGGGAGCCATCCTGAGAGCTTCAAATAGTGCAGGTCAGGGCACTTTTACTCAACACACACACACGCGCACTTAGTTTTTTCTCGCTCTAATTTTCTCTCTAATAGTTACAACAATTATTGGTCTGTAGCATTGAATCTGCGTTGTGTAACACGTGGGCTATTTTTACCTGGGATACAACAATACCACTTTTTATTGGACCAAGTTCAAATACTTTCATTTCATACATGCCGATACTGAGAACCGACACCAGATGTTGTCCCAGGTCACAGTGCGTACAGAAATTTTCACAATGTCCCACATTTGAAGCATATTAGCAAACTCGCCTCCTATTGCTTTGCTAGTGCGTGAGCTCTGAAACTGCTTTGCATGTAGAATGACTTGATGATTTGATTTCGCGCTCATTCTCAATATCTTTCCGATCACGTTTCTTCAACCTTGAAGAAGGTTCACCACTTATCTTTCCAGATTTTAATTATGCATTCTTAACCCAGTTTCAGTAGTCTCTGCAATCTCCTTTGTTGTTTTCCTTTTTTTTTTGATGCAGGACATTAGTTTGACCCTTCAGAACATAGTAACATCTTTGCCACGCCCACAGGATATGTCTTCTGATATACAACTGCTTTAAATAACGTTTAATAATTATAACATATTAATCACGGCAGAAATTATACAGTAAAAGTTTCTAATAGGGATGCACCGAAATGAAAATTCTGGGCCGAAAACGAAACCGAAATTTTTGGATGCACTTGGCCGAAAACCGATACCGAAACCCGAAAATGGCTTCCTTAAAAAACATGTTTAAAATATTTTCTTTTTGTTTGTATTAAAAAATTGTTGCATATTGCAACTTTGCTGTCCTCATCTGAAACTTTGAAGTGCTTCCAAACCGCCGACATACTCCGTGTTTGATGCGCAATGACAGCGCGAACGAGACGGGAGGATGGGAGAGGCGTGGCGACAATTTCGGCTTTTATTTTCGGCGCTTTCTTACGTTTCGGCCAAAACCGATAATGCTATTTCGGCCGAAAATTTTCGGCGGCCGAAATTTCGGTGCATCCCTAGTTTCTAACCTATTTGCTTGGTTAAAACCAGGTGGTAACGTAATGCCCATCAACAAAAAAAATGTTTAAGATGGGAGTATATTCTACCCTCACTCTCTTTCAATGGGAAATAGTATAAAATGTCCTCAAAATTTCAGTAAAGTGAAAATTGAGCTGTTAAGACACCGTTTTGCATATTTGCCATATTTTCCTCTCCTTGTGTACCTAAAAAAAAAAAACAGCATAAGAAGAGAGTGTAAACACTTCCTAGCTTATAGTGAAACCCCAGAAACGGCACTCATTGTGTTTTTCTTTCTATCTAGGGCACCAGTCTCAGAGTTCTTCCGGTTCTGCTCAGTCATCTGGGAGCAGCTCAGGATCCAGCAGCCTGCCCACCAGTCTGTCCTGTACCTCTTACATACTGAAACAGACCCCACAGGTGACCTACACATTTTTACTAGGATTATCAGAAAACCACTTAAATTTTATTTAAGTATTTATGATGTTTACGTATTTCGAGGCAGCGATTAATTTACTTTTTTACAACATAACATGTTTCATGAAGTTTTTTTTTGTGTAAATGATTCAAAAGGGGGGTTATAAGCAACTGCATACTACATAAATGTGACACTGCTTTATAACTTTTATGTTCAGTATGGTTTGTTCTTCTATTGTAAATAAACTGTGTGATAAAAGCATCATAAAATACATTTGTTGTAAAATTCAGTTGTAGACTTGGGTAGTAGATTAAAAAAAAAAATCTGTTGCACTTTGTAACGAAAGTCAATAACCATAATCCTCATATACTATTTAACACAGTGACCCATGCAATTAAGCATCCTGTCTGCACTTACATTACATTAAGGCATTTGGCAGACGCTCTTATCCAGAGCGACTTACATTTTTATCTCATTACACATCTGAGCAGTTGAGGGTTAAGGGCCTAACAGTGGCAACTTGGTGGTTGTGGGGTTTGAACCTGGGATCTTCCGAACCGTAGTCCAATGCCTTAACCACTGAGCTACCCCTGGCCCACTTGTACATCACTTTACTCTTTCCTACGTTTTGCATCATACACAGACCTGTCTCTTATTGTCACTGCCTTACACACAGATTTACCAGTTCTTGCTGGTTTGCGTTAAGCATGACACCATATTATTTATTATGTGTGGAGAATTTTTCTGACTTCTGTAATGGTCGGTGTGGGAAAAGCATTTCTCCTTTAGTGGTCACATTTGTATTCCTTTTACATCAGGCATGATCTTGTGAAATATAACAAATATATTGTAAAGAAATATTATTTCCCATTTTCCTCAGCAATAAAATTTCTGCATGAAATGTGTCTGATTTAGTGGATAAGTTTTAAACACTAAGTGTCTCACCATCATCAAACTCGCCTGGTGATGGATGAACATTGAAGCTCTACCACACAAAAACATGCACGTAGACATTTCAGTTATTACCTGAACTGTGCGTGTTTTCACCTGACTGACTTCTCCATTTCTTTTGTGTTCTTGGTTTAAAAGTTGAGAGTAATGGATAACCGTAGATGATTTACACTCACAGGTTGATTTATTAGGAATGCTATAGTGTCATTAAATGTCTTAATGTTTTTCCACCCTCTAATGAAACTTTACTCTCCAACGTTGATCTACAGTCTACATAAAAATGTTTTTGGTTTTGGCTAGGTGATATGCATATGTGAATTTTTTCCTCACACCCCATATGTCTACAGCCTTGAATGAAGACCATTTTCTTCTACATGTCTCTATATTTTTAACTGTCAGTCTGTTTTTATGTGATGTTTTTAACTGTTTCCCATAAATTACATATTACAATTTTAGAAACTTATTACCCACCCACCCTTGTGTGTCTGACACACAACCATACAGCTGACAGATAACATTAACTTTCAGTCTGTACTGTAGTGACTCCTTTAGTTATTGATCTTTCCAGGGCACGTTTCTGGTTGGTCAGCCAGGGGGTTCTGGGAAACAGGGCACAGCCAGTTCCGCGAGCCATGCCGCATCTAGTCCCACCTCGGTTACCCAGCAGGCCATTCGGGTCACAGCAGGACAGAAGGCAGCCATCTTGGCTCAGGTATGTGTCATAAACGTCATTCTTGTAGAAGAACTGGAGATTTTTTTTTTTTCTTCTTTTTTTTCCTTTTTCATACTTGGGAAACATCATGTTAATAAACACGCAAATTGTTAGGAATCAGGTCAAATATTAATAGACAGTTTCATTATTGGTGTTTGGATTTTTTGGAAGTTAGTTCGAACCTAAATTTTAATTGTAATCTATTTACGTTGTCTTCTTTTGTGACATTTTATACATTCATTTACAAAAAATCAATGTGCAAAAAGTAATAAAAAAAATATTGTATAAAATTCGAAATATTGGTATCTGCTGCACTGCAGTGTCTATTTTTTGTACAGTACATGACAGCTACTTCCATGATCCGTTCGTATCTGTGAAAGTTCTCAACTCGAATGTTTGTGAGTCGGGGACTTGCTTATTTAATGTTATTTACTTCACCCTTTCAGTGGGTATAATGTGGCACTGATTTTGCTGTATCTTACTGTTATATCTTGTACTGTATTGTATATGATATTGCTGAATTGTAGTGTTATATCTTGAGTGAAACATGTTAAGGCCTAATATGTGAGCATGTGTAATCATTAAACATTTGTTGAAGTGTTAATGCTATATACACTTGCTATACTTGCTATATAGAAATGGTTTGTTGTTCATGGGTCACTTTTTCATTTTTTTTTCTTATGACTCTCTGGCATTTCGAGGTGATGATGTGCAGTTTCTGAACCACTCACAAACACGCATGTGGGTCCGATGAGTTTATTGATGTTTTCTCCTGATCTAATTTTTCTCTTTGTTCCTTCCACATTGTTGAGGTGTGTTGTCTGACCGAAGCTAATGCTTTCATGTAACCATTTGTTTCTTGTTGAAGCATCATATTTAATGTACAGGTGCATGGAGGAGAATGTTTGTGTATAAGTGGAAGAAAGGTTTGGAAAATAAATGTGCAAAAACTTTAATATTAAAGATTAGTGTTAAAAACATAAATAGTCACACTAGTAACAAATCCAGGCAAATCAGTCAAGAGAGCAGGAATGGTTACATTTATAAACGAATTACCAACTTAATTTTTTAATAGTTGGATTTATGATTATTACATATTTGTCTTAAATGCTGCTACACAGCAGGGTGTGTGTAGACGTTTGTGTGTGCCTGTGTGTGCGCGCGATCTGTTTTTTCAAATTTTCTCATTTTAATGGTTTGATGTCACAACATATGGTGTTTTCTGTATTGGAGAAAGCACACATGTTGTGATAGAAATTTTCAGATTACATTTTTATGAGCATTGAAATAGCACTACGTTCCTCCAATAATATGTAAGTATTGTTATTGGCAGAAAGTGTTCTTTGTAGAAGTCTGTTTAGCAGGTTATTCATACTGGACCTTTATAATGTTGTTTGTATTGTAGCGTATAGTGAAGCGGTGGTACCAGGCTGTGGCAGTGTATCAACTCCTGCTCAGTGTTTGCAGATTTCTTAATTTCACTGACACACTTTTTGGTTAAATTCCCTTATTGATCTCAATTTCTGTTCCCCTCTTTTCCTCTCCAGATTTTCTTCCTACGTTGTGCTTGCAATGTGCACTCTCATAGTGGTGTGTGTGTGTGTGTGTGTGTGTGTGTGTGTGTGTGTGTGTGTGTGTGTTTTTTGATTATTTGTTTATTTGAAGTTAATGCATGTGCTTGCGGGGAGGCAAGAAAAAGATGAGCCTGAGCTTTAATTTAGCACACACACAATTGCGCACACACACTAATCCTCTCTGTATCCAGCTTTTGTACCAGAGTATTCTTCAGTTATTACCTTATATAACATGAAATGCTGATCAATCAGGAAAAACACTCTTCTTGAACTGATCTTTTTTTTATTATTATTCATAAATCACTAAAATCTTGATTTTTAGAATGGTAGTCTCACAAGTGAGAGAAACATCTAAAAGTTACTGTCAGAGAGAAGCATAGGTAAGAAGAAAAACGTTCATGGAACGGGGGGGGAGAAAGTAAAGGCTGGTCAAATGTGATCATTACTTCTCTGCGTATTGCAAAGGCTGTGAAATTTATTTATTGTAAATGAATGAATAAATGAAACGCAAGTAGAAATGTGTCGAACAGATCTGTGTCGGAGAGAAAGTGTTACTCGTTGCTCAAGTGCTGCTCAATATGAGACAGTTTGCTGTATGCTTTCAACAATACAGGTGTTGTGTAAATTATGCTGATCAAAATGGAAATACAAAAATGTATGTACATGATCAACAGCTTTGTGGCGTGCCAAGCATCTCCAGCAGTGATTTAATCATTTTGACAGCAGACCCATTTACTTCAGTGCTGATCTATCGAGCAGGAAGGAAGCAAAGCAAACAGTAGCCATAGGTCTGCCCACTGCGAAGTGCAGGCTAAGAGCTAATGGACTAGAAGATAATGGGTCTTTATGTAAGGTATTTAGAACATAAGCAGGTTTTGCATTCATGTTGACTGAAATCTTTACAGATATGCAGATTGGGATGCAAAAGATCAAAACCATACACTACTTATTTATTTTATATTATTTATGGCATTTATTGGTGTAGAATATAAAATTACAAGTTTGTAGACTGATCGTTCTGTTCTGTTAGACTTCATAGGGTAAGATTTCACATTGCACACGTTGAAAGTTAATTGAAACTGACATTTAGAACGTTTGTTCTCCTTTAACTCTTGCCCATGTCATATTTTTCCCCCAGTTTGTTAACACGTTTTCCTCTGCATGTGTTCATGTACTGTCTCTTTAAAAACATGCTGCCAGGTGTATAGTCACATGACTTCACCTCGTCCAGTCTGCAACATAGAGGAGAATTCCTTTACCAGAAAAAAAATTAATAAATAAATAACCCAGCTTTAATAGTCGAGCATATTTACAGTACCAGTCTTGTCAGTGTGCTATGAGGGCAAATTGGTCTTTATCCATAGTCAAGGTAAAATGTTTAATTAGTCGTTTTGTTGATTTAAGGTCATCTTGCCCAGCATAAGTTGGTACATAATCTGTTCATTATTATTTAAACTGTGTTAACAGTCCAATAGAAACTTATAATTTTTAGGTCTAAAATGATGGTCTTCCTTTAAGTTTGTTTGAGTTCTTTTGCAAATTGTAAAATGGTTTCTGGAAGAACGAAACTGGGAAAAACACAAAGTACGTGTGTGTGTGTCTGCTGTTATCCAAATATTCTGAGGAGGATGCAGTATGATTATATAACTGAAAGAGCATCAGCCAAAGCACAAATCTTTAACTTCTCTATCACAAAGTATTTCACTCACTCACTTATCGTCGCCTATACCGCTCTATCCTGTATACAGGGTTGCTGGTGGCCTAGAGCCGATACCAGGAGGCTTAGGGCACGAGGCGGGGTACACCCTGGACAGGGTATCAACCTATCGCAGGGCACGCACATGTACACATACTCACTTAATCTGCATGTCTTTGGACTGTGGGAGGAAACTGGAGTACCCAGAGGAAACTCACCAGACACAGGGAAAACATGTAAACTTGATGCACACAGACCCGAGATGGGAATTGAACTCAGACCCCGGAGGTGCATGGCCACCGTGTAGTCTACAAAGTATCTGTTGAATTTGTAAGAGAGATTACACTAAAGAAATCTTTTGACTCTGAGGCAGTTTTTACATCACCCGTCATTAAACTTTCAGGTGCACAGAAACCATGTTGATGTTGAAACAAATAGCCAATTCTGGATAAAATTAGCGATTGAAGCCCCATTAAAACTGACTGAGGTGTTATGTCGTGTGTTTTGATTGGCCAGGTGGGTGGCGGCTCCCAGGGCTCTCAGGTAAAGCTGCCTGATGGATCGGTGAAGACGATGACAGCTGCACACCTGTCCAAACCAGGCAGTACCACTTTGAGGATGACTGGAGGGATCATCACAGCCACTACTTCAAGTTCACCTGCAGCGACCACAAGTTCTCAGCAGGTGAAAAACAGGGTCATGAACTTAATTACAAAAGAGGAAGCACTAGACTGTAGTGTTACTGCATTTTTGTTGTTTATTTTTGACACATTATTTTTAGAGATGTGCATCCTCTATTGCTTCTATTTACTCACTTACTGTCTCACTCTCTCGTCCGTGTTTTACCCTCCAGTCAGCAGAGGGAGCCGGAGTGTCCCCTGCGTCCTCAGGTACTAAAGCAGCTGCACAGCACTCTGTACTGATGGCAGCCAATCAAGCTGCAGTAATCAGTGCCGCTAAAAGTGCTAGCGCTGCAGCCAACGTAGCAAAAAACACCGGCTCTGTTGTAACAATGTCTAAAAGCATCAACATGCCACTCATCAGCCTGTCAAAGGGGGCAGGGACAGCGGTAGTGAGCGTCCCCAAGAGTGCCAGTCCATCACTGGTCAATGCTGCATCTCTAGTGGGAGGAGCTACAGTTAGTGGGAAGACAGCAGCTGCGATTTCAGGTGACTGACTGTTTTTTAGCCTCGCATCATCTGATTTAATGTACAGGTGAATAAAGTTTTTAATGCCCAGTTAAAGATTAAATAAATTAAGGCAACCAGAAATGTGCTAATTGCATATTATAAACTTAAGGTTTAAATATAAAACACAGTCATCTTTGAGCACTGATAAAAAGCAGCTTTTCAATAACGCCCTCATGTGTGTTTTTACCATCTTACAGGCATGTTGAAGCTACAGTCAGGCTCACAGCAGACAGTACTGACGATTCCAGCTAACCAACTTAAGCAGCTCAGCATTGGTGGAGCCTCCACAGGCCTCCAGACCATCCTCATGCCTGTGGGAAAAGGTGAATCAATCTTCCTCTCGCTGTCTTTAGTGTGGGTGCTCTAACCGACCATGTGATATACTTGAATAGATGCACTTAAGGGACATAAAAACTTTAAAGCTTACAGAACAAATCAGGTCTACAACTAACAGGAGGAACAGTAGAATTTTGGGCTACCCTTGGGGTTTATATATATATATATATATATATATACACAGTATGGATATGTACATGTCATTTCATGTATGGATTCGGATGGGACTAACATCTCCGTGTTTATTACAGAGGTAGGAGTGTCCTACAAAACATGTGTTTTATGTGTGGGCGTTGGCCAAGACATAATTGGTGCGCAAACTTGAATACTGGCGCGTTTTGGAAAAAACATTTTCGACAATCACAGACATTCACTTTCGGACGGATTAGATTTCTCAGAGGACCGCTGAGTTTGTTTAAAAACAGTAGGTAATTTGCTCTGGAATTTTGGCAGATTCGGACGGGGTTAAAATCACAAAGTACGTCTGTGAAACAGAAATTTCTCTAACGACCACCTGTAAAACTAGTCCCGTCCGAATAGGGCTTAAGATATTATTAATCACTGTACTGTGGTAGACAGCTAAATAATATTGTAAGTGTCCAAATATTTATGGACATATCATTTCAATATGCATGAAACGTTACTTGAACTTCTCATTATCACTCTATTAATTTAAAATCAATTTTGTGGTTTTGTAGTTTTTAATTTTCTTTTTCTGTGTTTATACTTTAAAATATACAATGCAGTGGAAATCCAAATTTTTTTTCTTAGTTTTGAGAAAGATTCATCCTACATACCTTACAAATTCAGCCCACTTGCAACCTCCAACCACTAGTGCAGGTTTGCAGGATTTAAGCCCACAACACAAGGCGAGGTGTGTGAGTGTGTGTTGTGTGAATAAGTGTATACATTTTACTTTTACAAACTTCACAAGCTTGGTTTGGCATCTTTAGTAATTTTTTATAAAGAAAACAGTATTTGGTCAGAAAATGCACAAGGCAAACACTAGTGTACTTTCCATAGTGCTCTGGTTCCTGTTCTCCATTAAATACCACTATTGAACCTATTTTATTGCCTGCTCTCTTTCTCCTTTTCTCCCGCTCTATTACTAACCATCACAGGCTGTAATTACAGTACAGATTGATTTGTTCCTCTGGCCAAAGGCAACATGATAGCCAGCTCTGACTCTGTGTGTGGGAAGGGCACATGAACATCATAGTGTTAGATGAGCTGTTTCCTGTAATGGCCCTCTCAGTTGCCATAGTGATGGGGCATAATGGAGTAGTGAGACTGTGTGTGGGGGCAAAGAGATAAAACTGTATGTGTCATCTTTTTCTTAAGCAGAGATCCATTAGAAAGCTTCTCAAAATCATTAAGAATAACTAGGACTTTGTCAGTAATAATTCTGTGTATGTGTTATACAGTGGTGCAGTCTAGTTCGAAAGCTGCTCAGAGTGGAGTTTCTCCTTCTACCACTGCACCTTTAGCTCAAGGTAAGACACACCATACGTACAATCACATTGTGCCTTGTCTGCATATACAAGTCTATATGACAACTAATACTTTTTAACTTTGAACTTTTCATACTTTGTTTTTCCTTTTGTGTAGTTAAGACAGAACCTGGATTGTCCAGCTCCTGCACTACACCCGTAACACCTACATCTACCCCTTTACCTGCGTTACCTATCCCCCTGCCCACAGCCACCTCTGCTACTGTTAAAATGGAACAAGGCACAGAGGTCAATACACATGAACTTGTTAAGTAAGGACAGTCACATGATTACCACGACATGAAAAATACAACCCACACTCCCACACAAAATCAAGAAACACACTGACTCCCTTAAGTGCATTATTTACAACACTGGTCAAAAGTTCAAAAAATAAGATGAAATGCATAAACCCGCAGGAATCCATAATTTCTTTATTAGGCAAAATCATTAACATGCCCACAAAAATAAGAATACAGTGAAACCTTAGATTACGAGCGTAAACCAAATTAAATTTTCCCATAAAATAATAAAAATTCAAATTATTAGTTTCACGGATGACCGCATCTTTTCGAACTGCTTGCTCACGCACTGTTAGGGGCGGAGTAACACACTCGGAGGAAAGCGCTAGCCGCTCCTTCTGCGTGCGCGAGCTTACAGACGCCCCTGATTGGCTGTAGAGCCGTAAATAATGTGGAAGCACAAAGTACCTCTCATCCCTCCCCTCTGAGAGAGCTCGGCCAATCAGCACTCTCTAGACCTCTGACAGTAAGAGGAAACGGCATCACCCGGGGATTGAACCAGCGATCTCCGGATGTTAGGGCGAGCACTTTACCACTGTGTCACTCGGAGGCCCTGCGCTTTACCTTTAAAAAAAAAAAACATTAATAAATCTCGACAGATAAGTGCGTTTATGCGCGCAGGCGCTTTTTGTGTGTGTTTGAGTCGTTATGCATGTGCGCGTGCGTAATTTGACACTGTGCTGGTTCACACACACACACACACACACACACACACACACACACTAAAGGCAAGAGAGAGCGGGACAGTGTGAACCGACAAGGGGTCAAATTATGCGCGCACACGCAACGTCGGGCTGAGGGAGAAAATGGATTTTTAACCTTCTAATGAAAAATAAATCCTGACAGATAAGTGTTTCCGTTTATCCTCGCAGGAACTGTGTGTTTGGGCCTGTCGTAATGTGTGTGCGCGCATGTAATTTGACACCGTGCCAGTTCACAAACACACACACTAAAGGCGAGAGAGAGGCAGCAGGGGAGATGATTACCCACAATTACGCAACACAATAGGGAGAAAACGTTGGTTCATTTGTGGTTACGTGACGCTAGGCGTCAAAACAAGAAGCACATGCGTGATAATCAGTACTCGTAAACCAAGACTCGCTCATTTTTCAAGTCAAAATTTATTTAAAAAAATCTTTACTCATCTCGCAAAACCACGTTACTCGCAATCCGAGGTTTCCTTGTAATGGTTATAACCAACATTGAAGTGTCTTCCCTGAAAATTTTAATCTTTCACATGGTTCATGCACTCTTTGGGAAAAATCTAAATTAGAAAGCTTTGGAGAAAAGAAAAAAACCAAAGCTCTATCTGCCCCACTTCCTGAACCTAATTTGTTCAGTGTCTGAGCAGCGAAATGAGGCAGACACTGAACTGGCAAGTGGAGGACCTGATCTGTGTTTGCAGTAAGGTACTGTACAATTCGACACATTTAAGCCTAAATTTGATTTGTTTCGACTCTTCTGAGGAATCAGTGGTACTTTTGTGATCAAAGCAATGTGTGTTCATTGGACCCTCGAGCAAATCCTTCACAACTAAACCATTAAGTTGTTTTCTTGCCTAGTTTTAAGTTGGCTATATATCAAGAGAAAACGTATTAAGAAGAGCTACTACTGCACCTTTTTATAACACAAGTCAAAAACATCATAGTATTTTAAAACAGTATTTAGAGCTAGGAGTCGGCTGACCTGAACACAGAGAACAGTATCTGAGAGCATTGCCCTTAAATTGAGGATGCAATGACTTCTGCACACACAAAGCTAATCATGAGCATGAAACAGTGTAGTGAGAGTGCATAGATACCATTGCATTTATTTACTATTGCATATATATATATTGAGTATTTCAGTTCTCAAAGTTCTGAGCATTAAGACACATGTCGGGGGTTTACACATTGATGGTCAAGGTGTATTTTATGACATGCTGTGCTCATTTTTAATGACTACACTCACTGTTGACCACCCTCCTGCTCTCTTTAATTTACTGTATAATAATAGTATGCTATACATACTATACTATACTATTTATATATGAAATCAATAATTATAATAAAAATAACGATAATCCTCAACATCATTATACTTAAATACCATAAACCCCTAAAACATAAAGGATACAGAAACCAGCAGAAACAGTTTAATGATGCATGGTGTTCCTGAATTTGCTTGATTTGAAAAAAAAAACAAAAAAACTCTTACTTGGTCTAAAAAATCTTCTGTATCCATATTTTTAACATTAATGTTTAAAGTTAATTACTAACCTTTCCACCTCTCAGAGCTCGTTCATCTACAAAACTAAACTAATGTAAAAGCGTTTTGTGTAGTGTGATCTCATTCGGTGGTCATTAGGGAAAAAATCTGCTCACAGGTACATCACCATTATTCCAGTGTAATCCCAGAAACATATGACCCTCATTCCTGGAGCAGTTCTCTCGGTCTAGTGGCAATTTACAGAAACCCATTCCAGTTGGAGTAAATGTTGATTGGATTTCTTAATCGATTGCCTTGTTAATAACCACTTTGCTCCCTCCATTTCTCTCTCTCTCTCTCTCTCTCTCTCTCCCTAACCCCCCCCCCCCCCCCTCCTCTTAGTACGGAACATATTGAAACTATGTTGCAACTTTTGACAGCCGCAGTAAAGAAATTTCCTTTGATTGTCCCAGAGAAAAGTGAGTCACTTTCCTCCCTCTTGCTCTGTCTTGCTTATATTTAAACTCAAAAACTCAATTATTTAATTCTGCACTTTAGAATCAGAGACACTTTGGGCACAGGTTGTGTTTTTTATTTTATTTTTATTATTATTATTTTTTTATTTCGCCTTTTTAAATGCAAATTCATAATAACGCTGTGTGTGTGTATGCTCTTAGCTGAAGATACCCACCCGTTCTGTGCTACCTCTTTGGAGCAGTACTATTCCTGGAACATAGGAAAGCGCAGAGCCGCAGAGGTGTGTGCGCGCCTAAAAGAGTGATAGAGAAGATCTTGCCCTTTTTTTAAGCTTTAGAGACATGACATTGCACTTCAATATGTTTCAGGTCAGCATTATGTGAAATCTTTGCTCACCCTCACCTTTTTTCTTCCGTGTGTGTAGCTTCAGAGGGCAGTTGCAGTAAAGCGTCTGGTTCAGGATATTTTGGACCGGAACCCACGCCTGCAGGCCCTCAGCCCCCCTAAAACCAGGGAAGTGGTGCAGTGGTGCCGAATCCGTGGATACACACCCCCCGATTCTGAACCTCAACGTGTAGAGGAGGACTCCATAGAAGACATTCTCACACAGATAGACAGTGAGCCAGGTCTGTGTGTTTCTGTAAATGTGTTTGTGTGTTTGAACATATTTATCCTGCTGGACAGCACACACACACACACACACACACACATCATGATGGACTAATTTGATGTATAAAACACAGTTATAATGTCCCCTAACATGTGATTGATAAGGAGGCAGGTAATGTTGTTAGTAATTATGATAATTTTTATAAAACCAGAATAAAAATAAAAAACCTTTGTCACCTCAGTTCACACTTAACCAGTTTAGGACAGCTACGTGCTAACATTCTTTTTTTTTTTTTTTTAATTGATCTGATTGTAAGCTGATTTGTATCATGATTTTTAACATTTAGTTCCTTTGTGTACATATGTACAGATGCAGCTTTTGGTACGTTCTTATTGGGAAAAACATCACAAATCTGTAAATAGGGGAGTTACAGTAAGAAGCATCCAGCTAACCTGTTGAAGCAAACCAATGTGACATGTAAATAAATAAAGTCGTTCTACACAGTAGGGATGATTTGAACATTTTGCAGAGACGTTATTTAGTCGTCATTTAGAGTTGTATACCCTCTGTCTAATTTCTGTAGTGTGAAGAATTAATCTTTTATCCAGAAATAGTGCCCTTAGCCCTTGTTGACTTTTGTTTTAACTTTTTGTTTAATGGAAGTGTAGTCTGACCTTGTTCTTAGTGAGGGCTTATGAGTTTCATCGGTCTTCTTAGTGCTCACAGACAAAGATCTCATTAAATCTGATTATGTTGCTTGGAGAAATGCTTTTGATTTAAATGCAAATTAATTAAGATGTACTTTACCACTGATATGATGGGGAATCACTGTTCTGCTAAGTGGAGAGCATTTATATCCTGACCTCTGTTCATTAACTAATTGCACAGGCCAGACTTTTTAAATGCTGTGTAGTTGTTCAGTCCGGTGTTTGTCCATGTCTGTAATCCGCTTCTGCTGGCACATGGATTAATCATTAGGGCTTTCTAAAGATTATGATCCTCGAAAACATTTTCCCTATTACAATTAAACCTTTTCTTATTTTTACTAAGAGTATGTGCACATATATTATTAAAAGTATTTGCTCGTCATTCAGATGAACCTGACTAACATCCGATTCTTAATCCATAGGGTTTAACATGATGTTGGCCCGCCCTTTGCAGCTATAACAGCTTCAACTATTCTTGGAAGGCTTTCCACAAGGTTTAGGAGTGTATTTATGAGACGTTTTGACTATTCTTATAGAAGCGCATTTGTGAGGTCAGACACTTTTGTTGGA
This sequence comes from Clarias gariepinus, assembly GCF_024256425.1. Lineage (NCBI taxonomy): Eukaryota > Metazoa > Chordata > Actinopteri > Siluriformes > Clariidae > Clarias > Clarias gariepinus. The sequence goes on from NC_071124.1 coordinate 12,496,435, forward strand.
TGAGAAGGCCTGGCTCGCAGTCTCCGCTTTAATTCATCCCAAAGGTGTTTATGTGCCTTGCTTTGTGCCTTGGTGTGTAGTCATGTTGGAACTAGAGTGTTTTTTTTTTTTTTTTCGTTTTTTTTCAGCTCCTTACTTTTAGTAAAATAAACTCTTAATGCTCTTAAAAAGACATTTTGGACAATTTCATGCTCCCAACTTTGTGGGAACAGTCCAACATGACTGCGCACCAGTGCACAAAGGAAGGTCTATAAACATGGATGAGCGAGTTTTGTGGAAGAACTTGACTGACCTTAAGCAGATAGAACACCTTTGGGATGAAGTAGAGTGGGGACTGCAAGCCAGGCCTTCTCAATTCACAAATGCAATTCTGGTAAAAAAAAAATAAATAAATAAAAAATTCCAGTAAACACACTTCTAAACCTTGTGCAAAGCCTTCCCAGAAGAGTTGCAGCTGTTATAGATGCAAAGGATGGGCAACATCATATTAAACCATATGGATTAAAAATTTTAAGTTACTCAAGTTCATCTGCATGTGAAGGCAGGCGAGTGAATACTTTTGGCAACATAGATTATGTCTTTTTTCTTGTGTTTATGACAAATTTTTTGTGTTTACTCAAAGGCTTTCTAAATGGATTGAGCCCGCTGTGTTTAACCTTTTAGCTTAATATATTTTAAATATGCACATCAGAAGTATGACTATTAAAATATTACCTGCTCTCTAATCGTTTACTGGGCACCTTAAACTGGCTAGGAAATAGAAATTACAGGCTTTGGTCCTAACATCAAGGGCTGAGCTCAGTTAAAATTTGCATACATTTTGCATACTCTACATGGTATAATAACCACTTTGTACAGTGGGGAAAAAAATATATAACCACTTTGTACAGTGGGGAAAAAAATAATCCTTATCACAAAATAACAGCTAGTGTAACAAACATTTTGTATTGTTAGCGTTTATGCGAAATTTTTGAGTCAGCAACGACTGAAGGTGTCCACAATAAAGAGATCACTGAGTGCTAATGTAACAGTGTATTGTATTTTGTATAAACTTGTGTGTGTGCGCGTCTGTGTGTATAGAGTGTCCCTCTACCCTGACGGATGTTGACGAGCTGTGTCAGCGTCTTGAGCAGTTGCAGAAGATTCTGAAGACTGAACCAGAAGAGGAAGACACAGAGCCTGTGGACATCATTGCTGTGAAAGAGGTCTGCAGCAGCAGGGTCAAGGTCAAGCAGGAACAGGAAGAGGCAGAGGAGGAGCCAAAATACTTCCTTGGGTTATGTCCATCTTCTCAGTTTATCAGAGACACAGCAGAGCAGGTGGTTATCAAATAGACACGTAGTAACAACAGACAGATCTAGTGATTCTAATCTGTCCTAGCTCACTTTATTTTACTCAAACACAATATCAAAGCCAATGTTTCATCCTTTATCGCCTGTCTTCTCAGATTGGTGTGGGTTTCCAGCCGGTTGAAGTGGAGAGAAATGTCTTTGCTCCAGTAGTGGAAGCCATGATTCTCAAGGTACATATTTTTTGAGACGGTTGTACTTCTTAGCTTTAGCTGTGCCTTCATTGTTATTGTCCATGTTGTTGAATACAGAGAGAGTTATGTAAAGGCGTGTGTGTGTGAAGGGGCACTGTGTCAAATTTTGTGCACACACACACACATAAGGAAAGGCTGAATTAGAGAGGAAGAAAATGGATCTTTAACATGTGCGCACACGTGTGTTATAGTAAACAGTACACACGCTGTACACATGCGCTTACAAACACAAAATAAAATGTTTTACATACATGCACACACATGTCACAGTGTTGTAGTAAACAGTACACGCGCGTACGGATGTTGATTATACCAGTAAGGGACGCGCACTAAGACCCAGCATGTGAGACGGTTACCCACAATTCTGCAGCACAAGAGAGAGAAAAAACATTGGCTCAGTTGTGATCACGTGGCATCAAAACAAGAAGCGCATGCATGCTACATGATACTTGGTACTCATAAACCAAGACTTGTTCGTTTTCCAAATTAAAATTTATTACAAATCTTTGCTCGTCTTGCAGAACACTCGCAAACTGTGTTGCTCGCAATCCGAGGTTTCACTGTAATTGGTTAACTGTGTTTGCCATAAATAACTTAGTTGCGTGTCAACTCTCATACAAATCATCCTGTGCTCACGCTGAAGCTTCACAAACTGTCTATAAACTTTCTACCTACATAGTTTTTTTGGATGAAACATTTTTTTAAATATTTAATCTTATTAATTTGTTATTAATTAATTTTGATTTTAGTCTCATTAGGCATTAAATCCATATTTGCTATAGTAAGTTAGTTATCTGGAGATTTCCTGTAAAATGTTTTATTTACGAGCAAAGTCTCGTCATGGGTTTAAATATATATTCACAGTGCATGCTGTTTTTAATGCGCTTGTCACCATTTCTGCACTACAGAAATACCATTAGGCAAACTGTGGCAATGACTTGCCTTTATTCTAATTTTGTTTATTTATTGTTTCTTGCTTGAATTTGGTGCAAAAGAAAAAAAATAAGTAGTTCACCTGCTTAATTTTAGCAGCTCTTATTTTATATCCATGTACTTTGCCAGAGCCTTTCTGAACCAACTGACATACATGTGATGGTGATCCTGCCATCACAATCTTACTGTCTGAGTCTCAAAGGAGACACACAGTTTGAAAAATGCATTTACTTGTGAATTCTTTCTTGTGGAAAACCACCAGAAAGAAAAAAAAAAAAGCTAAATAATGAGCAGGATTTTATCTTTTCCTAAGGTCACTTGTGTTGGTGTTATTTGTATAAAACCATTTGTTTATTTCTAGGCTACACAACAGTTTGCCAGTGAGATACTGCGAGAATCATTAGCAAATGCCTATGGGAAGTCGCCTCAAAATAGGTAAGTGCATCCTTGCAAACCTTTTGCACAATCACCTATGTTTATTTAGCTGTCCATTTTCACTTTTTTGCACATCTTTCCATATCTTTAAGTTAGCTGTTTATATGGAATAATAAACTTTTTTAATAAATGAGTTTATAGCTGTTAGCAAACAGCAAGGAAATCCAAGTTAGTATTAAATGTGATGGGTGATATTATGTTGGTTTAAAATATTGAATATCGCATAACAAATTTAAGAGCCCATGATGTCAATATGCATTAAACAAAAAGGCTTAGGACCAGTTTGCATGTCTGGATTTGTTTAACACAACAAGCAAAAAAAAATCTAACTTCTTAAAGTATTATTGGTAACTTAAAGCGTAAAAAATACAAAGACAAGAGTAACTGTGCACTAATTGAGCTTCTTACATAGAGTTCATGTTAAAATTAATGATATAATGCATTAAGCTTTTCATATGACATTTACTAATTTCTTTGATAAAACGTGGCAAAGCTGTGTGCAAAGTGGTATTTAAAAAAAAAATAACATTTATATTTTTTCTAAATGAATTTTTGAGAAAATGTGAGGTTAAAAGATTAAACATCAAAGCTGTGGGTATTACTACCAATTTAATAAAAGGAGTAATCATCCAATCAGAAAATTATCGTTAGATTAACTGTTATAAATAACTGTTAGTCTAATAGGTAGATAGACAGATGGGTAGATAAATAAATAAAATAATCATTAGGTGCAGCCCTAGTTTCACAGTTGAGATGTGCTTCGGGACTGGGATCAAAAAGATGCTGGAGTCTAAAAAGAGGCTGTGTGTATAAAGCAGGAGCTAACAGAGATAAGCTTATTTGTTATTCAGGAACCGAGTGTAAGGATGGTGCTGAGTGCTTAGTCAGCATTTCTGTCTGATCTCATTCTCAGGAGGGTCTCTCACACACACCAGATTCTCTTACACATTCACACAGATCTTTCTGCCTCAATTGCTCCCACTCACACGCATACATGCATCATCTGTCTGACCTTCTTATCTCTTACACACAATCAGTGAGCAAAGTCCTATTCAGCACTGTTGTCTATCTTTTAAATTGCAAGAATCACTGCTGAATTAATTTATTTAATCTCATCATAGATCACTGGTCATACTTTATTGCTTAATACATGAGTGAGAAATTTTAAGCACCTCATGATTTGAGCAACAGCTTTATTTCTGCTTGCATAGAGATTATTTTAAATACATTTTGGTACATTCTGCCGAGCGCTGCATAATGCATGCTCTGATCTACCTCAATGCATTATTAACAATAATTATTTCATGCTTTATACATGCAGAAATGATGCAAAAGATTTAGATTTTAGAAAGTGTACGTAAGCTACTCAAGTCCATGTAGTGGATTGGTAAGAGACATTCGACATCCTTTATTAAAGACCACATTTGGTCACGTTATCATATAGACTACCAAATCTTTGGCTGAAGTAGCTCTGTCTGATGTTTTGAATTATGAATTTCTTTCCTTTTTTTTTTTTTTTTTTTTTTTTGGTACATGCCATGTGTCTTAAGACACAGTACTGTCTGAGTAAAGTGTTCTCATAACGTAAAGGTTAAATCCTACACCATTTTTAGGTGGAGATTGATGCTTCCAAACACAGCCAACTTTTTATCTAATTAAATTATATTGATATTGTCAACTATTCATTAGTTTTGTTATTTAATTGACCCTAATAAAGAGATCTATATTACTATTAGGTGATTAAATGGCTGTAAAGATGGAGACATTTATAAATAAACAATTTATTTATATATTCAACACAAAACTTACTATCCAGTTAATCAACAGTTATATACAAAACACAGTTACCAATCTGCCAAAGCATGGTATTGGGGCTAAAAAAGTCTGTTATATGAAAAAGTGAATTTTTAGATAGGATCATATAAAAAATTAAGTATTATTTTTCATAATACTTAATGCTACTTATCTCCGGATCCATGCTTAATTTTTTTAAAATATGCTGACACATTTATATTTTTATCAGAAAAAAAAGGAAACACATTTGCTTAATACAATTATGACTTTTATGTAGTGCCCATAACTTTTTTTTTTTTTTTTTTTTTATTAAAACCTTTTAATGATCTTGTCATTCAGATGAAACTTGGCCAATTTAGATTTCACATGAGTCAAGACATAAATCTAAAAGTGTGTTATTCTAAAATGCAAAATTAATGTGACATGGTTACGGACACTACAGGTTTTTTTTTTTTAAGGCTTAATCAAAAATGTATTTAAGCAGCAATTTTTGCACAACATATGCTTCTAAAAATTTACACCAATACTCCAAAATCAGTATCAATACTCCTAAAGAAATATAAATAATTTGCATTTTAAATTATTATTGTTTGGAGTGAAAAAATATAATGAAAAATCTTTGGGGAAAATATATAATCATCCTTCTGAAACAGCAGCTAAAATTTTATTTATTTAATTTTTTTGGGCAACAAGATTCGTCACTTCAATTTTGCATAAACTTGAAGTATTTGTATATTTTTAATATATATAGCCGCTACATTGGTAAAGATAAAAAAATGTAGGGCGCTGAATCACTGCAGGTCTTCAGACCCCTATGGGTTTTAATATAGCCATAATTTAGTAATTTTTTATAACATTTTACCTGATGAACATTCCCCCCCCTCCCCCCATTTCTCCCTAGAGTTCCTAGAGAAATCTCAGGCATGAATGTACACCAGGCTGTCAGCTCGATACCCACCTGCGATTTCCTCACTAACAGGTACGACTACATACCATATTTTATATTGTAACTTCTTCAGCATATTCACAGCTTTTTTGTGGAAGTATGGCAGATACACTAATATGTCCCTGTTTAAACCTTAGAAAATTGTCAAAATATCTGGTTAAATGTCTGTTAGTGGTTTGCAAATACTTGATTATTATAATATATCGCAGTTTTTTAATTATTATCATAACAGCAGTTAGTGTATACTTGGTATAGCATTTTGCTTTGTTTTTCTGGATGCTTTACTTGAGCATAAATCAAGGCTTTTTCCCCCCTCTTTGTTTCATAGATACATGGGTTTCTTGCTGAAGGATGACGGCCATGAAGACTGAAAGTACAACTGGACTGCCAGAACAGTCACAATAAACTCACATACACATGCACGCATCACTGGTGTACCTTCCATACTATCAGCAGTGACGTGTCCAGAAGCTGTTCATTCAGATGCACATGTCACATTAGAGGTACAAACTGAAGACATTTGGATGGAGATAGCTTGTCGTGTTGAACCCTATGATTGTTTAACATCAGAACAACTGTTATCTACACATAGACATCACTGTCAAATGAAACGGGGTCATTTATTTAGGGTCCGGAACTGTTCAAACCGAGTTTCTGTGTGTTTTAGTATTTTTTAGTTTTCATTACTACGAGAGCATCCCAGTCAGAACTATATTCTGGTAACACTATCACAACTCCTGTACTGCAACTGGTGACTGTTTCTCTGCTTGTCAGGCTTTTTGATCTGCACAAGCACCTATTTACAAGGAGATAATTAAAAAAAAAAAAAAAACTAAAAGTGCAACTTTGGTAGACTGAGTGAAACCTTACTCGATAAACACTCCATGGACCTGCTGTGTAAGCTGTTTGTGTTAGTTACTCTTAACGCATCTTCATGTCGGTTTCCTACCCAGTTGGTTTTGGTGTATTTCCTAGTGAAGACTGCTTAATAGCTGTACTACTGTTAGTACAGAATGGTCATTTCAGTGGTAGCACTGGTATGTATTCACTGGTCTTAATCTGTAGGGGACTGTTAAAGCTACAGCTAACCAGAAAACCCCAGTAATTATACATTACATGAATTCTCTACCATTAACTCTTTCTTTTTCAAGCACTCCAAAGAGAGATGGGATTAGAATCTTGGGGTTGGAATGGTGGGAAAATGCTGGCTGAGTGTGTGTTTTCTGTCTCTGTTGTGGTTCATAGAGTCTTGACCATCTTTAGACTAAGACATTGCAGGCTGGGTTTGTGAGCTGATAAAATACACAGTGAAAAGACAATCCCAGTACTTTTGAAAATGTATTTTATAATTTTGCGGGAAGATTTGTTCTGTTATAAAGATGGCTGGTGCTTGATGTTGACCTGTGAAACATGTCAGGTGCTTTTATTTCACCGTGTACACAACTGTTTCTCACACTTGGTCCTAGTGTATCTTTGTAATGTGTGGTTCTGTGTGCTCACACACATCTTATTAAACATTTTAGTTTGTAAGCCATGTTTAAATTTAATCAGCTAAGCCGAAGATGGAACAAAGCTAAGTTATGCAGAGAAAAGATTCTGGGTCCAGATGGCTCATGCATACAGTAGATGTTGATTAGTTTGGAAGAGCGCAGTACTTCCAGGAGACATTTAGCCAAAAGTGTTTATAAAACTAATATGATGATAATTCCATTCCAGTCTTTATAGCTTAAACAGCATTTCAAGCTGTTTGTTATTATAAGGATTATCTGTTGAACAGCTGATACAGTTGAGGGCAAATTTGTATACCTTTAGTATAAAATGAAGAAAAAAGAATGAATTGGAAAACTGAATATGATCTTAGTTCAGAAATTTGCAGCTTTCTTCCTGAATGTGATATTTTGTAAGAAGCTCTGTACCCCCCTGCCTTTACAACTACCTCCAATCTCTTGTATCCTCTAACAGGTTTCTGGATTGTCTCCGTTCTCATATTTAACCCACCACTCTTTATTTCCGTTCTATCTTTGCCGGTTTATTGGCCAGTCTTTGCTCATTATTCTTGACACATCTGTTATAAACTCTACTACATCAGACACTGCCTTCAGATCAGGTGTGTGAACACTGTGAGGATCATGGCAACATGTAGACTCTCATCCTTGGTTCTTTTCAAGTTCTTTTGTTGATCGTCTTGTTGCAGAATATATTCACATTTCACTTTTAAAATTCTTTCGCACTGGACGTTCTCTCGATTGCTACATTGTGTTCAATGTAGAAGTAATGAACCAGCAATGCATCTGCGTCTGTGTGTTTGTAAATGTATGACTGTGTGGGTGTCAAGGTTAGTTTGCTCTGTGACAGTTGTACATTTTTGTTTACGGCCGTTCTATGTGCACTAACAGACTTAAGTCATTACATGTTTAACCAGTCTTAATGTATTGTAGACATACACGACCAATTATATTTTGCCTTGTAATGTAACTAAAATAATGACTTATTCTTGTATTAAAATGGTAGACACCATAAAGGTTTTCAGTGTTACTGAGGTGCTGTATACAATGTGTTTCTCCCAAAAGTTTCTTTTAGCGATTTTTGTTTTACAGGCCCTGGTGCCAAATGAATACTCGTTAAAATGAAGATTAAGGATATGAAAGCAATGGCTGTTAACTTCTCAGTGCTTTAATCTCAGGGAAGAGACTTTTTTGGGTAACACGGTCACACTGAGCTGTTATTTGTCTCTAACGAAAACACACACACTCAATGAATTTTTTTTTAAAGGCACAGATGTAGTAATATTACACATTTTATTTTCAAATAGTATGGTCTCCACTTTTTTTCAAGCACACAACAAAATAAACATTGGTTTTGATTTGTCTAATTGCTCAATTCCTTAAATAAGTGCATTTTAATTCAATTTAATAAATTTTCAACATGGTCAGAGGGGGAGAAGCATATATTGGAGGCATCAGACTTCTTACAGCAAATATGGCGCTCTACAAGAAGCTAAAGCTTAACTTATATATTTAACAGATATCTTTCCAGCCTAACTGCTATACATACATAACACCAAAAGCAGCCAGTTGTCAAACCCCTGAAAGAAACAGAATTTAAACATGCATAATTTTGTTCCCCTAGTACATGATCAGCATGAATTTATACCCTCATCTAGCCACAATATTTGTTAAAGTGCCCACTGGAATTATTGTCACTCATCATAAATTTTTATTGTTTTTACACACAACAAACTATCATAGTATTTATTAAAAATCATTCTTATTAGCACTATAGAATTAACTATTTTCTCTCAAAAACAAGGCAAGAATTATTGCAGGAATATTTGAAATAAATTCAAGCATTGCAAATCCTGAAAATCATTTTAAACTTGAACTGATGTAAAATCCCTTTGTCATCTATTACATGGGGAAAACCCAAAAAAACTTTTGATACCAAATAACCAGATCATTGTTAGTCAACATAAATTAAAAAACACTTGAATACATATGCAGATACAATACCACTAAGCATAATTATGGCCATAAAAAATTTGGTCCAACCATAAAGTATTTTTAACCAGAGGAGACTGAAATCAGGCTTTTTGATCATGCATACCATCAGCATGTTTTGGTGACAAAAGGGAACTGTATACAGCCATAAACCTGTGAAGGGAAAAAATATATATAAAATATGGTTTTGGGTCATTGATGCTTTGGGGCTGGCTTGTAGCTGGTGTTTAAGGGACTCATCATATCTATACCTTAGAATATAAAAGAGCTTGAAATGTTCTGCAAGAAGGGAGTGCTCCCAGATCATCTACAAGTGCCAGAAATTTTGCTAAACATAATGCAAAATATTAATTGTGCTGATCGTGTTGTGATTTAAAAGCACTTTTGTAGTCAAAAAGAAATCACACTACCTGTACTCACTGCTAAAAGTGTTTAAATAAAACTATACAATGGGCCTTGTTGCTTAAGCTCAAAATATAATTTTCATGGATGTAACAGTTTTTGGACGTTTCCACTTTTTCATTAATTTTCTTGAAGGAAGCCAATCATTTATAAGGGTACCACTGTATATCAAAATACTAGAGACTTACATGACACAGACATTAATTTTGGAAATTTGTTTTCTTGCATAGTTTTTTCACCATGTGGAATTAGCCCAACATTCCTTCATCATTTTTATCCATGCAGCACCATGGCATGGTTTAGACAAATAGCCTTGATTGTTTAATTATACCATCAGTCACTTTAAAATAATCACTTTAACCTTCAGCGGTGTTACCCTTTCAGCCTGTTAAAGGTTGTTGCAGCTTTTGAAATGCTCTCTAAAAGCTCAATGAGCTGTATGCGCATTGTCTCAGTGAAATCCCGTGTCCATATCTGTTTTCTGGGTTAACTGGACCACTGGTCATATGTTGAAGACTCGTGATCCACTCTGGAACACAGCAGAAGGATTAGGGGACAACTTTGTCTTCACCAGCTGCTCCTGTCAGACAGAAATAAAAGATACAAACTTAATATTAACACAAAATAATTCTCACTCAGGCCTTTTTTTATTTTTAAAATCAGGCCTGTTTCTGAATTTCAGGGTCTTTCCCAATCTATTTTCACAAAGTTGGAACCACACAATTGTCTTATTATGCTAATGTCTCTATGCTATAGCATTAACTTCATTGGAATAAAAAATGACATGGGTCATGTGTCAAAGCAAGCTCCATAAAGATGTGGTCTACCAAGGCTGATGTGGAGGAACCTAAACAGCCTGTACAGAACCGTACCATTAACACTTCTGTGGTGACTTGGGTTGCTGACAGTGTTCCAGGATTTCCTGTCTGACATCAAGGCACAAAATCCCAAATGGGCACAAATCCCAAAAATCCTTCACAGGGGATTGAAGAAGCAGCAGAGGGGGGCAAACACTAAACCCATGGCTTTGGATTGGGATGATTTAACAAAAACACGGTTTGATGATCAAGTGCCTCCATACTTTGCGTGTATTTTTGTTTAGCTTTTAGCTAATGACTGCAAGGTTGAAAACTCAAGTGTCAGGGCAACCAAGTCAAAGCCTTTAATGCAGGTACTCGGCCAGTTATTTTGACTAATGTTCTGAGAAACTGATGTAGATTAAACCTCGTTAACAAAATGAAAACATGATTATGGAATAAACATGTGGGAGCTCAGGAACAGGGCAGAAAAGAATTGTAGAAAGTGATGAGACATGAGAACACTGAGTTGAAGAAAAAGAACAAGAAGAATATTTAAAGATTAAACCTGTTCTTGATACTGGCTACAAAGATAAGATCCACTTTAAAAAACATGTGTATAAATCTGTTAACACCACTGGATGGATTTATATGGTGGCCACTTGACCTTTATCACCTAAGGCTCCTGGCAGCAGCATAACTTCAAACACTACAACCATCTAATCTAAAGGACCTTTTTCAGCTCTTTTCAGGTATTTGGCAGTGTGGGTGTGCACAGAGGACACCATGCAGCTTAGAAATATGAACTCAAACCTTTCCACATTTGCTTTTATTCACAATTATTCAGACTTGTTTGCGGTTTTTCTTCTCTCTCAAACACATTGTCTCTTTTCCTAACCAGAATATCAACTACTAGTGCTAATGGCTTAATTTATCTGAGAAAGCTTAATTCCTATTTTCCTATCCTGTTCATAGTATGCTTAAAATTATTGTTTTGTTAATTTATTAATATTTTTTAAATTATTATACATTATTTATTTACTATTTTATGATCTCAAGATTATGATTAATTATTGAACTTAATTACGTTTAGGGTCAATAAGATTAATTTGGTCAAAGCTTAATAGGATTAGTTTATATTATCTTAAATATTATTATTATTGCATAAGTATCATATTTTTCATTATTTAAAAAACTATCAATAAAATTTTCATAAAATAATCCTATTCTTAAATCATAATTTGATTTTTAACCTTCAGTATATAATTTTAAACAGTGATGTTTTATAATATAACCACATTATGGATTAATAATTATAGTTATATTAATTAATATAATTCATTAATTAATATTTAAAAAACTTATAACCTTCATTAATGAATTTTGGTTATATAGTATGATATAGAGTGTAGTAAGGGATAATAATGGATTTGATTATTAAATATTGATCCCTTTGCCTTTTAGCTTCTGGCCATCGGTGCTCTGTGTCCAAAAAAACGGAACTGAAAGTTACTTCTTTTAACTATTCCTAAGCATTCCTCTGTTAATCTTATTTTGGCAAAGAACTTTCTGCACTTTTCCATTACGATCTGCCTGCTTTAAAGTTCCTTATTTCTTGCTCTTTGTGTAGACGGGTCATCCTTCGGTTACGCTCTTGTAGCGTTTTCTACAGTTTTCTACTAGCGTAAAGATCGAAAAGGGGTATATTAATATAAAATACGATACAATTATTAAGTATTATTAGTATATTGTTAGTTTAGATATTATATTAGGTTATTATATTACTATTAAAGTTGTTTGAAGAGTTTTTCTCTACATCTTGGCTCTACCCCTTCAAAAATGTATCCCTTTACTTCCCTAAATTGAGTCTGCACAGCCTGTTTTTTTTTCTGATGCAACAGAAAAACAGAGGGTCTGCTCTTTCACAAAGGCATTCTGGGTATTGGACATTAAGTAAGCCAATGTCCTATTTAAAATAGGTTTAGAGTAAATTCAATACAATTTTCCACAACGTGTTTGGTAGTAAGTGTGAGCATGAGACCCATCACAGAGTGTCATGCGACAGTATGGACAGTATGTTCAGCCTTTCCATACGCCCGGATACCATATAGTGATTTCAAGTGATTGCCAGCAATGGTAGTTTTTAGACATCTTGTTCATTATCCTAACTGGGTTCAGAGCCTTGGAACAGGAAACCTGACCTTGAACGACTGGACTAACTGGCCGTATTGCCCTCAATTTGAAACGCACCCCCATGAAAGGTACCAAACTAGGCCATTCAACTGGGTTTTCTGAGTGCAATGGGCCGTGAAGAATGGCTCAACAAACTTCTGTTACATTTGGTAAATTTCACGTCAATCGAAAAAATACCCCTTCAAAAATGGACCCGAAATCACTGTAAAAATTACTTCATAGACTTTTAAGGGCTTTCTACAATTGACACACACTGAGCCAGCAAAAAATACCACCATCTCTCTCTCCTCGATGCATGTTCAATTTTGCACACACCCCCACAAAACTTATATGCAGAGGCGGCTGCAGCGAATGGCCCAAGCTACCACCGTGACTCACACACACCCTAAAATCCCAAGCAGTACACAGACTCATATCTTTGTAACTGTATGGGCTAGAAACCAGCAGTTTTTAGTGTTTTGCCCACGAAAAGTGGTGCAACATTGCACCCCTACTTCACAGTTTCTCCAGGAACTGTATCTAGTTGCTACTGTTATGCTGATTATACACAGTTATATGTTTGAGCAAAGCCAGATGAAGGACACTTTAAAAAGTTGAGGAATGTGAAAACAACAATAGACACTGGATGCTTATTAAAGTTTTCTGATTACACAGCAACTATCTAAAGCTCATGAAAATAATATAACTACAATAGCATACTTTCATCTCAGAAATATTAAATCTAAGCCAAGAAATGTGGCACTCGATAATACAGAAAAACTATTTCAAGCTTGTTGAGCAATGCCTTACTGTCTGGATATTCAAGTAGGTACATAAATAAATTCCAATTTGTAATTATATTAAAAATATTAATATTTAAAAAATATTAGAAAAGGTGGTGTCATCTCAAATATGCGCATTCTTAAAGGAAAACAGAAGCTGCACTAGTTAAAATGACTTGTCCTTAGCTTTGGACCAAGGCTGCACCTCAATACTTGTCTTACTTGATCTTAGTGCTGCATTCAACACTATAGATCATAATATTCTTATAAATCGCTTAAAAATCGCATAGGTATTCATTGACAGGCATTAAAATGGTTTGGATCCGATTGATACCATTTTGTATATCTGAATGGAGAACTGTTCGGTGTAATGGCAGAAAATATTCACATTCCATACAAAACAGTTTACATTTCATACAAACGTAAATAATTCTTTTGATTGTGTAAAGCTGCTTTGCGACAATACCGATTGTTAAAAGTGCTAAACTAATAAAATTGAACTGAATTGAATTAAAATATGGGGTCCCATAAGGGTCAGTTTTAGGATCTCTGCTGTTCTCCATATACATGCTTCCCCTGGGTAACATCAATAGAAGACATGGGATTATTTTTTTACTGCTATGCTGATGATACCCAGTTATATAAAACCAGATGAAATATCCAAGTTGTCCAGATTAACTGAGTGTGTCCAAGATATAAAAGACTGGATGACCGATAGTTTTCTCTTACTAAATTCAGACAAGACAGAAATATTGGTCCAAAAACCAGTACACAACAGCTCTCACACTACAGCTTGCACTTACTGTAGAATGATGTACAATTACTAACAGCTCGACAGTGAAAGACCTGGGCTTAATATTAGACAGCAACTTCATGAAAATCATATTTCCAATATTACAAAAACAGCCTTTTTTCACCTTTGCCAAGTTTAGGAACATTTTATCCAAATCTGATGTAGAAAAGCTGATCATGCATTAATGACCTCCAGACTGGACTATTGTAAAGCATTACTAGCATAGATGGTTGTGTGGCATCCTCATTAAACAAGCTACAGTTAGCACAAAATGCCTTCCCAACTTTCATCACTCTGGTTTGTTGACGGTTTACTCACTTACTGATTAAATCTATATATTAGAATGTTAGCTGCTAACTTTTTACTGCTGTTTAAAGTTTTTGAGGTGTGGTGTGCAAGCCCACTGGCATGGGAACATGCCCTGGCACTCACATCTACAGCCTGCTCAATAATAAAGGAGTCAGCAGCAGGGCACTGGTTGAGGACAGATAAACTCAAAGCAAAGGTGCAGTCACAGCTGACCTGTTTGGTATAACATCACCGTAGTGGCTTAATGGTTAATGTCTTATCATGTGGCAGCTTCCCTGTCTGCTAGTGCTGGTGGACTATTAGTGTACCTTCTAGTGGAAGACAGGGAAAACCTGGCATGCAAGGCAGTATAAGCTGATGATCAGTCCTGTGGCGATGGAGCAAGGGTAATGGGGAAAGCTTGAAGAGCTGAAAGCTACAATTTCAAACTCTGCACATATGCAAACCAACATGGGTAATATGTTATGGTCACATTCCCTAAATGGCAAAAGGGTGGCAGTCATGTGCATGTCTGGGCAACTCTATTTAGGGATAATATTGCATGACCCAATCAGGGAAAGCCAGTTTCAAAAGTTACTATATTCCTCTCAAACTGGCTTGCTGAAACTAATCCAAAAATCCTATGTAATTGCCTAAAAAAGGTTTTTGAAGGTAAACTTCTAGAGATGCAATCCTGGTCCATGTTGGTAGGTAGCAACAGCCTTCGTTTGTATTAATGGAGTTTTCCATGCTTTTCGACATTGTTAGAGAGCAACTCTGTGGAGGGTCTTCATTCAATTGCCAAGATAAATTTGTGCACATGTTGCAGCATTTTCTATGAAAATATGAATGTTAGAGTCACTGGCAGATTTAGATATAGCATGGGCAGCAGCCCTACCTCAGCAGCTCAGGGGGAGGCATAATGCATGCAGCATAGGCACAGTGCATGCAGGGGGAATAACATTTCAGAATCATAATAAAATTTGCGAGATTGGTTTCTATCACTTGTTTGCACATTGGATCTTTCATGTCACCACATTGGTGTCCTGATTCTATTGTGAGTGAGGCAAGGTAATGTCTATAAAGGTCTCTTACTCAAAAGCATAAGATGGGGAGGGAGTGAGGTGGCTAGTGGACATCACCTCAGGTTCCTCCACTAGAAGCCCGACAGTGGGGCAGCAGGGAAAACGCCATACATCTATCTTTGTACAGTAATGCAATCAGTCAAATCAATCACACTACGAAATGCTACAGAATAAACCACAGTTCACTCATATTTCTGTATTGTATAGTTTCAGAGGTATATTTCATTCTTCTGTTTGGTGTGAAATCATTTAGTATAACAAGTCTACACACACTGCAAAAAATTATATCTTAGCAAGTGAAAATAGTTTCAATGTTTAAGCAAAATTAACAAACCAGAAGATTTTTATACTTATTTCCAATCAAATCTAACAAAATTTTAAGCAAAAATGTCTTGTTCTAGTTTTTATAATGTATTTTTTAAAGGTTATCCCTGTCTTCCACCAGGTTATCCCTGTCTTCCACCAGGTTATCCCTGTCTTCCACCAGTAGGAACACAGTAGCACCAGCACTAGCAGACAGGGAAGCGGCTGCATGGCAAGCCATTACCTGGCTAAGGTGATGCCTTACCGGACTGGTCAGCTGTGACTGCACCTTTATTTCAATATGAGTTCATCTGACCTCAACCAGTGCCCTGCTGCTGACTCCTCCATTATTGAGCTGGCCGTAGATGTGTGAGTGTCAGGACATTTTCACATGCCAGTGGGCTTGTACACTGATACTCAAGAGCTTTAAACAGCAGTAAAGAGTTATAGTAGCAGCTAACAATGTTATAGAGATTTGCTCAAAGAGCCCAAAGGGGCCCAAACACACTGGAACTGCCAGTGATTGGAGTGATAGTCATCCATTCCCAGTGTGTCACTGCATCAAACATGGCTGAGTTCTATTTACCAGTCTATTCACACTCTACATTCAAATAATAAGTAACAACCTTATAAAGGACATCTATATTCATTTATATTATATTCACACTAATTTCATCAACTACAGCATTATCAGACATGCTATTTACAGCATTTTCTTTACATCTTCCCAATTTGCAACCACACTGTGCAACTAAATGGAGACACTCTTACAAGGTTGAAGAACATCATATAAACTATGCAACTTGCAACAACCAACATTGAAGTTAACAGGCATATCCAAGCAATATCAAAATCATTCTGCGTAATATGCAGTACATTATACGGAATGCATTTGATGCTGCTTGGACACTCAATCGTGCCAACATCAAAATTTATAGAACAGCAGTACAGCCATCATTGCTGTATTCCAAAGAGACTATACATTTCTAAAGGTAAAGGATAAGCTAACTATAGTACATCTTACTTGTTAAAGACTAAAACTAGGCTTTTTGCCACATATATCTCCAGACAAGCGTCTTCTCCTCCCCGAAATTTGATTTACTCCAGGGCTATCACTCACCAGCATGCATACAAGAACTGACTGATCCAGCTCTGTCCAGTCAAGGGGTCATACGGTCCTACATGCACTTTTTCAAGCTGTTTGGACTGAAATGTGTGTTAGGAGAGTGTGTACACAACCACTCTACAATGATAAAGAGCCAATCTCAAATGCCTGTCGATGTGACGCCACACCGTCAGAGGCCGCTCCTACTATAGTTGATTGACACTGGTGTTTTAGCAAAGACCCGCCCCTAGTGAAAAGCTGTCAACCATTGTTTTTCAACGCTGGAGTAAAATGTCGCCTAAGCGAGTGTGGTGTACAGTTATTGGGTGTAATAGCGAACACAGGAGTCGTCATTCACTACCGACATCTGAGCCGCTGAGGACGCAGTGGCTGAATTTAGTTTTTAAAGCTAACGTCCCCGCCGATCTACCTAAATGCGTTCATGTTTGCACTAATCATTTTTCACCATACTGCTTTATAAACGCGGGTATATAAATATATATATTATAAAGCATATATATTATGTAAACATATATATTATGTATATAAATATAAAGCAGGTTTTGCTAGGAAGCTGCTCCTGAAAAATGGATCTGTACTAACGCTTCGTGTTCCTGCTTCATCTTCACCAGGTTCGGTGAGTGTAATTTATTTTACTATGACTCTTTGCAGATCGCCTTTTCTAATAATCACGATGAATGCGGAGTGTAAGTTAACTTATACTCTCATAGAACATGGTTATGTTGTCTTCTCTATGTACAGCGGTCTCTATATAATTCCTAATCGCCCGTTTATAATAAACAATGCATTGAGGTGATTGTCTAGTTGCAAACTGTGTATGTAGTCGGAAAACTATATTATGCTTACCTTTGTAACGTTAGATGGTTTATAACGGTGTCTGTCAATGATTAAGAAGTCATGTAAACAAATCAGTAAACACATTGTGTTCGTATCTCTCTCAGTAAGCTTCTCCGCTTTTGTTGGTTGTTTTGCTTGAAGCAGGGTAACAGCCCGTTAATTCATGCCCATGCAGTGATGAGAAAGACAAACGGGTCGATGCATCTCTATATTTCAGCATTTTCGCACTTTGCATTACCCACAAAGCATTGCCCACACTGGACTACACTCCCGTGGCTATACCCCACGTGTGTTGTGAAGATACGCCCCACAGAACTGGGGGGCGGGCTCAGCAGAGATCATAAGCATTTAAAGGAGCATGTACTGAAAGAGGTTACTGAGAACAGAGCTAGTTTTTACCAGAGCTAGTTTAAAATTTTTTTTTTTTACAACCATTGAGAATTTTTTAATTAAAGTATATTACAAAATTTTCATTAGGACCCTAAAGAATCATATTAACATTTAATGAAAAATAGGACTGGATGACCCCTTTAACATCAAAATAAGAACAGATGGCTACAGAAGAATTGCTCTTATACCTGTATTTGAGGCATGAAGAAAAAAAAAAGAAGGTGGTATTTCTAGCAAATATTAGTTTTGTTGGAAGATATCCAGGTTATTGTACAGTAGGTAAAAAAAAATAGATTATGTTGATTTATTTCATGTCACTGTAACCTGCATACAAAAAAAAACTGTGTGCGTTTGGCTGGGTGACTGTGGTTAATGTTCCCTATAAAAATAGAAGCAGAAAAATATGTAATCAGCTTTAGTCTTAGCCAGGTTTTTAAGAAACCTTGAGTTGGAAAATTAAAAAGCTGTAGCTCTAGGCTTAATGCACAGGGCAAACAGTTTCCATGCACACCTTTACTCATTGGACAAAGAGAAAATATACCAAAACACCTTTAGTAAGCCATAACCCCAAGAATATGCACTCAACTTTGGCTATTTAATTAATTAATAATAATAAATAATGAGCGAGTCACTACCATAGTAGAAAGTGCCCGTCAGGGAGGTGGCCTTTGGACCTTATGCACTCATTTCATTGTATGCTCATTCTTGCTGAGGACCAAGAGCAAGATCGTCACCTTATAATAATACTTTCACATGGAAAGGCCTAACAATAACAATCAGCATAACTGTGCTAAATCATGCTTTACCTCCCGACATCATGAGATGCAGGCACCCTTTCTCACAGGACCGTAATAAAATATTAAAATAGATATCAATAATAAACCAGAACAGCTTCTTCCTGACCTAGTGGAGGCTGTGTTTCATGGCTTTGTAACACATCCTATTGATGCTGCCAAACAATAATCACAAATGTCTAATTAATAAATCTAATGCTTTGATATTGTTCTGTATTGATGATGAGAACTGCTCGAGTATTGATATTCTTTCTGTACTGATAAATTCTGATACAACTTAAAATTCTTGGCTGACTTAATTGACTACACAAGTTTTATGTCAAGACTTTTACATTACAACAAGATATTTTGCAATTGCTTGCATACCTCTGCTGTGTAGATAGGGCATGTGCTCTGGTGGTGTATAGCTGATCTACTACAAACATGCCAGTATCCGGAGGCACCCTCAGTAGTCAAATGCATATTTTCAAGATGTGGTCTACTTTGCCAGAGTGACCTGTCTATCTTAGAAAGCAGGTCCAGTTTTATGGGTAACAGGTGCAGAAAACTTTTTCAACATTAAACTGATGCCTCCATGGTCAGTCTGGCCAGAATAATGCTACCAACATACTGGTTGTATAGCGTGTCACATGCATTGCTGTGGTAGCTTGCATACCGCTTGTTCTACATCAACTGCAATGTGAATTTCCATCTTTCAGAGCTACAGTTACAACTAATTAAATTTGGCCACTATTCACATTACATCAAGACATTGTCATCCACTAAAATTACTGTTATTAAAATACAAATATAAACACAAATTTGCAACAAAAAAAAAAGGGTTTTCAATCTTTGAGTGATTTTTCCTTCAAATGGCTTTGACATAAAATCTCTATTATAATTTAAAACTGTGTTTTGCAGCCAAATTCACAAATGTTTTTATGTTATGATTGATGAACAAATTTCCAGCCAAGCAGATGTCAAATAGATAATTAAGTGCAAATCAAGTCATGTTTTCGTTTGTATTAACTAACTAATACAATACAGTTCCCTAAAATCCCAGCACATTTCACAGATGATCGATAGCACTGAGATCTGGAGAGTCAACACTCAACACCTTGAACAGCCTTGTGCATTCATGACCTGCTGTTTTGAAGATGCTGTGATCCAGTTATACAGCCATCACACTTGGGCCTTTATCAAAGAGTTCTAATCTGGCTGACTAATTGCTTCTGCTGATCCAAGTTAACACATTTAGTTGTAAATATGTAGGTGAACTTTCTGATCACAAAGTAACTCTAGGTGGTCTTTCTGTTTCATCATGTACAGCAGTAAAAGATCTTGGTGTGATAATAGATCCCAGTCTTTCATGAATTGAAGGTCATGTAGATAATACTACTAGGATAGCATTAATTCATCTTAGAGATATTGTCAAGATAAGAAATATCTAGTCACCACATGATGCTGAAAAACTGGCTCACGTGTATCACCTAATCTATGTTGGATAATTGCAACGCCTTACTGTCTGGATACTTTGTGCAAAAACAAGCTCCAGTTAGTTCAGAAGGCAGCAGCATGAATCCTTACGAGAACCAGAAGATGATCCACCATGCCTACTTCGATCAGAGGATGCAGGCTGCTTGTCAGTACCTTGTATTATGAAAACTACAGAAATGACAAAGCATTTTCTTACACAGCCACAAAGTTATAGAATAGCCTTCTAATTAATGTCTCAGTGTTTAAGCCTAGGCTAAAAACCTATATTTATCCAAGCATTTTGCGAATAGATTTGACTTGGGTAAAGTGCAGATCTGGGAGACTCACAGACCTAGATAATATTGGTGAACTGGTATGTTTGGATGGTATCTTCCCTACTTTTAACTGATCACTGAGGTTTGTTGTCACTGAAGTGACCTCATGTCGATTTTTCCTCCTGGCTTTTCCTTTTAGTTATACTGTCATAGTTGGTCCTGCTGGAGTTTCTGCTAGCACTCTGCACTAAATATATATTGACCATATATATTATGCAACTTTTATCATACCTAAATGCGCTCTCTCTCTCTCTCATTAGAGGTACACATGGCACTCCTGACTTTCCAAACATCCCCACCCCTTGACCTCCTGACCTGTCTAACACATCCCGGTGCCTTTTACATTAAGTTTCCATAGAGGTCTCTGACTCACTGCTGAGGATGGCCTGTGTGGTCTGCTTGGGATGCAGTTGGAGACTAGAGATAGTTCCACTTAACCATGAGGATAGTCTTTTGAGTACTTTTTGTACCTGCGCCTCCAATAACAAAGGAGAATTTCATATTAGCTTCAAACACCTTTCCTGTTGTACAGAACTTTCAGCCTCCTAACTCACAATATGACCACAAATCAATCCCTGCTATCTAATATAACCCAAATGAGGGTAGGTTTCCTGAGGTTTATTGCCTGGTTCTAAATATTTAACGTAAAATACTCTTTACATAGTATATAATGAAGATAAGGTTTGCACTCAGTACACACAAGATAAGCAATACATTTATGTTAAATTGATGTTTGTCCATTATAATCATCTTTCCACCATTAATGTGATTTTCTTTAATCCCTTGCCTAGATGGGGAATGGCTCAGGCATCTGTAGTGTTTCTCTCAGCTGGTTAACTCACCACACATGTGAACAGATGGCACAGGGAGTCGACCGGCCTGTGCTTGTTTTAAACTCTTAAAGATAATCTTAATAAAATAAAATAAAAAGAACATCATCTGTCATGCTGGCTGCTCTATGAATACCATCAACCAGAAAAAAAGGAATTTGGGGGGGAAAAAAGGAAATCTTCCTCTCTGTGCCCATGAACAGAAAAATAACATACACTTCAGCTTGTGGAAGCAATTTACTCTACTTGTTATCCATGTTGAAAATTTTTCAACCAAAACACATAAGTCCCTTCTTGGTTCGATATTAAGATTGCAAACATATTTTGCCAAAAGGTCTCACACACTACTGTTTCATTCAACCACATATAACTTTGATTATGCCATGCAAGGTGGTGATCAGTTTATGTGTGTAAATGATTCCTTAGGCTACTCTTCAACCTGGAATATGCCCCTGCCATCAGGGAAGAAAAACTCAACTGATGAGATACCCTGGTCATTCCGTACATTCATCTGACTTCATTTTGTTGCTATAAAATATTGCTGATCAATACAAATAAAATAATTAATAAATAATCAATAGTAATAAAATAATTACTGTCTCCAGAAGCTTGTACAATAGGCACTAGGGTGACGGCCGCATCCCCTTATGTTTTTCCCGTCTAACCCCGATGTTACCCTGATTCACCAATATTTACTGATTTTTTAAAGTAATTAACTATGTAAAAAGTGTCTGTCAATTCATTAGTTTATAGTTATAATCACTTCACACTCACACTTCTCATTCTTTTATTAATGCCTTAAAATCTTACTCATTTTCAGTTTTATAGCTTATGATGCTGTAGGACTGTAGAAAACTACTACAAGTTTGCAGGTAAAGTAATTTCAGTTGAGCTTGTGTTGCAATCATTTAAACCATTCTGAAAATTGTTTCACAGTGATATTAAAAAAAAAAACTTTGCAGCCCTACTATACAGCAGCCAATCATTAATATTCAACAGCAGTGTTCCAATCATCTCACACCACCCCCTATAGCTCATGCACAATATAGGAACTGTAGTATTATACTGGTTAGGATTGCATCCACACTTTTTATTGAACCATTATATATTCAAGAGACGGTTCGTACAGATGCTTCAAATTAAATGTAAAATTACATTTTAAATGACTTTTGTTCTGCACAGATTTCTTTATTTTAAAGAACTACGTTTGAGATGTTATTAATTAAAATTAGTGCCGCATGTGCTAAATATGCATGTACTTACAATTGCATATGATAAAGATGTATGTCCATACTTATATAAATAATGCAAAATGTTCATAAACTTATAAACGAACAATATTTTTATGACCACCTTTAAAAATAAAGTTAATGGTGAATTTCATATTTAATCCTTGCCAAACAGTAAGTTCAAAACTGTATTATAATGAAGGCAAAACTGTATTTTAAATAATTTTTTATATTGTAATTAGTCAGAGCTCAACTCAGAATAGATATTGAATTTAAGAGTTAAGCTGTCTTTTGATCATCGTTCAAGAATCTGTGCAATGAGTAAAATGCGGAAAGGCAGCAGTGCTCAAGTTAATGCAGTCTCTAATTTAATTAGAGATCAATATGAATAATTTTCTCAATTTCATGCCACATTTGCAGTGAGCCTCCTACTCTGCACTCTTCTATGCATTTACAGTCTCCTACTCATTTTTTCTGGCTTTTTCCCCCCCATCACTCCCTTCTGAAAAAACTGTTATTTACTAAAGTGCTTAACGGTAACAATAAAACTTAATTGACAAAAAATCCTGTGGTACTTTATGATACCTTTATATTTAGAACTCAAGAATAATTAGACAACACTTATACAATATTTAGCTGAGTCCAGTTCAGGTAAGTCTTTGTCCATGTAGCCATAGACTCCACAGATGTGGAACCCGTTTTGGTCTTCTGCTGTTGTAGCACTTCACCTCAACATTCTGCATCTTGTGATTTCTGAAACGCGTTCCTGCTCATCACTGTTTTAAAGAGTTATTGAATACTTCAATCTCCATCCTCCATCTCTTGTCATCTCCAGGCTCCTTCCCCATCTGACCTCACAAACAACAAATGCTCACTGGGTGTTTTTCTTTGTATCATTTTGTCTAAACTCTAGAGACTATTCTGCTTGAAATTCCCAGGAGATCAGCAGTTCCTGAAATACTCAAGCCCATCTGGCATCAACAACCGTTACACATTATAGCATCCTCTGTATAATCATAGAGCTTTGATTATTAAGCTGGATAATGAAATTTATTCATAAATTGCTCAGAGGAGCATTCACATTGTGATTGTAATGTTCCCAATATTATCATCCCTGCACTGGCTACCTGTTCAGTTTAGAATTAATTACAAAATAGCATTACTTACATACAAGGCTCTAAATGGTTTAGCTCCCACATACCTAACCAGTTTTCTGATACGCTACAATCCACCGCGTTCCTTATATTGAAATTTCAGCAGCCTAACACACATGATGTTATATAATTTCTATCCGTTATCACCCAGATGAGGATGGGTTCGGTTCCCTGATTCTGGTTCCTCTTAAGGTTTCTCTTAAGGTTTCTTCCTATTGCCATCTCAGGGAGTTTTTCCTTGCCACTGTTACGGTCATCCCTGGCTTGCTCATCAGAGACATTTCATTCATCATTCATTCATTCATCTCATTATTATCTAGATATATTTTTTCTTACACATACACACTTCCATAAATTCTTTTTTTTTATTATTATTATTTCATTTTTGTGAAGCTGCTTTAAGACAATGACCATTGGTAAAAGCGCTATATATATATATATATATATATAATATTGAATTGAATTCATGAAAATCTACTTATTGCAGGCAAAAACTGTTGTATTTTAGAGCTGTACGGTACTTGTGTAAATTATATTGTATAATGACATTTAATATTATATTTTCCAGCAACAACAAAAAAAAGTCTTCATGAAAGAAAAGAACTGCCGAAACTACTAAAAATGGGTTAAACTGCCTAACTTACTATTAAAACCTGGAATGGTGGACCATCATCTTCGAGGAAGGATTCCTTTTTAATGGAAAGGTCATGTGGTCTGATAAGTTCAGATTCACCCTATTCCAGAGTGATGGCCGCATCAGAATAAAGACAGAGCCTCAGTGCTCAGTGCCTAGTGTTAAGATCTGGGGTTGCTTCTGTTGGTCAGGTCCAGACTCAGCAATTAAAAAAAAAATATGAGGTCAGCTGACAAACTCGTAAAAGAGTGGTTTAGAAAGCATGAGACATCATTTCCGCACACGGACTGACCAGCATAAAGTCCAGACATTACACCCATTTAGAATCTTTGGGATGTGCTGGAAAAGATTTTACACAGAGGTCCGATTCTCCCATCATCATCAGTACAAGTTCTTGAAGAGAAATAAATTAATGTGACTCTAGATAGAAATGCATAAGCTTATCGAAATGATGCCATGGGAAAAAACTAAAAGGTGGTCCAACGAAATATTAAAATGTGTGATTTTATTTGGCCAGACAGTGTATAAACCTCAATTGATAGTCATCTGATTTTATAACATCTCTTGCAATTGTCTCCACATGTTAAGGACCTTAAATCTATGTATATTATTTATTTAAGTTTCGCAGATGAACTTATTGAACACTTTGGGTACTTATTCAGACCGATTAGACAAACAAGAACAATGAGGACAAAATAAAAGCAGTCCTAGTAAAAGGAGTTAGTCTGCACCCATGATAGCTGATAAAGGGCAATGGTTGAGCTGCATTATGCAAGACTTTACTGCAGTTAAGAGGGAAGAGACATTTATAGACTAGATTGTTTTTTTCTACAAATGATGAAAGCTGGCTTGTCTTAGCTGGCCTTTTTTTAATGCTGTGCAACACATTAGCATCAGCACTCTTCAATGGTATGGATTCAAGTCAAACCATTCAGAGAAATTACTTTTTTTTTCATAATCACTTTGTCATTTACAGCTCTGGCTCAGTGTTGTTTTTTTATGTAGTTCTGTTGGGGTCACTAAATTAAAACATATTTAATAACTTCTTGGCATTCATCAACATAATTGCATTGCAAAAACATCAATTTAAAATGTAAAATTTTATTTAAGATTTAACCAGAATTTTTTATTTTTTCTTAAATCTAATATTTAGCAAAAATATTCACCCTCAGTAAATGCTGTAGCTCATGGATTGCTGTATAATCACCTGCGTAAGTGTGAAAGTGCAGGAAAAACATTGGGGCAGGGTTCTCATACTCAAATCTAGGACAGTCACAGAAGAGCATAATGAAGTGCTGCAGGACAAGTAATCTAATTTAGGGAATAGGGCTGGTAATTAGATGTGGCATTTAATTAGGAAGAACAAATATGTGTTAAATGAGGCATAAAATCAACAATATTGACAGTACGACTCACCTCTGGTCTGGAACTGACCTCAGGCCTGCCTGCCATCTCTGTAACGCTGGGCTGTATGCATGCGGTCATGTCTGGCACACTGACTTCCCCATGTCTGTGTGAGTCGGCACTGAAGGCAGCCTGGTAGCTGGTCTCAGGAGGAGGGTCAGTGGTAACCACACCCAGGAATGTAGGTCTTTTCTGTACAGGCTTGGATGGCTGAACCCCTGCCCAGGGCCTGTACTCCTCTCTAAATCCAGACAGAAATTAAATATTAGGGATTACAACAGGAAACAGAACTTTTTTTTTTTTCATTCTAGATTTATAATGCATGAGTACCAGAACTAAAAGTGTATGTACACCCTTAATTTAAATGTGGCTTGTGTGACTTCCAGTAGCATTTCAAAATAGCAGCACATTAAATCTTTTTTACTTTCAATATTAAAAATATTAAACTTGTTTAAGGGTTCTTCCACATGCTGTCAGGGAGACTTTTCAATACCATTCTCGTCTCTGGCATGCTTATTAAGGATAAAAATCTTAATTCTGTTCACCCACAACACTGACCCACCATGAGGTGAAATAAATAACATGATTAATTAAGTACCAGTAAACTGGTGACAGAAGCATGGACACCCAATTCTCATTTATTCCTGTGAAGAGGAAAGCCCAAGCCTGTCCATACTGATCCCACAGAAAAGCCATTATAGCACAGATTGCTGAAAAAAGTCAATGCTGGCCACAACAGAAAGGATCAGAACACCCAGTGCACCACAGCCTGCTGCATATGGGGCTTTGGCCTCCAAATTCAAGATCTCAATCTGCTCAAGCACCCAAGGGATGTACCAGACACATAAGTCCGATCCACAGATCCCCCAACTCTGCATCCCAGTGGTCAAAGAATCCACCGCAGTCCAGACACCACAACACACCCGCAGAAGTCTTGCGGAGTCACGACCTGCACAATACTGGGCATAAAGTTTGAATGTGGTGGCTGATCAGTGTATATTGTTAAAAGAACACCACAAATGAACTTGAATTAAACTGAATGATGTTATTTTGATTTTAGACAAACTAAAAGAATTATTGTGTTTTATGTTATTAAGTAAGTTCTTCTTGGGCTGATGTGCAAGGTCAAATTCCTGTTCCCCTCCACATTTCATTAATATACAGTCACTAAGCACTTCATTAGGGTCATTTATACAACAGCTCCTTCATGCAATTATCTAATAAACCATCTGTGTTGCAGCAGCAGAGAGGTTCACATAAACCGTCAGAAAAAAAATCTAATCTCAGTGTTTTGTTTGTTAGGCAGCAAACATGAATTCGTAAACTTAACCTGCCAACAGTCCAGATTTTCTCTGCAGACTTTGAGCACATTAATAACAACCATTTATCAACACCACCTGAATACCACAGTCTGTCGGAGTAACGTTGCTGACCATTTACTCATCTTCTAACTTTCAGCATGAAAAAGCACCAGGTCAAAAAGCAAAAGTATCAAATAGAAAAAAATATATTACATATAAAAAAATTTAACAGTACATTTAACATTTGCAAGGATTTTTTTAGAATACCAAAACAGGCTCAAAATATCACACCACTATATTTGTAAAAACATAAGTGGATCTTGTTTCATCCACTCGTTAGATTGTGTCAGAGGTGTTGGGTCAGAAATGGCAGGAAACTTCTAAGTAAATCTCACTCACCAACCCAGATATCAGCCAGAACATGACAACCTTAAGAAATGATTGTGTAGGTTTCCCCCTTGTGCCACCAAAACAGCTCTGAACCCTCAAGGCATGATCCCACAAGACCTATGTAGGTGTGCTATGCTATTTGGCATCCGGGATGGTAGCAGGAGAGGAGTGGAGTGGAGTAAATGTGGTGGGAGTTGCCAGGGCAAGCAGGGATTGTGCCTCCGTGGACTTGTTGTTCCAGCACATCCTATAGATGCTCAATCAGATCACAATCTTGAACTCGTTGCCTGCTAAGCCTCATTGTGTTCTCATATCTTTTTATAATATCCAGCATAAAAATTTTCATCAATTAATCCCAGATTAACATTTTCAGCAATTTGTCCTACATTAGCTTTCCTGTCGGATTGGACTAGACCGCCTGGCCTTTGCTCTCCACAGGCATAAATGAACTTTGGCTGCAGACGATTCTGTTGCCAGTTTACTGATGACTCTCAATTGATAATCAATGTTATTCAATTCACCAGTGGTGCTTATGTTCTGTTTCATTGGCGTATATCCAATGTCATCAAGAGCCCTTCAGAAATAAAAGACATCAGTTTACACAGTGATTGGCAGGAGTCACAGCTAGTCAAAAGAAAGAGAACGTAAGAGAACGTAATCAAAACATCAAAATGTAGGAAGTCTTATTTTACAACACCAGAGGGAAAAAAGGAGTCATGTTAAACTCTGTTCTTGACCGTGAATGCTCTGTTCTAAGCTCTGTTCTTGGCTAGTAAATAATGGTGGATTTTCAGTAGATCTATCCTCTTTGTACTGTTAGCCAGTTGAGACGTTGTTGAAAAAAACACTGGCAATTACCAGTTGTTGTGATGTTTTTAAAAGGTGCTGGGCAGCTCTGGGCCCTTGGGGTGTGGCACTGTGGGACCTCATGGGGTTTGCTGTGTTGTGTGGCACTGGGACGTTGGCAGAGGATCCTTTGCGTGGATGGTTTCTCAGTGGATCGGACTTGTTTATCTGGTGCATCCCATGGGTGCTTGGGTACGCCAGGTCAGCATCGTTGAGCTCTTCACCTACTGGGCCCAATACATGGTGGGCTATGGTGCACTGGGTGTTCTGGTGCCTCACAACCATGGGAAACATTTTTTTTTCGGCAATCTGTATTACATTACCTTTTCTTTGGGTCAGACTGGACAGGTCTGGCCCTTGGCCTTGATGGTCATGGGAGCGATTTGGATCCTGTGACCTGTTTGCTGGTGATCAATCTGGTTCAGTTCAATTGGCAGTGGTGCTAATGTTATAGGTGATTGGTATATACTTTTTTTTTTATTACACTTTATATTAGTCACTTTATTATAAAAATTATTTTACCTAAAAATTATTTATTGGGTATTTTTTTAATTAATTATTATTTATTTATATAAATATACAGGTTTGAGGAAACATGATTTTCAATATAAGCATATTTAATATGCACAAATGTTTTTTTTCTATAAATCCAACAATTTTTTTTTTTATGTATTAGCAAGCTATTTAGATGTAACTAATGGCCCTCGGGATTGTATCTCAGAAAGAGTTTCTCCACTCAGCAGTTTGAAAATTATATGGTATTAGTGTGCATTATACATCTTGGAATGTAGCCTTGAATTCAACTTAAAGGTGTGCACTCTCAGTGCCGTTCCTAAGTGCAAGCAGCTTCTTCTTCTGCAAGTACAGCTTGCAAGAGCATGTCTGCAGCAGAAAATGGAGAATTCCATATTCACACACACTTTAGCTTTGAAAACTGATTATTTATAAAGAAAACATTTAAATGCAACCTTGGTTGCATTTATGATGTAAATATAAATATTATATAAACATTGTGATACTGTCTTTCCTTGCTACTTCATTGATACTGTAAGTAAAGTAGACATCCTGATACTGTACTTTTGGTTTGAGCAGTCATCACATGAAGACCACTCACTGCTCCTTAGGATGACCCCGTGTGACCTGCTGATAGATGCATGTGACTGCTGAGGATTGTTTAATTTAAAAACCATAAAAAATGACTTTGAACTACATTTGAAACAGTTTTTATATTGTGGCTTATGATTGCAATCGCACTAACAGTTTTGAGATGGAAACTGCCAAGAACAATTGGTAACCTCAACAATGTGTACTTCATAATAACTGACATGAATTTCCTGTTATACAATAGAACATTCAACCATGTATAATTTCTTCCTA
The DNA here is from genome assembly GCF_024256425.1 of Clarias gariepinus. Lineage (NCBI taxonomy): Eukaryota > Metazoa > Chordata > Actinopteri > Siluriformes > Clariidae > Clarias > Clarias gariepinus. Next base: position 12,526,307 of record NC_071124.1, read on the forward strand.
ATGTCATTTCATGGAGTTTTTTCCTTGCCACCACTGCCTTCAACTCGTTCATTAGAGATAAACTAATAAAGCTATTTATACATCTATACGTTTTTTGTTACATTTTTTTTTTTTGTAAAGATGCTTGGTGATAGTGTCCATTATTAAAGTGATAATCACAGTATTGACCACTGCTAGACATCAAACTGAAATTAAATGCACAAGTAAATTTGCAAGATTTAATTTGGATCCTTTTGATCTCTTTATCCTGTAACATTAGAGCATCATGATTCTGCACCAATGGCAAAAATACAGTCTAAATAATCAACAGAGGAAACAACAGATCAGCTTATGTGGACGTGTTTGAGATTTATAGGTAGATTTTTGGCCTGAGTTGTAGTCACAGAGAGAACAGCTGGGAGAAATGGGCCACATCAGCACTGACATTAACGCAAATGTGCGGCTTAATCACGCGTTTTTAACGGCCTGGTAACGCTCACTGAGCGTGTGTGTGTGTGTGTGTGTGTGTGTCAGTGTGCACTGGTCAGATCTGGCGTTGTGTATCAGTGGGAATATTGAGATGCCTCAGTATGTTTAAGTCACATGTTTTATACCAGCCTACACCTTAGTCTTATGAACTCGCTCTTATCCCTGGCCTGTGACACAGATAATAAAGTACATCACAGGATATGTTGCTTGATATGTTGCTATTCGCTTTGAAAGCACTGTAATACATCATCATTAATCCAGGCGTCCAGATTTAACTTACACTATGATTTTACAGATACTTAATCCCATTCGTGTAATTGTTCTTATGTGAAGCTCATCACCGCCTCCTGTGTTTCACATGTGGCCTGTTCTCTCCAGTACCTGACTGCTGTAGAAGTGTGTGTGTGTGTGTTCTGTGCCTGTTACCTGTAAGAGCTCGTTTTGGCGGCTTCGCTCTGCGCGTGTCTCTGTCTGCTCGCGCGCTCCTCTTTTCCTGCGCGCGCTTGCTGCTGCTGCTGCTGCTTGGCCGGGCTGCTTTTCCCGACGCCGTTACTGATCCACGGAAAGTTGTCTTTTTTCGGGATGGGCCACGGTTTGTAGTCCTGTTTGTACTGTGTCACGCTGGTGAACGGCGCGTCCTCGCGCGGTTTGTAACTCGGCTCCGCGCGCCTGCGGCTCACGCGGTTGCCTCCGCCGTCCTGCAGCGCGGGAGAGTCCCTGTGCTCCGGGGTGGCGTGATCGCGCTTCTGCCCGCGCTCCTGCCCGCGCTCGGCGGGAACGTTTCCGGTCACCGAGCGGATCTCCTGATCTGCGATATCCGAGTAGTTCTGGATAGTCAGCGGGACGGACAGGTCCGATTTGTCAAACTGGTTCCAGAACTGCGCCAGACAGCACACCCGGCTAATGCACGGCCACGCCATGGTGCTCTGAGACAGGGATAGAACTACAAGGAACAGAAAACATTAAACAATGAAACATATGAGAAATACAGAAAGCCTGCGATCACATCCAGAACCGGTCTCGTGCTCTAATGGAGTGATGATCTGCGCTGAGGGCGAACGCGCACTCCTGACGCGCTACACGCTGCTTTCACGTGTTCCCTGATCTCCCGTCTGCGCACAAACATCCATATCAAACCTGACACAGAGCCGCGCAAAGCAGGCGTTCACACTGTGGTACAGAAACTGATCTGCTCACTCAGTCCCTGCATCGTCAGATCAGGATGGGACTAATACATTATATATACCTCCACGACTAATAAATCAAATGAGTTCACGGTCATATATCTCCTGGGCAATATTTTGATCTGATTTATCAATTATTCATTTATTAATAATAAACCCATACAATAATCATGCAAACACTAGTCCGTAAATAAAGATAGTAACAATACGATTCTCATCCACCCAAAGTGTAACCAGGGGCGTGGCCATACAGGTGTTACTACCCTCGAAGTAATCACCTGAGCTCTGATTCAGCTCATGCACACATCCCAAGACCTTCCAGCAGTCACAAAGTGAAGTATAAAGCAGTACAGTATTTGCTATAAATATGGAGGTCATGCTGTCATCCTTCTCTTTCCTACACAGATTATAGAAATCTCCTTTAAACTGGAGCATGTGTAGATTATCTGGAGCTGTCCAGTTTGTGGTTAATGACTGGGAGAGGATCTGTGGGCATCCTGTCCTCAAAAAAGGAGACTCACACTGGAACTGTCTCTCATCAGATCTGGGAACCACACATTCATCGTCTATACCGCTTTATCCTGTATTCAGCGTGGCAGGGGGGCCTGGAGCCTATCCCAAGAAACTTGGGGCACGAGGCAGGGTACACCCTGGACAGGGTTCCAATCCATCGCAGGGCACATACACATACACTTACATACACTCCGGGCAATTTGTAAATGCCAATTAGCCTAATCTGCAGGACTTTGGACGGAAACCAGAGTACCACCAAGAGGAGAGAACATGCAAACTCCTTGCACACAGAGACAGGAATTGAACCTGTCCGGTAATCTAACCCGGTGTCTGGGAAACCAACACTACAAAAAATAGAAACACCTTAACTGCACAGGGATATAAAACACTTACAGGGTACTTTATTAGGCAACATTCATGCACAACAATCAGGTGTTAACAATTGTCCAGGTCTAAATTAACAACTGGCCACTGCATGAACAATTAAAATTTTCTTTATCAGGTTTCCTTTTATTGAGGACACAGATTATAGGCTAAGACCTGAACTCAAATCATTTCTGATTAAAATGTTTCCGATTGAATGTCTCCCTCTGCAGGGAGATGAAAATATCACACGTCAGTATCTGAAAATGTCTCAGGAATTACCTAGTGGAATTATTTCATTCTTTATATGATTGAGAGACTGTCCTCCTCTAAGAAAAATTGAAAACAAAATTGTTCTATATTACTACACATGTTCCCAATGCTAGTCCTGCAGCCAACCTGGCCCAGTGGTGTCATTTTTTTTGTAAGGTACACACCGAGATTTCATTTCCAGCCTTTAGCTTTGATTGTGGTGTGGTGTGGTGGTGAATTCATGTGTGAAAATGAGTCTTAATGCATCTAGAACAATACTTTCACAATTTAAATCCTGGAATATGCCTGTGCCAGTTATAAAATATTCCATGTTTAGGAGAAAAAAGCCCATAGATGTAATAACCTGGTCAGTAGATTCAGGTCATCAGCTGCCTCCTTTTTAAACCTGAGTCTAGACCTGACCAGCTGAATCAACCACAGATCATATCACTGCATCCAGGAGCTTGTACAGTGGCCACTATACATGATGGGTGCATCATTTTTCCTAATCTTCCCTTTTAACCCTGACATGCTCCTCGCTCTGATAAAGGGTCAATCTGGACTTAATCTGCCCCTAGCAAAATTAAGTGTTTTACATAATTATTCTCAATAGCACAAGTGGTTTTCTTATGCAAAAACAAAACAAACAAAAAAAACATGCTGGTCAAGCATGCTGGTTAGTCAGTCTTGCAAGTTCTTGTCACATTGTGCATATGGAAGTCCTCTTACTTTCAATATACACTTGATTTCTACAATCAGTTTTTTACCATGCAACTTGACTAAGTTTAAGTAATCTCCAGTCATTTTTTCTGACCACATTTCTTCAATGAAGTTGAAGGTTCAGCATAGCCCTGACAGGTTTAAATAATATGCTGAAGGGTTCTTCAACACAATTCAATTTCAGTCGTTTCAAATCGATCTTTTGTTTTTGCTACTTGATGAAGGAGAATAATTTGACCCTATTAAAGTGGTGATTTTTTTAGTCCAGGCAGGGTATAATTAAACCAATAAATTCTTTAAAAAAATAAATGATAATGTCAATAAACCTTAAAAAATTTTGTCCCTGTAATAGTAAATGCAAGGCATAGTGATGCAGTGAGCAGCTGTCACCTCCAACGTCATCAGTTTGATTTCAGCTTTAGTTTTACTGTGATCTTATTCATGTTTTCCAACTTCTTCCCACTTCTTAAAAACTATGCCAGTAGGTGGATTGACTACATGAAATTACCCCTAGTAGTGAATGAGTGAAAGAGTGTTGTAACTGGGATGAGTTCTAAGTTCAAGACGACCCTGAACAAAATGAAGTGGCTATTTAAGATATATAACTACTAAAGGAAAAATAATTCAAGCTAATACATTCAAGACATTATAAGTGAGTTAAACATTTCCAGATTTTTTCCAAACATTTTTCAGATTGTACTTATCACATATGCTTAAGATGTGGTAGGTTAAAAATGCTGAAATATTTCTCTAATGCATTGTGAAAGCACAACTACCTTATTAATCATCACAAAGCTTGACATGTTCATTTGTCAAATGTTCATTTGAGCCCCATAATAAATGGCAGTTTGTGTCATAGTATGTTAAATTGTTGTCATGTTATCTGCTCCCAGTTCCGTTCAGGAAGTGTAAATAGTTCTTAAGAATGACACGGGAGTACAGTTATGGTAGTTATGGCAGTCCCCATTCCTTCCTCCTCAATTCCACTCTCCGGATTTTACCGCTCACTGTCTTGGGAAGCTGGTCCACAAACTCAATCTATCATTAAACAGAAAGTTCAATCATCAAACAGGCAAAAGGCCTTGAACAAGCAAAAATGCATTTAGTGGAAGTTTAACTTGCAATGCCCTGAGATGTATATTCTGCAAGCATACTGTAATACGTCATACACTCAAAGTGCTTTATAATGTCAAAGCAAAAATAAATACTAATGCAAAACATAGCAATGTATAATAGAATAAAGTAAAAGAAAGATACAGTACAATAAGCACAATAATAAAGAGATACATTTTAAAATAAATGTTAATATTAAAATAAGCTTGGTTCCTCTAGAGAGGAGATTTCGTTAGCTTCAGCTGTGAATAGTGTCACTGCTACGTGCAGTTTCTGCCTGCATTAGGTCCCGGCTCTGTTTTATGTCCTCCTGATGTTTTTTATTTTCTCTTGTGGTAGTTACATCACATACAATTTATGTATGTTCACATTAAAAGCAAACTGTTTTTGGAGTACACCCTGTCCTGCACATCATGGTCAGATGTGAGATTTTTACATACATCAGGGTGTCTGAGAGTTCCTGCTCTCACTAGGAAAGTTATGTACATTATATAGTTTTAAAAACAAATAGGCTTTTTTATTTTAAGAGGAAAAGACATACAAAACAGCATGTTATACACATCCTAGTGCAGTTAAACAGCATAAAATCTTTCCTTTTGTATAAAAGTACCAAATTTCAATATGGTGTTCTATTTTTTTTTTTTTTGCTTTTTTTTTAGTTGGACTTTTTCCCACTGTGTTTTCATTATGTGCTTGCTTTTGCTTGTGCCTGCAGTTTCTCCTGGATTGGATACAATCGTGTATCACACGGGGCAGGGGAATATTATTTAAAATCGATTGTGCATACCATTCCATGCTCATTCCTACCCATTCCTATCCTATCTTTATTTACACATATAGTATTTTTTTTTTTCCTGTGTGTAGGTGCATGAGTACCTTGCGAGGGTATTTATATGGAGCTGTGATGTTCTTCACATGTGTTTGCAGTTCTGTGGTTAGTTCATTTTGGTCTCTGTGTTTATGTTGTGAAGTAAGCACAACAAATGCCTTCACTACCTAAATGAGAGAAGCAGATGATGAGCTATGTCTGACAGAGTTGAAAAGTGAAGAGAGAAGTTGTGCGTCTACAAAGTATATTGTTTTAGTAATGCAGAAATACAGACTACAGTCAAGCATGATGTAAAAAAATCACAATCATGTACAGTATGTGGGGTAAACATTTTTTTTTCTAATCTCCTCAGGTAAAAGATGTGACAGAACACACTCCACATTTTAAAAATAATAAAAGCATGTTACAAAATAACAAAAGCATTGAGAAAATCACTGATATCACCTGATCATTTCAGGCAAACAATAATCAAGAACTTCCGTCACATTATAAATGAAACCTTTTCTTTTTTTTGTGTAAAACATCTGTATAAAATAAGTGATGGCAGCATTCTGTTTTCAGTATCTTACCTCTCCTCTAATTGGGTCAGGACTGCTGACCACAGCTGACTCAGCCACAGCCTCATGTTCTATTAAAGCGTTCTCCACCTCAAATGGGCCAATACGATATCTGAGGGAGCCAGTGAGAGAATGGTGTAAAACACATTTCAATGTCACTGTGTAATCAAACCCCTTAAAGCTCACACATTTTACTATGTCTTTAAAAAAGTTTAAAAAGTCTGAGAGCTCCCCCAAAGTGAGTGTTAATGCTTCAGCATTCACGTTGTATAGCTCTTTCTGTTTCACTCCTCCTCTGAACAAGTTGTTTTAGTGTCTATTTAAATGAGCTACTGCTGAAAAAACACCCACCAAAAAATTGCAGAACTGAGCAGCAACATAGTGGAGGGTTTCCCTCATACAAGGTCACATTAGGGGAAAAATCTAATTGGTGTTTTTTGTTTGTTTGTTTTTGGCCCATACAAAAATAAAAAAGGAACAAAAGACATGGGAATATTTTTTTCTCAAGTGTTTTTTTTGTACAAAGACAATGGAGACCCATCCTGGTAAATTACTATATCATGAATATTGCATAGTAGGTCTCCCTTAACGCTCAAAATCTGTCAGAGTGTCCATGCTTACATTAACTCCTCTCCACAACTTTCTAATACATTTCATTGTACATACTATTTTATATAGTAAGTATTATTATGTATATACTTACATTTGCATAACTAAATAATAAGCTATGAAGTTGAAAGATTTAAGGGCCTATACATTATCATTACAGGGAGCTTTTGTTTTGACAAATTCAAATTTGTTTTGACAAACAACAACAAAATAATCATAAAGTGCAATCATACCCATGTAAATCTAGGGACACACTAATACCCATACTGTACCAGTATTGTTTTTTCTTGGCCCTGTCTTGTGCAAATTGACTGATACTCTAAAAACTGTTTCAATACTTCTGCACCAATACCACGTTACATCAGAGCTGGTCACTCATTAAACAAAAAACACTACGAGTATGAACTGCAGAAACAGCAATCATGTCAGCTTATAATTTCTCCCATCCAAATTTAATGCCAGCAAGTAGAAGTAAGGTGAATTCGATGTGCTAGCTTGCAGTACATCTTTCTATAGTTTTTCCCTGGCTTTCAAACATTGCCAGAACGGACAAATGGAAGTCCTTCTTGTGCAGATTTTGAAAGCATATAATAAGAATGATGTTCTGCATTTAAAGCAGTTTTCTGTGTAGTTCAATAACATTGCATTGTTGCTTATGAGTGGTTTCCATGGTACTGAAGGATACCGAAGAGCCTTCAGGGAGAGGAGGTGAATTCTTGCCAAACTAAATGTATCTTAATTACAATGGCCGGATCTGTAATAGCATATGACATTTGTAGTAAGCACAACTGCAAGGAATAACATTATATAAAAATAATTTTAAAAACTTGTCTTTGTTCTGAAATTTAAGGACTTGGCTATGAATTCCTAGTTTATGTCACCACTCTTACCCTGCAGACAGTATAACATCATCAGCTCTGCCAACAAACCACAGATATCCATCCTGGTCCATTATCCCTCTGTCACCTGTAAGGTAGAAATCACCACGGAAACACTCTGCTGTTTTCTCTGGCTCTCCCTGTAAACATTTTGGGAAATATCAGGACTATCAGCAATAAAAGATATGATCATAAGCTGTTTTCCCCCTTATTGGGGGAACATTGCAGGGAAAGATATTTGAGTTTTGAATATAATTTTTTAAAAAAGCTTAGTAAATGTTTCAGCTTAATTTGTTTAGATTAATTGACATTTAATGAATGTTTAACCTATAACAAAATATGATGTGCAAAAATCGAAAGAGTCTAAATACTTTCTAAATATTTATGGGTGTAAATGATGGATATAATATGAACACTAATTTAACCTAACGGATATCTCTTCAGTCATGATGTGATCTAATATAGAATCAGTAATGAGTTTTAAAGTAAAATGAATTTTTCCTCTTAAAACAGAACAGAAATTAGATACCAGGTACTCAGTGAAGAGAGAGAACGGTCTATCTGGTTTCACTCTGATAGCCAGATTTCCTTCTGCTCCCCGAGCAACAATATTTCCTTCTTCATTTACAACCTGCAGGCATAACATCAATCAAATAAACCTGCCAAATTCATCAATTGACATTCATTTCACACAAGCACAGACACAAACACAGAAACTGAATCATAAGGAATTAACCAACAGATTATATTTACCTGCACATCATAAGCTGGTGATGCCTTGCCAAAAGAACCAGGTCTAATCTCCATACCTTTGAATGTGCCCGCAATCAAAACCTGATAGATGATCAAAAAGACATTCTCAGATAAAAGTTTATGAATACAACTATGCTCACATTTTATAACATCAGGTCTAAATCAGTTTATGGGACTAAAGGATAATGTCCTCCTGGAGCTACTTTAATGACTGTTTACAGAACATTTAATAAGATTTACATTGGCACAGGCACATACAATCTAACGTGTGTAAAGAGATTATCATCCTTGGGTACGATGGGTATTAAAATGATGTTAGTCCTACAATTTACTGTTACATTCGCTCTTCTAGGGAGGCTTTCCACCAGCATGGCTGTGGGGATTTTGCAGATTCAACTCACTAAACAACTTTGGGATAGACCTCCTCAGCCATGCTTTTGTGGCTGGATGCACAAATCAGCCATCAGCCATCTTTCAAAATCTAGTGGAAAGCATTTCCAGGGGATTAGAGGTTATTATAACAGCAATGATTAAAGCAATACATTTATAGCAGAATATTTAGCCAGCACAAGTGTGTTTCTGTTTCCAAACCGATGTCAATATACAATTTTTAAAATACTATTTAGCATAGCAAACAGTTACCAAAGAATACCAATAATTCTGAAATGACTAATTATTGTGCACTTTATTTTGTCACTTATTAATTTTGTGTTAGTGAACATACTGCTCATAGCGTTATTGAAATCAAAACCATTTAATTACAACAATAAAAGTAAAACTTTTTACTTGTTTACTTACAGTTTCAGTCTGCCCATATCCCTCATAGATATCAAGGCCTGTAAGTTCTCTCCATTTACTCATCACCTTAGGGTTAATAGGCTCTCCTGCACACAGACAGTGCTCCAGAGCCTGAAACTGGAACCTGTCACACATGGACACAAGGAGTCTGATTCTGGTTACTACCACACACAGACTGGCATTTCTAATTAGTGGATATAACACTCACGGGTAATTACGATAAAACATGTCTTTTGATTTACCCACATTAGAATTTAACTACATTAGAAAAAGATAATGCTTGTCTACAGTAGCTCTGTTAGTTCATGCCAATAAAGCTACACTGGCTTGAAATAAAATAATTCAAGGCCTGCTTGGGATAGACTCTGTTAGATGCTTTAGATAGATCTGCTGTGTGTTGTCTATTTTACACTCAGAACATATTGTGCTTGTACTTGTTTAAACCTATACTGTCCTCTTGGGAAGATGGAAAATCCTTGGTCTGTATATATAAGTTCACTTGACCAATAACGGTCACTTCCAAGACCTGCAGCACTAATCAAAGCAGGTGAATCACTAAAATAGGTGGCTATTATACAGTATATATAACTGGTTAAACATATCCAAAATTTTGTAGAAAAAGCATCAATTCTGTAGTCAGTAAAGGATGCCACTAGCGTGTCGACTCCTGTAGGTCCTGTAGCTTGAGATCACTGTGCCAATTTTGGCTGGCACTATGCATCCTACTGTTGCCTTCCCGGAGCACCATGGCGTCTGTGGATTTTGCCATATGTTCTCTGAACCGCACACAGTTGCACAACCAGCAGAGATTGTACAATAAGGTGCTGTAATTAATGAGTATAGCTAATGAAGACAAAATGAGGTAGAATTTATTGATGTTACCTGGATGGCTCCTCCTGTACTAACATCCGATAAGCTGTTGGAGCAGTGCAGAAAGTGGTGATGGGATACCTGCAGAGAGTCTAAAAACACATGGGCAAAGTGAAAATGGTTTCAGTTTAACTAGAATTTATTATGATCCAATATTATACAAACCATCACTGGGTCATTTCTGTTTGAAATTTTACAGTATGATAATCAGTTCAGGTTCATAGTTCACTGTATTTATATATCTACAATAAAACACACAAGCTTATGAGAAAAATTAGACTTAACATAAAAACTTATTACTTTTTTCCTTTGTACAAAAGTCTCTAACATCCACATACAGTGTAAATAAAACACAGAACAAGTTAAAGCTAAAATTGATCGATGTTCTTTTATTTGTTAGAATGTGTCCAAAAAAAATCTCTTATCTTGTCTTTACAGTACTTATATCATAAAAAACAAAAACAGAAGAGACAGCAAGGAAAGTGAAGTGCTAAACACACACACAAGCGATGTTTAGCCAAAGAAAGTCACTTGTTTACTTTGGCTCTGGCAATCTATCTGTACTTAATCTAATTTAAAGGATACACACACTAAGTGGCTGCAGATTTAGCAATGTAATATGTTTACAACACAATTACACAGCCAGAGAGTTTTCAGTGCAGTGTGTATCCCATTGTGCAGAAAAACTGAGGTTGCCGGAGTATGATTTTGGGAAAGCCCACAAGAAGGTAGCAAGTAGACACAACAGGATGAGAACCACTGGTGTAAGGAACTTATTCAGGTGAACAAATGACACAAAACATCTATTTACAGGTTGTTAACAACCCAAACTGACACTTTATAGATTGTCTAAATCAGCATAAAAAAAACATCAATGATAAATGCAGATGAAATCTCCAAAGCAATCATTTTGATTGATTATAAACACACCTTAAGGACAGTGTTGGTGTCGAAGCGTGGCATATGGTGTATGAACACACATGCTCCCTGAGTCCAGGGAGCAAATACGCTGCTCCATGCAGATTTAGCCCAGCCTGTATCTGAGGTGTTCCAAAACACATCACCATCAGTCAGATCTAACCAGTACCTGTAGGAACCCAAAGACAAACTGACTAAACAAACAGGGTCCCCTAACCCACATATAAACAGTATTCATATCACTGATACCAACACCAAACACTTATGTTCAAGTATATTTTAGTGTTTGAAACTACTGAAACGGATCGCAGTCTGATTTTTTATTAAATAAAGCAGATAGTAACGCACACACACACACCTGCCATTGATGGTAAGGCCTAGGCCGTAGCTACAGTGGCTATGAACAGTCATTTTGGGAGACCCAGTGGTTCCACTGGTGAAGAAGATGGTCATAGGTTCGTCACTTCTCGTGTCCACACACACATGTTCAGCAGAAGCGCTCCTGAAGTTTATAGAGATGTAATAAATGAACATGTCTCTAAAACAGCACGTTTTTGATTTTGCTCATATATTGATGATATATTTTGCTTACTTCCAGTGAGAAGTAATTAGTTTGTTGAAATTAGCAAATGTAAATGAATGCAAATATTCTGTCATTAGAAGTTATAGCGCTAAGCCTCAAAATATCATGTGTTATAACGACTGTATCATGCATTAGGGTGTTCTTAGGTGTGTTACAAAGCAAACATCTGGAGTATGAATGTAAAAGAGAAAACATAATCTCCACTCTTACCCTATTACTGCTGTAAGGTTGCCCCATCCTGGCCGCTCTTTGTCAGAAAGCAGAAGCTTAGAAGTCAATGTGGGACACTGTGGTGTCACAGCCTCCATTAGTGATGCCATACTCTCATCTGTGATCAGACACTTAGCTTGAGAGACCTGTAATCGATGTAGGATGTCTCTGGCTGTAAGCTGGGATGTTCCAGGGATCAGAACCGTACCTGTCAAATCATATAGAGTGTGTGGGGATATGAAATATCTATTCTAGGATTTCTATGAGCAAATCTTTACAGTTCAGTCATGTGAGTGGCAGTGCTGATAGAAGCCAGATGCTTGATTATTTATATTATTATTTCAACACAGCTCAATAAATCATGGCAAGTGTTTGAAGTTTACACCTCATTTTCTCAATTTTTATTAATTAGCTTCAGGTCATTGGGTTAATGGGTTTAAGCAACTCACACTCAATGCTGAAGCATACCTAGAGGTTGTGAGCCTCACATTTAGAAAAGCCCAATAATCTTACAGAAGTTATAAATCTACAAAAAAAATCTAGCAAAAAAAAAAAAGCCAATTATCTGTTATCATCGTCTGTGATCTTAGGCAACCTCCTTTCTTAGGAAAGGAGCGGATAGCGCTGTCCTCCAAGTGTGTTATGCCATTTGCAACGGGAACAGCGTGAGTAAACAGTTCAAAAAGATGTAGTTGGCTTGGAATGCTCTATTCAAAGACCAGACCTCAATCCAATTGAAATGCTGTGGCAGGACCTTAAGGGAGCTGTGCATAATCTACTCACCAAAAATCATCAATAAACTGAAGCAATGTTGTTAAAAAGAATGGGACAAAATTCTTCCAAAATGATGTAAAACACTGTCAAAGCCAAACAGAAATAATTCCCTTAAGTTATTTCTGCAAAAGGTGGATCTACAAGTTATTGAATCATAAGGAATCCTTAGTATTGCCCACTTTATTTTCTTTTTGGCTTCTATTAAATTCTTATTTGTATAGCGCTTTAAACAATGGTCATAGCTGCAGAGCAGCTTCACAAAATTAAAGGTTTCCATTTCTGAAATTATGGAAATATATAAGAAATGTGCGAGAAAATATGTATGAAACAGCCCATCTAAGGTTGCATTTTCCGCACACAGAGACTGAACATGATCAGAAGCTTTTTAATGTTGTTGTTTTTAACACAAAATAAAACATTTTTATTGATGTTTTTAACACAAAAAACATGTATAATTAAAAGAAGGGGTACTAATTTATGAACAGGACTGTATGTTAAAGTTCATATCCTACAGTGATGTTCAAAATAATAGCAGTGTGTTGAAAAGAGTGAGTACAGGTCCATATCCATATAATAACTTTTAATTTAAATCACATAAATGCATTGGACACCCTGCACATTCTATTCTGAATCACAACATGAAGAAAAATGTTCTAAATGTATTATTAGTTTAATGTTAGTGAAGAAAAACAAATATTAGTCCGTTCAAAAAAATAGCAGTGTCATCATCCATCTTTACAAAGTGATGAATTTACAGTTCAAAATGCTTGAAGTTTAATCTTTCTTGTGCATCTCTGAACTAATATTTAGTTGTATAACCATGCTTTTTGAGAACTGCTTCACATTTGTCACAATTGTACTACACGCCACAATTCCTCTGCATTTCTTGGTTTTGCCTCAGAAACAGCATTTTTAATGTCAGGCCACAAGTTTTCTATTGGATTAAGGTCTGGGGATTGGGCCGACAACTCCATGACGTCAATCTTTTTGGTCTGGAACCAAGATGCTGCTTGCCTACTGGTGTGTTCGGGGCCGTGGTCTTGTTGAAACACCCATTTCAAGGGCATTTCCTCTTCGGCATAAGTCAAATTACTCAAATTGATCCATGATCCCTGAAATGTGATAAATAGGCCCAACACCATAGTGCGAGAAGCATCCACATATCGTGATACTTGCGCCATGCTTCACTGTCTTCACAGTGTACTGTGGCTTGAATTCAGTGTTTGGGGGTCGCCTGACAAACTGTCTGCGGCCCCTAGACCAAAAGAGGACAATCTTGCTTTCATCAGTCCACAAAATATTTCACCATTACTTTTTATGCCAGTCAATGTGTTCTCCGGCGAACTGTAACCTCTCCAACACGTCTTTTTTTTTTAACAATAGGACTTTGTGGTGGCTTCTTGCTGATAGCTTGACTTCACATAGCCGTCTTCTAATAGTAACATACTAATAGTGAAAATTAAAATAGTAATTTTTTTTCTGGTTTTGGTCTCCATTTTAAAGCTTAAAAATGATTTGGTATCATTTTAGCAGAGCAGCCTATCTTTTTCTGCACTTCTTTGTGTGTTTTCCCATCTCTAATCAACTTTTCAATCAAAGTACACTCTTCTTCTGAACAATGTCTGGACAACCCATTTTACTCAGATTTTCAGGGAGAAATGCACAGGACAACCTTTTCTGCATTCATCCTTAAATAAGGGGAACTTGTTTGACACCCGTTTTTTACAGAATAATTTACCTCTCTAATTGGAGTCCGCACTGCTATTTTTTTGAACAGGCTAATATTTGTTTTTCTTCACTTACATTTAACTAATAATACATTTAGCACATTTTTCTTCATGTTGTGAGTTAGTATAGAATGTGCAGGATATCCAATGCAATTATGTGATTTAAATTGAAAGTTATTATATGGATATATTTTTTCAACACACTGCTATTATTTTGAACACCACTGTATATTGTGCAACAATTTACAGTAACTTTTAGCAGAGTGTAGATCTGATCATCTACAATATGTCTAATGTGATATTCATGCAGGCTTGAGGATGAGTGTGATTACCTGTTCTGAGGCATGCAATATTAACCAGCCACCACTCTGGGACTCTTGGAAGAATGAGAAGGACTCGATCTCCCCTTACCAAACCGCATTCACCGACCAAAACGTTAGCTAGTTTTCGAGAGTAGAAGCCCAGCTCTTCAAAACTCCATTTGATCTCTTCATGTTGATCATTAACCCACCACAGTGCGGGCCAAGACGACTTCTCACCAGCCTGCAGAACAAAATGTATATAAACCTTGTAATCGTAGTGTCGGTGTTAATACACCATTTCTTTTTGTTCGTTTTCTATCTTATTCTCTTGTTAATACTACCGATAGTTCTGATACTTGCAAATTGATTTGTTCTGTTTTTATTTTTATTTTCACTTTCCCTGTCACTCTTGCTTTAAATACCTACATGATTATATATTAATATTTTTCCTGTCACTATTATTCATAATATCATATTGAGTAAAAATCTATTTTTGACCTTTGTTGCCTTTACATGGTGAAGTGGTTGACTGAAGGAGATGCTGATTTTTTTTTTTTATACTTGTGTAGGTGTGTTTTGTCTGGTTTTGTGATTGTGTTCTTTTTGTATGTCTGAAAATTGAAAAATTACCTCAATAAATATAATAATAAAAAATTAATTATTAACCCTTACAGTAATAAAGCAGGAAAAGTAGAATGCAATTTGCAAAATTCCAAAATGGATTAATAATAAGTGATATCATGGTTGTCTCTTGTATAACTTTTATTATTGCTGTTGTTTTTTAGTGCAATTCCATCTCATTATTAATAGTATCCATTCATTCATTGTCTACACCACTTTATCCTGTGTACAGGGTCAAGGGGCGCCTGAAGCCTATCCCGGGAAACTTGGGGCATGAGGCAGGGTACACCCCGGATAGGGTGCCAATTTATCTCAGGACACACACATACTACAGGCAATTTGGGAATGCCAGTTAACCTAGTCTGCATATGATTGGAGTGTGGGAGGAAACCAAAGTACCCAGAGAAAACCCACCAACCACAGGAAGAGTATGTAAACTTTGTGCACACAGACCCGAGGCAGAAATCAAACCCTCAACCCCGGGGTGCAAGTGCCAACCACTACGCCACCGTGTCACTTAATAATAATAATAATAATAGAGATATTTAATACAAAATCAGATTTCAAAAGCAAAGAAAGAATAAATTGAAACATTACAAATAAATATTTTGTTAATCTCTGTTCAAAGCTTTGCAAAAATAAATCACTCATTTATTATAATAAATGGCATTATTTTGCTACTATTTCATTACTATATGTCTATGCGCACAAATTATATTATGACTCATTCAAACTCTCTGGTGTGATGGCTTTGAGTTTATGGCTTTTTTTTATTCACAATTGTTGAAATTGAGACAGTGAGTAGTTTCCTTTAAACAATATTAAATTTAAAAAAACAGCCCGTGTTCACACAAAAAATAAATAAACAATTAAAAAAAATCATGTCTCATATTGCACTAAAGAGGGCATGGTTTATATTAAATTCAGCCACATTGGAAGCTCTCTTCATTTAATACAATAGTGAGAAAAAGTTTCTTTAGTTTCTGTAAGTTATAAAACTAAAGTAAAAATATGCTTGTCTTTTTATTTGTACTTTCTTGGCTGATAAAAAAAAAACAATATTCTGTTGTGTTTGTATGAACTTATTTAACAATTAAAATATTAAATTATTCATTTACTTTGTGTTTTGGCACAGATTACTATGTATTATCAAACAAAAGTCTAAAAGCTACAGTAAACTACTTGATCTTTCACTTTGTCTTTTTGAGTAATAACTCCACAAAGACACTCGGTACCTTCTCTCTTCTCTCCCACACGTCCAGCACATCTTTAGTGAAGTTGAAGAGTGCAGGACTGCGCGGTTGGGGTTTGTGTATCAGACTCTGGTAGTCGGTGAAGTTTTTCGGCCGGGTTGTTGTGTACCTGAGGCCCTGCAGCAGACACGCGGCTCCGCTCCCCGGGTTTAACGGCTGTGTTAGAAACACACGGCCGCCGACGGCGAGCAAACGCATTGTTTATAACGCCGAGGGTGAGGCGCACACGGAGGTTATAGATGACAGCTGTGAACTCACACACGCTACTTCTCCCATTCAACAGGAGAGTCTGTTTAAACTGTACACAGTCTTCAAGAAAGACATTAATGTGCGAACTCACTTCCTTACAATTTTCTTTCAGTTGTTTTGAAGGGGTTGAGGGAGAAAGGCGTTACCGCTCGCGCCCCTCAGCCAATCACAATCCCTCGCGTCCAACGCTCGTGACTTCGTACAACCTTAAAACTCACGCGACTAGAAAAAGTACAGAGCATTTATTCAATCATAATTCAGTTAATAGTACAGATTGTTTCTCACACTGTAACCTAAACCTATTTCCCTGTTAAGTTTGCACCATGATGTACAGCAAGGTAACCATGTGTAGTACTGTTTATTATAAACTCATTAAGTGCTGAGCCAAATCTTACACATTGACTCTTACCAATCATTCCATCTAGGAATCCGACGAAGAACTGTGGAGGCCGCACACTACAGGCAATTTTGGGCAATTAATCATCAATTAGTCTAATCTGCATTTCTTTGGACTGTAGGAGGAACCTAGAGGACCCAGAGGAAACCCACAAAGCACAGGGAGAACTATGCACCCAGACCTCGAGGTGGGAATCAAACCCTGGAGGTGCAAGGCGACATTGCTATAACCTCTAAGCCACCATGCCGACATCCTTATCACAAATAAATGAACATTTTAAAACAATTTTACTTTATTTACAAAGCAGTTAAATTTAGCAATTTGCAATGGCTCAGGCCAGGAAAACACCAGAACTTATTAAAGCTTGAGTAATAATACACAGAGGTTTCTAGATGTCAATATAGCTTACAAATGAAGGCATAAAGCACGGTCAAAACTCTGGAACACTTTAGTGTGCTGGCCCCATCTTGTAATCTAGGGAGGTAATAATTTTATATCGTCACAAACTTTGTATATTGCAGTAAGGATTCCAGTTAAACCAAGTGCTATTAATTATCAAACACTGAAATGACTAGGCACACAACACTCATGTTTGAGCCTCGGGAAGAGGATACTTCCTCACAGGCTAACTCAATTAGTCTTGACTAGACTTCTCCTTGCCCAAAAATAAATGGGTAATACACTTCCCATATATTTTATACAACCCAAAAAAAACAATACAAAGCTTTTATGCAACAGTACTGCAGTTTACCTCACTGGCTGTTTACAAATTTAACACTGGTACATACTTCTGTGTTAAACATTATACCAAAAGTTAACAAGTAATTATTGATGGCCTGATGTTTACACCATTAAAACTAGATAAAAGTTACAATTTGTGAGCAAAAAAATTTACTTCTTTTATATCATTCACCTCAGTTGCACAGAGACCAAATCATTACTGCAAAATCTTGAGGCAATTTTTTTTTATTAAGGTCATCATTCCAAATTATGTAATAATGATGCAGCCAAGCAGAGATATGTTACAAAATTGCAGTTTCTCAAAATTTTATAAAACCATGAATAAAAACATAGTATGGGGGGAAAAAGAAAAGCCATAAAAAGTGCATTTAGAATGGATAGAATACAGAAACAAGAAAAAAAAAAAAAAAAAAGAGGAACAAGTAAGTGAAAGGACAAAACGAGTGCTAGTGGCGTAGACGAGTGCGTCGGGTACGAGAAATGGGTGTGGTGACTTTTGGAGTCTCACTCTCTGCCATGACAGCATCTAGGTCAAAAGACAAATAAACACAATACAGAATTTTAATGATAGTCATTGAAAGTCAAAATTAAAGTCTCCATGTTGAAGCACTTTATTTTGAAACAAAGTCATTTGACTCATCACCTTCTTTCCTCTCAGACACTTGTGCAAAGTTCTTGAAATGTTTAGCAGGTCTCTTCCTGCACACACCTTTGGGGTAGTCCTGAATAACTAACCATACTTATCTTACATCTCTAAACTGACGACATACGGTTTTACCCTTTATTAAATACGAAGTATTTAACCATTTTAAATAAACAGAAGTAATTCAGGTGCTTGTTCAGTCTCTTGGCATTTTTAAGACTGGGTTACTGCAACCAACACCCAACCACCCACCCATCCTAAAGCACCTACACTCTGCACCTCTAAGTCTCTATCACTGCTCACTTGCTGACTCACTGGCTCTCTTTAGACTAAAGACCTACCTCTTTACCATGCACTAAAACTTTTCATTTTTAGTTATCCTCATCTTGTTTCCTTTTAATAATGTGCTAAGCTCCACAAAATAGTTTAAGGTTGACTGCACTCTTGAACCAGCATTAAGATACATTATTGATTAAGACTATGAAAAACATTTCTGCAAGTCTTTTTTAAATAAGATTGTCTGCTAAATGCTGTAAACTCTAATGAGACTCTACCAAGAGCTTGTTTTAGGCAGTTTTTCATTTGCCAACTCAACTTCTTTGCTTTTGTGCTTTTTTTTTTTTAAAGAGCAAATACTTCCTGTCTTCAGTCTGGACTGTTACTAGGTCATCAGTCGCAATAGTCATTTTCCACATATGGATACAGTAATGTACCAGTGAGGAAATTCAGCTTTAACAGGGGAATTAGAAATTCAATTTATGCTTTTTTAAACAACGTGCCATGATCTGTCCAAATTCTTCCTTGCTGTGTTGACATACACAAGCTGTTTATTAATGCATCATAGCATACAGCTATCGAGGCTAGTTAAATGTTGGTCAGCGTTTTAAAGCAAGCATCTAACGTGTTGATTATGGAGAGGAAATGTATAGATACACAGATAAACTTAGATTCCAACACAATCTTAGAGTATCGACAGTAATAAGAAACTTATTAAGACTGGTGCATGGCACTGCCATCTCACCTTCCTCCTCCTCTCCTTCATCACTGCTAAAGGTGATTGTTGCTTTAGGGCGAGCCCGAGAGGGTTTGGGGGTCACCAAGTCACTGTCATCCATCCTGGACTTCCCACGACCTGCAATGAGAGGGTGCTTTTTTTTATCCCTAAAGTTAACATGATGATTATGAGGTTGATCTGTAGAAAGAGTGACAGCGGAGCCATTGTAGCAGATATAGCAGACCATTAAACCCAGTAATTCATCACAACAGACAGTGTGCGGCATGTTTACACTGCCTGGGCAATTTCTTCATGCTGCCCAATAATGGTGGAAAGCACAAAAATTCAGTCCCTTGGATCTGCATTAAAATAGGCTGGATACAAAAACATTTTGACCTTCCACCATTGTTAGGCAGCATATTTTTCAAGCATTTGGAAATGCAGAAATAAGCCGCTGTCGACGTGTTTATAAATAGATCATGTGCACACTACACAAAATTACAGTGATAGACAGCAATGTGTCATGTTACCTCGTGTTGGCCTGCGAGCACTTTTGGGCACAGGAGTGTTTTTCTGCTCCTCTAGCTGCTGCTCTCTTTCCTGATTTTCCACATTCTCTAGGCCTTTTGTATGCACTGCTGTTAACTTCTTCTCAAACTCCTCTATCTGAGTCTGTCAAAGAAGTAGAGCAATAAGATGTACAAAATATCAGTATAACCGAAAGGATAAAGATGCATCAAATCAAACCGACATTTTACAAACATAAAATATTTAAAACTATATACCATCCTAACCTAACAAACACTTTTAATTGTAAATGCATTTAAATACTGAGCAGCTGATCAACTGTGAAAAATAAATCATTTGAACTAAATTACATTTTTAATTGTTCACCCAGTCCCACTGGTGTGTTTACTTTTAATTTGCACATTTATAATAGGCCTCTGCATATTATACTAGAAAAAATATGGCTATGTGAAGTTTACTGTACTTTAAGCTGAGGCTTGGCTCTGCGGCGGAGTTTGGCCAGGATGGAGAGCAGAGGTTGGTAAACCGCATCTTCAGTAAGTTTATCACTATAACATTCCCAGCACTCCTGCAGCTTCTTAAAGCCTCGCTCACACATGGAGAGTAGTGACAGAGAAACAGCCAGGTCCGCCCACTGTCGCTCCGTCCTAAACAAAATCAGAGATGTAGACAAAAACTTACTTTTATCTTAAGTAAACACCTGAAACAAAAACTCTAACTATAGCAGTTACTTATATACTTGTACATAGCAACCCAAAAAGCCATTTATAGTCTAGGGAAAAATGCATTATTTTAACTACTCACTTGGCAGTTCTGAAACGCTGACAGAGCTTCTCCACCAAACTCTCAGTCTGCCTTTCCTTAGTTATGTAGGAAAAGAGTTGCCTATGAGAAAGGGAAAGCAAATTTATCAACTAGATATTTACAAGAATATTGGCCAAATATCAAATATAAATGCATTTACTTCATAACAGAGCTGAAGTCCTCTTCTTTCATGCCCCGCTCTGGATCTGACAGTCTGCTTATAATATCTGGCAGCAGATTATAGATTGCATTATCCTGAGAGGGGAAAGCATTAACATGATTAATAAATCTTATTTCTCTAACAAGAAGCACAGCTTACTCACTTTATACAAAAATTTAAATGCAATTCAAAACAAAAAATACTTTTAACATAAGTCCAGTTTGTTATCTTTATTTATCTAATATTTTCTAACCACGTAAAACTCAAGTTATTACCTTCCCAGCCAATTCATTGAAGAAATTAACTGCAAGGTTGGCAATATGTGGCTCAGGGTCAAGCAGGAGCGCAGCAACCTCACTGACCTGACCTTTGACCTTCATTACATCCTTTAGCACCAATTGGGTCAGAACTGTGATGGCAGTCAGGCGCACTGACACATTTTCATCACACAGCCTTAAAAGAAAAAAATGCAACATGGAATGCCTGTTGTTTCAAAAACCATTACGTAGTGCACAAAACATCTTACTTTACAGGATAAAAAATAGCAGCAGATTAGCAAACTATAATGCCATGGAAGTTGGCAGGATACAGGCCTGTTTTGACATCAATTAGGTAAGATGGCTTACCTGGCGTACAAGTTGGGGGTCCAGGGTTCCAAAATATTAGGAAACCGAACCGTCAGGTCTCCAAGGGCAATGATGGCATTTGCTCTGACGACTGGGAGAGGAGATTTCTCCAACACAGTGAAGAGTAAACGGATATTATCCTTACAAACTGTTGGGCTGTTGATGTAGTAACAGAGAGGTAAAGATGATTTAGAATTAAAGCTAATCATAAACACAAGCAGGATTTTACTTTAGATTTCACAATAAAATAGCCAAAGGTTATACTTTACTTTCTTTAGTGTCTGTATGCCAATAATTTACTAGACATTAATCAGGGTTTCACTTTCAGGATGAGTTTTAGTATAGTAATAAAAGTTTACAATGCAATTGGCAGTTTACCTGATCATCATGAACTGGGAGAGGGCGAGACAGGCAGCAGTGGTGAGCTGGGTGTGAGAATAGCGACCAGGTGAGCTGCACACCTTCACCAGCAAAGGCAAAAACACACTGAGCATGTTCCCTTCTGTACACACAAAAGAAAAAAGAAAATACGCCATTATTAGGTCAACAAACAAATGATTTCTATTACCACCATAAATGACAAACTTTTAATTTCATGAACTAGCTAATAATTAAAGAGGGTGACCACCAGCTCTCACCAGCTAACAGTTCTGTTTCACAGATTTTACGTATGAATTCTGCCTCTGTGTCCTCTGCTGAAGCACCAGTCAAGCCAAGCTCTTCTTCTACACAACTGTCATTGGTTTCCTGCCACATGGGATGCAAATAGATAAAAAAAAAAAAAAAAAAAAAAAAAATTTTAATAATATATATATATATATATATATATATATATATATATATAGTGGTGTGAAAAACTATTTGCCCCCTTCCTGATTTCTTATTCTTTTGCATGTTTGTCACACTTAAATGTTTCTGCTCATCAAAAACCGTTAACTATTAGTCAAAGATAACATAATTGAACACAAAATGCAGTTTTTAAATGATGGTTTTTATTATTTAAGAAGAAAAAAAATCCAAACCTACATGGCCCTGTGTGAAAAAGTGATTGCCCCCCCCCCTGTTAAAAAAATAACTTAACTATGGTTTATCATCACACCTGAGTTCAATTTCTGTAGTCACCCCCAGGCCTGATTATTGCCACACCTGTTTCAATCAAGAAATCACTTAAATAGGAGCTACCTGACACAGACCAAAGTAGACCAAAAGCACTTCAAAAGCTAGACATCATGCCAAGATCCAAAGAAATTCAGGAACAAATGAGAACAAATGTAATTGAGATCGATCAGTCTGGTAAATGTTATAAAGCCATTTCTAAAGCTTTGGGACTCACAGTAAGAGCCATTATCCACAAATGGCAAAAACATGGAACAGTGGTGAACCTTCCCAGGAGTGGCCGGCCGACCAAAATTACCCCAAGAGCGCAGAGACAACTTATCCGAGAGGCCACAAAAGACCCCAGGACAACATCTAAAGAACTGCAGGCCTCACTTGCCTCAATTAAGGTCAGTGTTCACAACTCCACCATAAGAAAGAGACTGGGCAAAAACGGCCTGCATGGCAGATTTCCAAGGCACAAACCACTTTTAAGCAAAAAGAACATTAAGGCTCGTCTCAATTTTGCTAAAAAACATCTCAATGATTGCCAAGACTTTTGGGAAATACCTTGTGGACCAATGAGACAAAAGTTGAACTTTTTGGAAGGTGGGTGTCCCGTTACATCTGGCGTAAAAGTAACACAGCATTTCAGAAAAAGAACATCATACCAACAGTAAAATATGGTGGTGGTAGTGTGATAGTCTGGGGTTGTTTTGCTACTTCAGGACCTGGAAGGCTTGCTGTGATAGATGGAACCATGAATTCTACTGTCTACCAAAAAATCCTGAAGGAGAATGTCCGGCCATCTGTTCGTCAACTCAAGCTGAAGCGATCTTGGGTGCTGCAGCAGGACAATGACCCAAAACACACCAGCAAATCTACCTCTGAATGGCTGAAGAAAAACAAAATGAAGACTTTGGAGTGGCCTAGTCAAAGATCTGAATCCTATTGAGATGTTGTGGCATGACCTTAAAAAGGCGGTTCATGCTAGAAAACCCTCAAATAAAGCTGAATTACAACAATTCGAGATTGAGATTCAAGACGAGCGGGCCAAAATTCCTCCAGAGCGCTGTAAAAGACTCGTTGCAAGTTATCGCAAACGCTTGATTGCAGTTACTGCTGCTAAGGGTGGCCCAACCAGTTATTAGGTTCAGGGGGCAATTACTTTTTCCACACAGGCCCATGTAGGTTTGGATTTTTTTCCTCACTAAATAATAAAAATCATCATGTAAAAACTGCATTTTGTGTTTACTTGTGTTATCTTTGACTAATAGTTAAATGTGTTTAATGATCAGAAACATTTTGTGTGACAAACATGCAAAAGAATAAGAAATCAGGAAGGGGGCAAACAGTTTTTCACACCACTGTATATTATATATCTCTGGATCATCCCTCGAATTGTACAAATGATTGGTAATAATAATAAAATATATAATTCATATAATCTATTTTGTTTATTTAGTTTTGTATTATCTTAAAGAAAAAAAATTGATCGGCTGAGAACAACGTAATTACATCTGTTTGGAAATAATGTACTGTTTAAGCTGCTAAATCAAAATAAATAAATTTAAAAATTATTTTTTATATATATATAAAGAAATCAGGATCATCAACATTAAAAAATCCTATAGTTTGTGAAAAACTATTTTGATGCAGACCTTGTTCTTGTTGACAGGCCCTTTCTCCTTCTCCTCTTTCTCCTCCTTCTCTCCTCTCCGCCGCCGAAGCTCCGTACTCACACTTCTCTCCAGGTGAGACACCTGCCAGAAGGCCACGAAGCCACAGAGGGAGAGTAGCTGTGCCAGACCAACACAGTTTACTACATACATAGTGTAAAAGAAAAAGACAGAAACATAGCATTAGAAGAGAAAAAAAAAAATGCTTTCTTGTTTATTGCTCCTACCCCTCTCAAACTTTGAGCCAAACTCCACTCTGTAATAAAACTCGATACTAGGATCTTATTTATAGAGAGAATAGGATAAGTCTATGTACCTTTCTGTTCCTGGGAATCCTGGGAGTCCTGGGAGCCTTCTGACATTTGTGACTGCTCCCCACACTCAGTAATTTGCTCCAGCAGTAGGCGAGCTGAGCGCTGGAGTAGGCAAGCGCACAGCTGATCTGGTGACTCTGCAAGGAAGTAGATGAGGCGGACTGCCTGCTCCATGAAAGTCTGCCAGTGGGGGTCGGACAATATCACTCCTATACATGGGACAAGGTGATATTTACTGCATGGTCTTTCATTGCATTTATGTATACAAGAAATAATTAAGTACTTATTATATACATATATCTTTTCCCCTACAAGAACTTTGGGAATTAAAACAGCATTGCATAGCTTTTTATATTCTGCGTTTCAGATAGCAACTAGAAAATACACAAGGTGTACCATCAGCAACAGCCTGGGTCAAACAGCTAAAGAGATGGTGGTCCATCGGAAGTCTGAATGCAGGTCCTTTGGATTGCTACAACACAAAAACTGATTAATTTTGTATACACAGCATACAGTCACTTCATGCATGCTCATATGTTTAATGGTATATACCTGTTACATGTTAACATACCCTTATGTGGTCAGTAATATTGGTGATGGTGATAACAGTGTCTCTGGCCAGCAAGTAATCTTCAGTCACCTTCTCTCCCAATGCAACAGAGCAGAGTGTGTCCAAGTTACCAAGTACAACTTCCCTCTCAGCTCTACGCACACATACACAAAGAAGAACATGAGTAAGGTCTAAGGGCCCACTTTTGCTATATTATGGGACAATGAAAAGTCTTGTGTAGACTTGGAGACAGTTTTAGATTATTTCTTCCAAATTTCTGTATTAACAATGCATAACAATAATGCAGAGACGCTTTTACTTTTCTTGTTTATTCTGGTCTGCAGTTAAATATAAAATGTCTTGACAAGGGTTTTACAGCCTTGAACTACTATAACAAGCATGTTTAAAGAACAAAGCTGACATACAGCAAGTCTTCACACAAGACTTGTCCCTCACCGTGCGGCCATGCCAAGCAGCAGTACTGCAGCTCTCCTGTGCAATGCCGAGGTCTCCCTCTTTCCTGAAAATCTTTCCCAAAGCACCTGCACCACAGATGCCTGCAAAGCACCCTCAGTGCTGAAAAACTCCTGCACCTGCAAATTAAGAGACCGTTAGTGTGGGGACTTAATCTTTGGAACACACTTAGTATAAATTTCATGGATGGGATAGCATTTATTTCATCAGTCATGGCCTTTTATCCTCGATACTGCAATGCATTTTATATGCATGTTTTTTTTTTTTAAAGCAATTCACTTTTGTCTGATATAACTGATTAATCAATAAACACCTTTTTAAAAAAAATAAAATTTCACTTTTATTATTAGTACAGTGAAAATACTCAATACACTTCCTCTTTAGTGGTTTTAAAGCACTTGCTGTGGTATTATAATAGGGGTCTAAGAAAACTTGCTGAGCGAAAAATCAATGAAACATTTTTCCTAGAAAGTAGGCTGTGTAATGTGTAAAATTTAAGAGATGAACAGGCAAATCTTTTGGACAGACAAAGCAACTAGTTTAAAACCCTGCCTGATGGATTAGAAGTAAATTAACATCGTTTTGATTTGGCATATCATAGTCAAGCACATTAAAATGGCATAAGGTATAATTAGGGCACATGGCAAGTTGCTTTCTGTTGTCTCATGTTGAGGTACTAACTCTCGGTTAACACCCACTACAGATACAGCTAATTAATTTGCTAATAC
The DNA here is from genome assembly GCF_024256425.1 of Clarias gariepinus. Classification (NCBI taxonomy): domain Eukaryota; kingdom Metazoa; phylum Chordata; class Actinopteri; order Siluriformes; family Clariidae; genus Clarias; species Clarias gariepinus. The sequence continues at coordinate 12,552,584 of NC_071124.1, forward strand.
ATCTGTATTGTTCCTTTTACTCCACATTTTTTTTTTTTACGTTTGTCTACAGGAGAAGAACTGGACAGCCTGGCCCAATAGCACAGATTGGAAAGCCATAAATCATGACTCTTCTTCTGAAGATGCTTGACTTTGGGTGAATAATTTAATTCCTTACTATCTCCTCCAAACACTGAATGGTTCCCAATGAGGCATCAACCATCAACTCAGACAGACTCTCCACAAGAGTTTGGGCCTTGGTTCTGTCCAGGAACAAAGACAAAAAGATAAAATTAATATTTAATATCACTTAAACCCAGCTAATCATTTACAAAATGTCTCTTGTTCATTATTTAAACTAGTGCTGGACGAGTTTTTCAACAAATATAAATTAATATTTTAATGAGATGTGCTCTAATCATAATTGTACATTTTCATGTATATGAATATTAATTTAAATTAAAACATGCAACAATGAGGTTTAAAAGTTTACACCAATATAAAGGAAGCATGTTCTACAAACATAATAGTACCATCCATAAAATACGTCATGTTTTTTTATTATTATTTCCTTATTTGATTAAAAAAAAGTAAAAAATAAATAAATAAATAATAATAATATTGCTCGCACTAAATGACAAAATCACACACCTAGTGTTGTCTCCTTGAGGGTTCAGGTAGAGGCGCCTGTATGCCTGTACAACAGCATCTTTAACTGCAGCATCAGAGGACCAGACCAGTGGCAGCATCTTCCTCACTCCACACACCGAGTCTGCAACGCTGAACTCACATGCAGTCACACAGAACTGTACCGCCTCTTGAACCACTGAGGATGTGAGAAGAGAGAGTTATTTTGCTTCTAAACAGCAATAAGGTGCAGATACAGCAGGCAAAGAACTGCACCACAAAATTTACAGTATCACCAACCATAACATTATGCATATCCAATGTTATACACATCATAATGCATTATAAAGTATTTTTAGTACAATTTTGATGGATACATTCTAGTACTTCATTAAATAAAATTATTTACTTATATACATGTAATGAACAATAATCTGTACTAGTTCTTCAATAAATAAACCAAATTTTACCTGTAGTGGTCTTCCAATACAGCATGTTGTTAATGACTGCTATGGCCCTCTCAACTTGTAAGGCAAAGCTTTCTGTATCTTTTAGGTACTGAACCAACATCTCCTGTTTCTTCAGCTCACTCTCCTTCTCATCACACTCTCCTTCTGTTTGTGGTGCAGGGGGCTGATCATTCGCTACAATATCTGAAGCCTGTTCCTCCTCAGGACCTGTAAAGAAGGAGAAATTCAGAACAAGCTGCACAGTTATATTTGGGTAAACTGAACAGAACCCCAAAATATAGACCCTATTTACCATCAGAAAACATGGTGACAGACAAATGGTTGGTTAACAAAAAACGTTAACCAACACTGACTAGTCAGTTTTGTTGTCTTACATGTCAACAATAGCTAACTTAAATATGAGAACATTAAAACCAGGACCAGATGTGCTCTTTTTATCTTCCTTTTATTATTTACTTGCAGTAGTGGAGCAGTTGCATGTTACTAGTAACTAGAGAAATTAGCTAATGTTATTCTAATTCCGCAATTTTGTGATTAATGTTATGTTGCATGACAATCTTAGACACGTAAATGCCTATAACGTACAATATTTCATTTAACCTTACACTATAGACATGAGCATTTCTCATGATCTCCATGTAATTTTTACCTTTTAACCAAAAGTAGTTTGAAGCAACTGGTATCCAATAAAACGTCAATTTAAAGTCAATACTTCTTAGAATTTTTGATTGAATTTGGATTATAAAATAGCAAGAGGATATTTTCGGTAGAAGATTAGGGTTTGCTTATTTTTGCCTCCAGCTAACGCGGACAATCACAACATAGGCTCTAAAAGGATCTATTAACCAAAACTGAACTTGAAATACAGGCAGCAACATGCCCACCTTTAAAGACTGATGCCAGCGTGCTAATCAGTGTATCCGCATTCATACTGGACAAAGCAGAGAAGAATGGAGACTCTGGGTACAAAGTGTAAGCTTGCACGCACAGCCGTACTGCTTGCCTACACACACATAGAAACACAAGAGAACCAGCACAAAATTTGAAACAATTATTAACAAGGTCATTGAGTTCTGTTATATGAAACAAACAAGATCATGATTTTCAGCCTATAGATAGTTCAAGTTCTTCCAAAAAAGAAAATAAGGTAAAATATATAAATGCAAGTTTTAGCAAAAATATTAACCAGGATAAAGTGATACTCATTACATAATTCCAAACATGCAGTTGTATCTTAATTTAATACACTATCAAATTTTTACAGATATAGGAGGATGAAATTCTGTAGCGTAGATTATAGTGAATAATTTGTTGATTTCCTGGGTATTTCAAGTGATTGATTATGAAAAATGGCAACAGATTTTATTTGTTACATTTTGGAAACATGTCATGTTGCACATTTTTTCCCCCTTACACAATTGCTATGTAGTGGAAACACGGTCATGACCCGATTGTGTAAAATAGCAGAGAACCTCAAGGTGACCTATTATACACTATAAACAAACACACACAATTATACAAGTAAACCACAAAAAGGAATAACATGAAGACAATGATATACAAATCTGTCACAAGGAGTGTGTTCACAACAGTAACTGTATGAATTGGCCTATGACGTACTTCTGTTTTGTAACTGTGTATTGTTTGTAACATTGATATATTCAGTAAGAGAGGCTTATGAGAGTAATCGTAGTTGATAAATACATGTGCAATGTACTTCGGGGGCAGGAATAACAGCTTGTTTGATTCTCTGTAAATACTACAAGTGCAATAATCACTTATTCGCTCTGGCCAATAAGAACCAGGGGACTTTAGGAATAATTTCTTTTCTTATTGAAAACACAAAAACAGTGTACTTTTTAAAGAGTAAGCCTGAAGATAATTAGGTAGCTTGATTATTTGTTAGCAAGAGAAAAATAAATGTGGTATTCAACTTTGATCATATTTCTCTAAACTGCATTTCATGTCTCCAACTAGAAAACAATCATTTAAGATCACGTTATAGGCTTTAAAATATTGCCAACCTATATTGATCCCATTATGTTACCTGTATTTGTTGTGTCTGAGGTACTGAGCAATTTGGACAGCAGTGTCTCGATCAGTGTTGCAACGTTCGTCTTTTTTCTCTTCCTCCTCATCCCTGTCAGAGTCATTGTTAGCTTCAAGATGAGCCCTGACTGTGTGCGAGACCTCCGGCTCCATTGCAGCCCACAGATCAGATGCAGAGATTACTGGGACTGTAAACAGAATGAAATTAATGGGACACCTATTGATAAAGGGGACATGACAAAAACAAGTTTAAGATGTAATCCAACACCCTCAGATTACCAAAGATGCAGCTCATAGGCTACTGGATACAGCAGAGCTGAGACTCTACCAGAGTTCACTCACACACACACTCAGACACACTGTCTGCCCCTTAACTCTCTCCCCAGAATTACTTTATAGAAGAGTGTGAGTAAAGGAGCTTTATTAATGTAGGCTGGCCCTTACAACAGAGCAGCAAATCTCCGCTGCCCTCTCAAGATTACCAGCCAACATGAACACAGGAGAACTCAGACTCACATCCAGTAAGCTCACATTCGCCTTGGTATCATCACTGGGCAAACTCAAAGTAAAGAAAACTATACATTTATCCACCTTTTCATAGTTCATAATGCAAAAAAATTATTAGCAAGTTTAAAACGAGGCATCTCACTCAATCATAATGCTTTGGTGCCTACAATCTATGCATCATATCAACAAGCATAAACAAAAAAACAAGCATCTACCTGGTGCTTTCTCCCTCATGTTCTCCCTCATCTCTTTGAGCTTCCCGGTCTCTTTTTCCAGAGGTTTCTTTAAATCCACACTGCTAAGCTTAAAAAAAAATAAATAAAAAAAATAAAAATAAAAAGAGAGAGAGAGAGAGACGTAACATTATACTGCTGTAAATTTATTATACATTTTAGATTTATCTATAGTACATAAAACTAAAGGTGCTGAAGGATAAATAATTGCACATCAATATTGTGATTTCAATGTTTATGCAATTATGTAGCACTAGTACTAAGCATTTTAATACTTTATTAAATATTGTAGAATTAATTATGATTTTGAACTTTTGATGCAGCAGAAAATATGGCAAATCAAATCTACACACCATCACGACCACATGTCCAGTCATGTGCAGGACTAAGCGGTAATTAAATGAGTATGTTTCACAACGCACCCTTGCAACAATCTGGCAGCTAATGGCAATGTGGGAATTTCTCAAAACAAAAACAGAAAAACCTTGTCCATCATCTGTGTGGACATACAATAGGTTTATGTGCATCATAGGAGAAAAGTATTATAGAAACTAAACAGGAGCCGATATTTATTGTATAGGCTGAAGAAATGTCACCTCACATACAAGTCCAGAACCATATTCTAACCCCATAAAACACACTTAAACACTTTTTCTACTGCTCAATCACACACACTTTACCACACACACTAGCCTTAACTCACCTAGCCCCACTTTAATATTCTGCAGTCATGTTTACAACCCAAAAAACAAGCCTTCCAAATTTTTGCATTTTAAAACTCATACCAAACACTGCATGCTCCTTTGTGAGGGTGTGTGTAGGGCCCGCAGCTTTTATTTAGTGTTATTAATTCATATTAATGCATAAAATGCACATGCTGTTCCACTTCAGCAAAAAAGAGGACTTTTGTATCTTAAAAGGTAGTTGTGGTTAAAGTGTATGTGACTATCTCATATGAAAGTGTGGCCCTATTAGCTAATGTGGCAAGATGATGCAAAAAATATGTAAAGTATAAAGCACCATTAAATGATCTACCCAATCTCTCCACATGGCCTATGTAAATCAGTAACAGACACCAGTCAGTAGGCAGGTTACCCAGGGTTTACCTTGCAGCTGTAGGGATTATGGGCGATGAAAGCAGCCACAAGTTGGATCGCACTCTTACACACGTGGACTGATTTATCACCAAGACGACCAACAGCCAACTCCATCACTTCAGTGTATCTACATAACGGCAAAGCCTGGAGAAAAAATTATAATAAAATAAAAATTATCCATCTGCTGTTTTAAAAACACTCAAGCTGTAATTTCTTTTATTAAATATGCACTTACCTTGCTATTGACAACACGGGTGTACACTTGAAGCACTCGAGCTCTGACGTGCGAATGTGCGTCATGTATGTGTTCCTGGAGGGTGTCGAGGAAACGGTCTCGATCTGCTCGACTGGAATCGTCCAATTTATCACCACTTAACACACGTACCAGTACCTCCCCCAGCACCTCACACACAGCCACACGCATACTGGAACTCTGAGACATGAATAATACATAAAAATTTTTTATTTGTATTGTTTGATATATTGACCCTAATAAGGTGACTATAGAAACAAACACTTAATTCACCCTCAGATTACCAAAGAAGCAGTTCAAAGCCTACTGAATAAAGCAGAGTGCTGAGAATCTACCTGTATTCGCGTACATACAAACACACACACTGTCAGCACACTTCACACATGCTCTCATTCCTTCCTTTATAGAAGAGTGTGAGTAAAGGAGCTTTATTAATGTAGGCTGGCCCTTACAACAAAGCAGCAAATCTCCGCTGCCCTCTCAAGATTACCAGCCAACATGAACACAGGAGAACTCAGACTCGCATCCAATAGGCTCACATTCGCCTTGGTATCATCACTGGGCAGATTCAATACATGACTATAACCTGTGCACTTGTTTACATTCATGGTTTTATTTGCAGGGCTCATCACAGCATTATACACAAGTAAACTTATATATAGGTTTATGTTCTGTCACTAAGCATTTACTCATCTCATTCTGGGCACAGGGGCATTTTTTACTGAAACATGTTTGGGCCCCTTGGTTCCAGAGTATTCTGGAACCAACTTTTGGGAAGCATAGAATCCGTATCCTACGTAGTTCACATATACTGTAAATTGTCAGATGTGCACAAAATTTTGCAAATAATAGTATTTCTAATTTACTGATTTATCTTTGAAATATTGATATAATAAATTATGTCTAATGTATGTTAAATCCTAGATATTAAATTGACACTTCATTAACAACACCAATCTATGTGATAGGAAAATTGAAAAAATAGCTAAAAGTTGAAATCAAACACAATGAACAATGTAGAAAGATACAAAAAGGATTAAACATATTTACATGAAAACAGGATTAACCATTACCTGGATATCAGCAGAATATAAAATTGACATGCTATTTACAGTATTTATTGTCTATGGAAGCAGGTTCATCCTCATTGTTTCAACTATATAAGTGCAGTGCTGTTACAAATGTTCTTTCAGTCTGTGACTGCCTTAGAGGGTGTGTATATATAAACTGTACCTCTCCATCCAGGTGTGTGAGAAGCACACTGATATTAGGGATCATGGTTTCTGGTACAAGGGTACTGAGTTCAGACAAAAAGCTAGAAAAGGCCTTTACACCTGATCCCTCTCTAGCCAACTCATCACTGGACTTCTGCCCAATCTCCCTGAAACACAAAACAGAGACATGGTAAAAATATCAATAACGCATGTATGCTTACACTAAAACACAGAGACATATATGTGCACAGGAACACGCAGCCACAGCTTATATCAAATTTTGTATCACAACATGGTTGTCCTATTATTTTTTACAAGAGCAATAGTACATGTTATGTACACTGAGTACACTGTTTTGGGGGAGAAACCTTTAGCTGTGTTTACAGTGCACAGTGTGGTTGCAAGGCCACAAAGTGTGCAAATGATTCCTTATCATCACAGAACCACTCATGATGACATCAAGTCATGAAATATGCCCATGTTATCAGGGAAGATAAAATTAATTGACATGATAACCTGGTCATTTAGTACATCCCGATCATGACCTGACTTCATTTTATTGCAAATAATACTGCTGAGACTAGACCTGAACGCAAACCCAAATTGCACAACACATTTTTTCTAATTTGTTTAGTTTTACATGCACAAAAATTTGCAGTTGTGATTCAAAGATGAAATAATGACCATATGGCATCATTAATCATCCTAATCATGATAGACCTTTTATTAATTGATGCATTGTTTGACAAACTCAGCAAAAATGTAATGCTATACGTGTTTGGCTATAGTCAGGAGTAGCTTAGTGGTTAAGGCATCGGACTAAGGTTCAGAAGATCCCAGGTTCAAACACAACAACCACCTAGTTGCCACTGTTGGGCCCTTGAGCAAGGCCCTCAACCGCTCAGATTTTTCAATGAGATAAAAATGTAAGTCGCTCTGGATAAGAGCATCTGCCAAATGCTTAAATGTAAAAATGTAATGTACGTAATGTAGAAGTAAAAAGTCCATACCCAGAATTTCTGGCCTGAAACTTACCTCATGATCTCTCCTACAATCGCTTTTACTCCATACTCTGAGCTCCAGGCTGCCACTGCCTGTGCACACACTGAGGAGAGCTGCTCAAAGTGCTGCAGCAGCTGAATCACCTTCACACACGCTCCTGCAAAATACACAAGTCTCTTCATAATCACCCAGACGCCTATACAATACTGTATATAATTATAAAAACATGACAAACATTTTTTTAAATGATATTTTAATTACATTGCAATTAGTATCATAATTTTACCATTTATCTCTATTTCTATGCACTTTAGTGTGTTCACTAACCAAGCATGTGGTTGTATTTCTTCACCATTAGCCCCAGTACATGGATGATAGCATCACGAGTGGGTTTACTCTTCATGTGACTGATGGTGGGATTTTCTAATAGCTTATAACAGCAACATGTCACACAGCTACAGAATCCAGTGATAGACAAAAGGACATACACAGAAAATGGTTGTAAAATTCTGAAATAAATCACATCACAATTTTTTTTATATATATATATTCAGTATATAGACCTTCCCACCTTACAAATTCTTCCTCTACTAGAGAAAGACTCCACAGAGAGCGGACATCCAGCTGAAGCAACTGGGTCAGACACTGCAACACCGTCTCGCGCTCACTGTCCCAATGCAGCAAGCCCTTACCCCCTGCTTTCTCCTTTTTACGACCCTGTAACACACATGCTACATCTATTTAATTTATAATAGGAACATATTTTGAAAAGTATACACCTGCTACAACCAGCTTCCTAACTAAAATACTCAAAGAAATTCAACAAAGCCTGATAATTGAATTTAGAGGACAGGTCATTTGCCAGTGATTGCCCTCAGATTACCAAAGAACACACTCAAAGCTGTTTGACCACAAAGAGAAACGTGACTATTGTGAGAGAGAGAGAGACAGAGAGAGAGAGAGAGAGAGAGGGAGAGAGAGAGAGAAAGAGGGAGAGAATGAGAATGTGCAAGCTCCCATCAATTTGCTAAACCCATTTCTTTTGGGAAGCATAGAATCCTGATTAATTGCTTGCATTACTGTAGGTGGGCCCTTACAGCGAGGCAGTCAGTCTCCACTGCTCAGCCAAGATTACCCACCACTTACAGAGCACAATCTCTCAGTCATTCAGCTCATAGATGCCATAGACTCATCACTGGGCTCAACCATCACAGGCGTTTGCTTTTAATGTAATAACTGGTACCACAAATGACGAATTAAGACAAAAAAAATATGTTATGCTGTGATAACTAGCTCAGTTCCGCAAGATTTATATATATGCTATTCATAAACCTAAAAGGACTTTGAAAACTTGGCCAAATATGCAGTGCAGAAGCTAAAAGACTAAAAAGAAGATTTATTTTTATTTGAAAACAGATTTTTTATAAATCCTCCCCATGTCCTCAGATTTGTGTCCTCAATACTACTAAGAATCTGTCTGTGAATGGACCCCAAAACCAATTCCTTTTGGATTAGTTTAGAAAGCTAGCTATAGAAAAAAAAAAGATTAAGATTGACGTCACATTTCTTTTTACCAGTACCTTGCTGGGTGCAGTAACAACACTCTCCCTGTTGGAGTCACTCTCTAGATATTCAGTGAGCTTGCAGAGCAGGAACACACTCATCTTGACAGCATTGAGCTGCTCTTTGCGGTCGGCTGCTGACAAAGATCCAGCCAGGAGGAGGGGTGGCAAGGACACGGACAGGGCCTGGACCACTAATGACACATGAAGCAAAAGATTAATTAAGGAGGTGATGAAATTCATCACAACACTGATTTGAAAGCTTTTCATCACCAAGACCTACCTTGTATGAGAAGCTCAAGGGTGTTCTCCTTCAAAGTCACATCTACTGTGCGAAAGTTTCTGAAATTGTGATCACACACATTTACTTCCAGTAGATTCAAAAGAAATTTTTTTGAAACTATCGTCCAGTTTAAAAAAAAAAAATTGAATTGCTGTACTCACTGCAGGACACTGTATGCAGTGTCAAAATGCTCCAAGATGCACAGCGGGCCCCGACTTCTCAAAGTAGCTTTAAGGCCTAATGTAGTGAGAGAGAGAAAATATTTCACTATAGAAACAGATACTCTGAACTAGTATTCTTAGACCTGGCTGATTCAGCTGCAAAACTTGTGTAGAAAAAGTCACATTAAAAATCATAAACACTCTCAAGAATTAATAGCATGTTGTCATGTGATGAGACTTAAGACAGCAGGAAACATTTGCCTGTTTGACAGAGGCTTTACAGGAAGTTTTGGGAGATACCAGGCAGATTCAGGTAAACATGAGGAAACCATACACAGACACTGAAAAAAGAAAAAAAACCTGTTTCTTCCCCGTGTTTAATGCCAAATGGTTACTCATTCCACTATGGTTTACTTTTTGCATCACGTACTTAACATTTTATATATTCATCTAACTGTATTTCTATGATTTAAAAGGAATTGTTCAGACATAATACATAAAGTGGACAGAGTAACATCTAACAGGTTTGTCCTGAAAGAAGGCAGAGGTTTCCTGTCTCCCATAGAAACAATCCATGATTTGGATAAACATGAATCCTGTTTCTTGTAAATAAAAACAAAAAAATGACAAAAGTGAAATTTTTTTTAATGACACTCAATTATTTTAACTAGACAGTCAATATAAAAATTATTTATATTAAAGAATAAATAGTTATAAAACAATCAGTAAGATGAAGTCAAACAACTGATTCTTTAAAAATTGCTTCATCTGGCAGGGCACAGAGTGAAAAAGACATTTGCCACAAAAGGTCGTTACTCATCTGAAAATTACCTAGTTCAGTTTTTTGGTCTGTGTGCGTGCACAAAGATGGACAAACCAGCTTCAAAAAGTCAAAGTCCTGCCAAATATTTTCTTCATCTATTAACCAAACAAGATTCTAATTAGCACGACTGCCAGATTCAAACTAATGAGCGACATTGTCTTTATACAGAGGCAACTACAATACATGACATACAGTTTGTTGTCTTAATGCGTCACTGTATATGGCCAGAAACAGTCATCATACACTGTCTGGACCCCTCCAAAAAAATTATAATTTAAAAAATATATAATAATCTCTCTCCCACACATACACACTAATATTTCATTCAACCGCTTTTAGCTTTGATTACACTGTGCAGGGTTATTATTTGTAAATATCATAATTTTTACAATTTATTTGTAATTTGGTAGTGTGGTTGTTTGTATGGATTATATTCTATGATGGCATCTTCATTGCATCTGCAATAACAATAATTTGTGTAACTGCAACCCATTTTTAAAGAAGTTGTTATTATTAAGGTTATATACTAGAATGAATTACACCCAATTCTGAACAATCTGATAAAAATAATCAAATGGTGTTTTCCTATAAAAATAAGGAGATTAGCAGCGATTGAGCTCCGAGTCTGTAAACATTAAATAAAGATTAAAACAGTATAAAGTTAATAATTGAGTAGAGTACAGGAGGTAAATGTACATACTGTTGAGGTAAGAGGGCATCTGTTTAGGAGACAGCACACTCTGGACCACATACTGGTTTATAGCTCCGGATTTTAGCAGATCATCCAAAGCAACCGGCACGGCGAAATCCCACGACATCTGAGTCAGCACAAACAACAGTAATCGTACACTCGACGTACAATCGTGCCTCGACTACATAAAGAAAACTAAACGGGCTAACCAGCCAGTGTAGCCACTTAGCAAGAAAGCTACAGTGAAAACAGAGCATTAGCGGGTCGGTGTTTTTATAAACACCAACATGAACTTTACAGCCGAACCCTCACATTATAATTTTGTGTAACAAAACTGAAACCCTGCTAGCGAACTAGCTCACGGAACTCTATTAACGAGTTACACTTTTAAATAACTTTACTGAGGAAAAAAATAAAATAAAAACTTCATAAAACACAGAACACTTAAAGCTCAAGACACTTACCGCTGCAGAGTTAATAACCTCAGCACATATCACACACGACTAAAACACAAAGCGCTCTTAACTGCGTTCTCAACTGCGCTAACCCAACGGTTATTACTGAATCTTTGAATTTTATCACGAGCGCGCCAAAGGAAGTGTGTCATTGCCCCGCCCACTCAGCAAAATAAAAGTCTGTAGAATTATCGCGTATTTATTCATCGTCAAAGTACCAGCCCTCAACTTCATAGATCAATTCAAAATCGTCTCATTACCTTTTAAAATAATAATTTAATAAATAAATATAAAAAAATTGATAAATACAGAGTAAAGGCACATACCATCCAAGACCAGGAATGAGAAACAATAATGATGTTTGCCCTGGCCCAGAAGATTCACCTCTCAATCCCTCATCATTATAAATAACACCCACTCATTCCCACTCACAGCAGAACCATTCCTGAAACCACAGATGTGCTGACCTCTGTACAGTCCACAGGACAAAATAGCTCTGAAATTATTATGACACTTTTAATTCTCCCAGTACAATGTCTCCAGTACTGAAACTTATTTCCTTTTTAAGGAACATGCACTTATTTAAATTTTACATTCATTCATTTCAGGAGAGATTAACATTTACATTTAGGCATTTGGCACGCACTCTTTTCCAGAGCAATTTACAAATGTGATTTGAAGTTTCCATTGATAGATAAATGTTTACACTGGGTTACTAACTAAAAGTGCTGCTAAGTGTGATTAAAGATTGGCTGTAACTCTGTGCAGACATCTAGAGGAAATTTAGCCCACCACCCAGGACAGAAAATAGCCTAGATGCATGTCTTGCTCGATCCCTGAGAGATGGTGGGACCATTTAAGCAGAATTAAATGATAGAAATTAATGTCACAGGTTCCATTTAGAGAATTCAAAAGGAGACTCATTGAACTTTTTTTTAAACGTATTGATACCATTATGAATGAAGATCACCTCCAGGGTCAAGGGTTTGATTCACACCTTGGGTCTGTGTGTGTGAAATTTGCATGTTTTCCCCAGGCTTGGTTGGTTTCCTCGGGGTACTCTGGTTTCCTCCTACAGTCCAAAGACTTGCAGATTAGATTAATTGGCGGACAGGGCAATTTTAACCAACAGTACGCTGAATTATACACAAGCTTAATTTTCTACATACTGTCTTTGTCCCTTTGCCCCTATTCAGCAGCTTTAACGAGGACCATTTGAGAAGTGTAAAGGTGTGAATAGTCATGTTGAAAAGTTTGCACCCCCTCTTTAAATTCTATGGTTGTTGTGTAAAAACATAATGAAATATCTAATCATGGTGGTACATTTTTTGGAAGGGTTTAAGCAGCATGACTGAGGTTTGCAAAACTGCATCTATACAAAGCACAGAACTTCTGGAACAACGTCCTACAGCAGATGAGACCAAAGTAGAGTTGTTTGGCCTTAATGCCCAGTGCAATGTTTGGGGAAACCAAGAAATATCTCATACTCACTGTTAAGCACAGTAGTCGAAGGGTGATTATTTTGGCTTGTTTTGCAGCCACAAGACCTGGACACCTTACAGTCATTGAGTTGACCACGTACTCCTCTGTATAGCAGATAATTCTAGAGGCAAATGTGAGGCCATTTGTCTGACACCTTGGTTGAAATTGAGTCATTCATCAGAACAATGCTCTGAAGCACACTAGAAAATCTACATCAGAATGGCTGAAAAAGCATCAAGTATCAAGGTTTTGGAATGGCCTAGTTTAGACCTCAATCCAAATTAAATGCTGTGGTAGGACCTTAAGAGATCTGTGCATAAGCAAATGCCCCAAAATCTCAAAGAACTTAAGCAATGATATAACAAAGAATGGGCCAAAAGTCCTCCATAACAATGTGAGACTAATATAGTCCTACAGGAAATAATTTTGAAAAGTTATTGCTGGTAAAGGTAAATCTAAAGCTATTGAATCATGGGGTATTTAGTATTGCTCACATGTTTTTTTTCTTTTTGGATTCATTTTCTTAAATAAATAATGGCACTGTGAAAAAGTTATATATCTTTTTGCCTAATACTACAACCCCCTATGGTCAGATGATTATTACTATGTTTTTACACACAAAAATACACCATACAATAAAATGGCCAACCTGGATCAGCATCAATAAACCACTCATCCAAACAAACCCATTTACAATTGTTATACCAGCCTGCTATTTTTTCCTTTAAATAGGGCATCATTATCTATGGTGAGATAAAATGCTGACTATTGTTTTCCTATGCAGTGAGCCCATTAAAGTTAATAAATCAAAATGTGGTAGGTTATCAATAAAGCTATGTACAATAGTGTTTATTGTTATACATGTAATGCAGTGAAAAGTAAAATGCATACACTCACTTCATAAGGTACACCTTGCTGGTACTGGGTGGGAAACGTTTGACTTCAGAACTGCCTTAATTCTTCGTGGCAACAAGGTGCTAGAAACATTTCTTAGAGATCTTGGTCCAAATTGACATGATAATTACTTGCATTTGCTGTAGATTTGTTTGCTGCACATCTATGCTGAAAATCTCCCATTCCACCACATCAAAGACATGAATGTATATGATCAACAATAATACTCAGGTAGGCTGTGGCATGTAAAAATGCTCAGTTGATAAAAGGGGCCCAAAGTGTGAAAAGAAAATCTCCCCCCTTCCATTACACCACCACCTCCAGACTGAACTGCTGATAAAAGGCAGGGCAGATCTATGCTTACATGTTCTTTATGCAAATTTCTGACCCTACCATCTAAACGTCATAGCAGAAATTCTTTGGACCAGCCGATGTTTTTTTATATCTTCTATTGTCTAATTTTGAACCCATGTTAATTGTAGACTCAGTTTTCTGCTCGTAGCTGAAAAGTAGCACCCAGAGTAGTATTCTGCTGGTGTAGTGTAGAGGGTTGTGCATGGAAACCCAAGTAGCAAGTGAACTGGTGTACCTAATGATGTGGCCGGTGAGTGTATATACTTTTTAACACTAGGTGTCTTTTTTAATTACTTACAGACCGACTTTAATATATTGCAGAACTGTACTTTAACTCAGCCTCTTATGTACGTGCTAATTAAATTTAGAGAAATCAGACTTTATGGATATCATTATCACCCTTCATTCGTGGCAAAACATAGATGTGGATGTTGGAGCATTGAAAGACAACTGAAGCCATACAGGAATGGTACATTAATTCTGAACATTCATAGAACATTAATTCTGTCTGATGACAATATATCTGATGACAGTAAAGCAAAATGAAAACTTTCTAAGGGTAGGAATATGCTTTGTTGTTTATCATGATGACGTGGTTACACATTGCTGCTGCTGCATATATGTCTTTTAAGGATCCGTTCTGTACTATGCATTAGTACCTTCGGATTCAGAGTTTTTTTGAATCAAACATATAAGTAGTTCCCTGGACTTCAACCTGGGGCCTGGCAATATTTATGGTATCATTATTTTATACTGTTTTTTTTTTCAGCTGGGAAAATAAATTTGTGGCAATTGAAATGTCATATGGTGTAACTGGTTGCAACACGAGACTCTCACTGCAAATCTTTGTGTTACAAGTGTAATTTTTCCCCCAAATACCAGTAGTTTAGAATGGTAATCAGAAGCTTTATTACTGACAGACTTACTAAATATTATTTAAGGTTATATTTTAAACAAAATGGCATTTTTTTCTTGCTACATAAGAGAAAATGCACTGAAAGGCAATTGTAAAACAACTTGAGTCACTAAACCGGAATCATTTTGAAACATTTATTGATTTTATATTTATTGTAATAAAAAACTCATTTGAAGTTGACCTGTATATATATTTTTTTATTAATAAAAAAAAGCACCTGAAATGACTTTTATATTGAAACGTCTGGCGGTGACGTCATAGGGCAAGCGCCGAGCTCCAGCTGGAATTCATGCTACAGTACTAGTAGTGTGTAGAACAGTACTGATCCGTGTGCAGTATTAATGATAGAGTAGTATTTAACTCACTGTTCTGTACAGAAGCATGAGTCTGAAAGTCTGAATCACGGTTCACTGATCACACTGTCGTGTTTGTGAGTTTGTAAAACACGTGCTTTCCTGCCATCACAAGTATATGACATCCTGCTGCTAGTACATTACCCCCTGTGTCTGCTTCACCCGCGCAGTATGGAGTATTTACCGGACTGTAATAAGAGATATAAAGACGCGGAGTACTGGAATGAACGGTACCGAACCGAGGAGGCGTTTGAGTGGTTCGGGGATTTTACAAAATTCCGTCATCTTCTGGTCCAGCATGTGGGAAAAGAGGAAAACATCCTGATGTTGGGTATGTAGGTCCTTTCCTCCATAAATTAAATGTACGTTTTAATAAAATAACTATAATACAATATCAGCTGATCATGCTTAACGTGCAGTGTGTGTAATGAACACATGCGGACAGCAGAGGGCGCTGCTATGGCAATTTTTAAATTCTATAAGAGTAGGCAAGGATCATTCTCTCTCTCTCGCTCTCTCTCTCTCATATATATATATATATATATATATATATATATATGTGTGTGTGTGTGTGTGTGTAATAAAACCAAAATTCTATTTTCCTTTGTTTGTTTTGTGTTTTGTTTAAGCCAGCATCATCATCAACTTAACGTTAGTGCTCATAAAGTTGACAGGCATTTCTCACTGAGTGTACCAGTAGGCAGCGTCATCACCACCTGGGTGCCTGGTATGGCCGGGGCTTGTGTAGCTGGTGTCCCTCACTGTGCATCTGCACGGCGCAGGTACTCTCTAGTATCAACTAAATATAGGGGTATATATAGTGTGTTTTCCGTCTGCCATGCGAAGGCCCAGGTTCAGTTCCCACTTAATGTCCGAATCTCAGCCACTGGATGGATGCAGTGCTGTCCCAAGCCCGGATAAAAGGGGAGGGTTGCATGAAGAAGGGCATCCGGCGTAAAACCTGTGCCAAAAGTTATGTGCAGATTGCATGGTCTTGAAAGACCAACAACATTATATCACTCAAATCCAGTAGAAAATGAAGGAGATGTATTGTTAATCTGGTTGACTTTGTGTAGTATTATACTATAAGCAGACATTATTGACCTCTACTTATTTTTTTCCCTGGTTTACAAACCATGTCCACGGTGTACCCCGCCTCGTGCCCTAAGTCTCCTGGGATAGGCTCCAGGCCCCAGACCCTGTATACAGGATAAAGCGGTATGGACTATGAGTAAGTGAGTGAATTGAATCTGTCTAATTACTGGCCAGTTATTAGGAAAAATCTGTTTGTTTTTTAGGTTTTAATCAGAATAAATTAAAAAGAATGACCTCTTCTACGCTTCTTGAATAAGGAGGAGGCAACTGTCAGCTTGTATAAAATATGTTAAAGTTCCTAATATACACTACTAATAATAAGTTAGGGATATTGTGAGAGACTTAGTGGATGTCATACTGTACATACGGTGTTTGTTTCACTTCAGACATTTTTGGGATAGGGAGGCTACTGGGGAAAGACAACCTTTTTCAATGTGGCATCAATTTCAACATTCTGTGGGTATAAAAAGCTGGTATTGCCAGTCACTCATTCCAAGTTTATCATCCAAACAGCCATGAACACACGATGGCACTTAATGGATGAACAGCGCCACCTGGCCATGGCGCGGCTTTGGCAGGCAGTCAGATGTTGCTTGTGAACTTGGTGTGTCATCAGCAGACTTGCATCAAGACACAGAACTACTGACAGAGTTCATGACCGGCCCAGGAGTGGAGCCTCACGAGTGACAGACTGCAACGATGATCAGTATCTAAGGACCTATGCACTCAGACATCGTTATGTAACTGCCACACAGCTGCAGGCCCGTTGCGAGGCGTATTAGGGTTTCCAGACAAACCATTGGCAACCGTCTCCACCACTTTGGCTTGAATGCTGTTGCAGGTGACTCCACTGACATCAAGACACCGCCGTAAACGTTTGCAGTGGGCACAAGACCATGTGACCAGGACAATGCACCAGTGGTCTACCATCCTGTGCACAGAAATGATTGTCGTCAGCGTTGCTGGAGAAGGCGAGGTGAGCGATACGCTGAGGTCAACATGGTCCCCAGGGTTTGCTTTGGTGGAGGAGGTGCAACAGTCTGGGCAGGCATCACCAGTCAGCACAAAACAGATTTGGTTATTGTACATGGCTCAGTCACTGCACGTTCTTACCTCGGAGACATCATAGAACCCATCATCATCCCCCAATTCCGCCAGCACACCCCCAACTTTCTGTTCATGGATTTATTGTGAGTTGTGTATATCCGATCGGATACAGATCTTCAGGGCAATCCATCCATCTAGGAACATCTGTAGTCCAAATAGTGTTTGTGGAGGCCATACATTGTGTATTTTCCCAATTGGTAGGACCTCTGGTCAACATATACATCCGCTGTCCAACAATACGGGCAATTAGGAAATGGCAGTTAATCTAATCTGCATGTCTTTGGACTGTGGGAGAAAATCAGTGTTCTCAGAGGAAACCCACCAAGCACGGGGAGACATGCATGCAAAACACCAGGCCACCAATTTGACCAGCCTTCCTCAAGGGCCCAACAGTGGCAACCTAATCCACCGCACTCCACTCACCTCACCAATGCAAAGTGGATTCCGAATGTTCTTATTTATACAATCTTCATAAATTATAGGCAAAAAATTGACGCTCAAGTCAATCATCATACCAGTGATGGAGATTTACAACCCTATTTCATTTGGACCCAATTTATAATACTCCTGCTGTATTAGGAATATGGTGCTAGAGGATGATGGGTTAAGATTAAGATTTGCTGCAACTCTTAAGCCTTGTATAAAATCCTCCACCAGGTAATTTTAAAGCCTTTAACCGAATCTAGGGGGCAGTGTTTGCCTGACTGCATCTTATTGCAGGTGTAGAGAAATCTGCGTGTTCACCCCCACAGCGTTCTCCTGCATTTGTGTACTATAGAGTGTAAATCTGTGGCATGCTCTCGTGTTACTTTTTCCCTGGGCTTCATTGCCGACAGCTTGTTCTGTCCTTCCACTGACACGGATACAAGTTAGGGATTATTTTCCCCGCTCCTCAGGTTATATAAGGCATTGGGGTTTTCTTATGATGTCCTCTTGCTGTCTTGTGTCATGTTGTCAAACACAGCAAAAAATGGCAGCAGTTTAGCGGCCAAGGTGTGAATGAAAACATCCTCCGCTTGTGAGTATATAATTTCACACAAGCCAGCGCCACAGCAAGAAACGACTATTCATTATGTATGTACGTGTCATGCAAGTCAGTGTTTGAGTTGAAATTTGATGCTTTTAGAACTTATGCTGTCCTACCATATAGGCCATATCTCACAAACAAAAAAGAAGAGACGTTATGTACTGTACAGTAGAAGTGTAAAGCCTCTTAGGAAGTAATAGAGATTGTTGATAGATTAATTGTATGTAATTGGCCTAGCACGGATAATTTAAACTACATACCTGCTTGTTATTTGCACAAAAGAAGAGCAGAGTGCAGTGATTTGTTTTTTTGTAGTCTAAGGTGTGTACCGAACAGCTTGATCAGTAGTGTTCAGATATCTGCAAATAAAATTTGTGAAGATACGCTAAGGAGGGTAAAAGTTTCTTGAAAAGAATCATTACTGGTGTTGAGACATTTATCACTACGGGCCCGAGAGTAAACGGAAACATACTAAGAGTATGGAACGGAAACATCCTCAGATGTTAAAAATGTTAAAAGTCATCAAACAGCTGGAAAATTGATTCTTACAGTTGTCTGGGATTCTCAAGGGCCAGTATTGGATCATTATCAGGAAAAAGTTTCAACAATTAACAGTGTTTGAGAGCTGAAGCCTGAACTTCAGATTAAACTGCCACCCATAGCGTTGTGATCTTGCATGACGGTGCATGTCTGCACACTTTTGCCCACACTGTCGACACGCTCTAACAACTTTTTTTTGAGGTGGTAAAGCATCCTCCCTATAGTCTTGGGCCCGTATTCACAAAGCTTCTTAGAATTCTCAGAGAGCTCCTATCTTAGCTTGAAAAGTCCTAGCTAGGAGTCCTAGATTAAAAGTGATTTAGGAAACTTCTCAGAGCAACTCTGAGTGAGGAAAGTACAAAAACCTTTTTTTTTTTTTTAGTGAGTTGGTGTGGTTGACCCAGGAATTATGCAGCGATTTAAGGACTGTGATTGGTTGATTAAAAATCATCTCTGACCTATACTGACATATACACCTCTGTTTGTATGTAAAGAAATTGTATAATCATGACTACAGGCTACTTTATGCATAGTTTCTGTTATAGGGCCAGAAGAGCAGTGTTTACTTTTAGCTTTACATTTTGCAGTGTTTGGAGAATATTTCTTCTTTCCGCCATTCTGTCCTCTGCTATAGAAACTCTCTCAAAAGTCCTCCTTTCTGAGAATAAATGTGACAGGTGCCACGCCTCTCCCTGTAACTTAAGTCACATGTTCTTTTTGTGCCCAAACCTGCAGAAGTTTTGGACAGGTTTTTTTAATCTTATGTCCACTGTACTTGGGGTACAGTTGAAGCCCTGTCCATTCACTGCTATATTTGGCATTACAGATGTTTCAGTTCCATTAAGTTCTGCACATAAAGATGTCGTCGCCTTCTCATCTTCGTTGGCCAGACGTACAATACTTTTACACTGGAAGCCCGGTAATTGTCCCTCAATCTCTCAGTGGATTAAAGATTTATAATTTTTTCTTAGGCTAGAAAAGATAAAATATACACTGAGAGGTTCTAATGATATGTTTTTGCACAAATGGCAACCATTTATTGCTTATTTCGCAAGCTTACAGGTACTGCCTGAATGATTATCTGGACTGGGTCAAGTATCGGAGTGTTTGTATGACCAATCTAATTCACACAGATTAGTTTGAGCCGAAGGATGCCAGGGTTTGTGTGTGTGTGTGTGTGTGTGTTGGGTGAGTGGGTGTGGAGTTTTTCATTTCTCTTTTTATTTGATAATAATAATACATTTAATTAGTTGCTTTTGTTATGTTTATTTATGACAATTGTTCAATAATTTTTGAAAAAAAATGTCCTCCTTTCTACACTTAACAGTTTTTACCTTAGGAGCTGTTTTTAGGGCTAAAATGATTCGTGCATCATTTTTATTTTTACTAAGATTTAGTCCTAAGTTTAAGGGGAAATTCTAAGGAAATGTCATCATTCTGAGAATTTTCTTAGAATTTCATCACCTGGAGCAACTTTTTGGCTTATGAAGCTTTGTGAATACGGGCCCTGATCTGGTTCCATTGGACTTTGAACTTTTCGGTCCCCGGAAAGCAGCCCTACAAGGACGAAGATTAACTTCAGATGAAGAATTGACGACAGTGGGGCATTCGTGGATCGCAGTTTAGCTTAGGGCATTTTTAATAAAGGAATATGAAGACTTGTTGACAGATGGGCAAATTATATTAAGAAGCAAGAAGATAGTGTCGAAAAATTATGTATTTGTCGTTTCTAAAAGTTAATGAAAAACCTCCTGGGTCTCTGCGTCCTCATATGGAGACATCCCTTTTTGGGTTCCCTGCATCCTATACTTCTTTCTGTCCAACCTAGACCAGTTGTTCTCATTAATAGACACTCTACAGCATCATTTAACTCCATAAGACCCGAGCTTTAATCTCACATGCATTTATTATTTTTTCTATGTATTTAGGCTTAGTAGGACCTGGTACGTATAAAATCTACGCACTGTCTTCGAACAGAAAATGAAGTTTGACATCCAGAAGCCTCTGTAATCCAGCCAGGGTGGACCACGGAGGCAAATGGTGACCATTGTATTTATTCCCATTTGTATGACCGTGGTAGGACCTCCAGTCAACATTCACACACACCTAGACCTGGAGGTGCAAGGCGACAGTGCTAACCACTAAGCCACCGTGCCGCCTAATTTTTGACTGGGCCCTGTAGAAGTGTTTGGGACAAGTTGGAAGATCACTTCTACATGGAGCAAGCACAGGGTTTTATTATGCATGTTCAGCATGGTCAGTCTTTGTTAGAATTGTCAATCCTGAAAGTTATTTCTGTGCTCCAGATGAACTACCATCTTTGATTTACTACATTTTTGACTTCAGGTTGGCCCTAAAGGCTTCTGTAACACACCAACATTTATTTCAAATATTTATAGTCAGATGTATTCTTAGAGAAAAGGTGTCATTTTCACATTACAGAATGCTAAATGGTGTTTTTACAAGCGCCTTTCTCGTTATATCCTCTAGTCATAAGAGAATTATAAGAGATAATAGAACATTAATCCTGCTCAGTGCTTGGGCACTATATAGAAATATACATAGTGTGGAAAAGGATGTACAGTGCTTCAATGACCCAGGAAGGATAAAGGACTGTGCAGTATGTCAGTGGGAGTACTTGCCAAGCTGCACATGCTCACTTGATGTAAAATATGCAATATGTTCAGTGTGTATATATAAAAAAAAAAGTCTTCCAAACCTCCTCCTCTGCCCACTCAGTATTTCTGCATGCACATAAAATGTGATTCTATTCTATACGCTCCCACCTCCAAACCCACCCACAGGTTCAGAACACACTCAGACACACACACACACACACACACACACGCACACACACACACGCATACACCACTGCTGTGTCTGTGCCTACACGAAGCTACAGTGGGAGGGGAGCTCTCCTTAACACGTGCGCCTCAGATGTACCCGGTGATAACACTTTTTTTGGGGAGGTAACGCGTGAGACAATTTGTGCTTTGCGAACATAAATCGTGAGTTGCGAGAGAAACGAGTGAGCGGACGCTAGGAGGACTGACAGTAGGGAAGACGTGGAGATGATGAGAGAGAGGGAGAGCCTGCCACAGTGTCATTAGTGTCTTCCAGAGAGAACGCAGAGGGATGAGAATTGGAAATCAGCCTTAGACAGCTACATTAATATTAAACAGAGTCATCGGGGAGATAACTGAGGGAAGTGGAAAAAGAAAAGTGTGTGTGAGAGTGAGATGGAAGAAATGAGAAGAAAGGGAAAATAAAGGGAATTTGGAGCTGCTGCTGATATAAAACATGTTCCAGACATGAATTTCACCTTTTTCTGTAAACCTTTTAGTTGATTCACACTTTTTCACAATGTTAATACTCTTAGTATTGTATTAAAACGCAACAGCAGATTTGTCTATCCTACCAAAACCAGTTTAACCCCACATGCAATAACACTATTAGAGCTTGATGTCAGTTAGAGTCCATCATGAGTAAATATGACATAAATACTCTTCGTTCATTATAGCTGTACATTCAGCACCATGCTCAATGCCTTCGACTCGAACACCCACCTGTGCAATTGGATACTGCACTTTCTGACTGGCGGACCCCAGGAAGTGAAGATTGGGAACTCCGTGCTGATTTTGACAACAGGCACCCCACAAGGATGTGTGCTCAGCCCCCTTCTATACTCCCTTTTCATGCATGACTTTGTCAGCTCAAACAACATCTTAAAATTAGCTGAAGACACTTATCATCCTCATCACCAGGAGGGATAAGACAGCCTACAGGGAAGCTATGGGTGTGCTTTCACAGCGTGACAGTACTGGCGGTCAAAATGTTAGCAAGATGAGAGGGATGATTGTGGATTTTATAACGATACAGGATAGAGAGCGTGCTTCTTTACCCATTGACTTCAAGTTCCTGGCACATCACCAGCCTATTGATGTCTTGCTTGGCATCTGCACTGCCACCAATCACAAGGCCATACAAAGAACCACTTAGAGGAACACCAGACCTGCTGTCTGAGGAACTCTTAAAATATTATGTGGTTTTGTGCTCGTTTTCTGTTATACAAGCAATATCACACGAGAGGGAGTGTTTTCCTGCTGGATATAGGACAGCTGTGATACGATTGTAGTCGAAGGCATTATAGCCATGCTATAAGCAGCAGTATAGCACAACCTTGAATGTAATATTGTAGTTCTGAAACACAGTTTATAATCAACAAATTATGATTTCTTTTTAATTTAACCAGTTATTGTGCTCCACGAATACAAATCCTACTGCGACCAGGGAAACTAACTTACTGTGGCCATGCGGAGCTGGCGACTGACATTTGGTGATTGATTAACAGTAATTAACAGTGATAATTACTGGTACTGGGTGAGAAGACTAAAATATAGAAGTGGTGGACGGTCCTGTAAATCTTGTCCTGTAAAGTTTTTTTTTTTTTAGATCTAAGCAATATCACACTCGAGGTCATGCTCAGGCTGTTGCTCATGCCCAGGACACACAGCTGTGCTAAAAGCCACACAACTTCGAGTGTGATGTTGCTTTCATAGAACAGTTCAACAAACCCCACTGATTATCAAGAGATTATGGTGTGTGTGTTTATTTAACCAGTTATTTTGTTTGCCAACACATATTTTCCCGCGACTGGCAGAACCAACCAACCGAGACCGATGGAGTTGGCGACTGTTAGTGCAAGTGGCGCAGTGGTAAAGTGCTCACCTCCGAGTGGCGCAGTGGTAAAGAGCTCGCCTCCGAGTGGCGCAGTGGTAAACGCTTGCCCCATCATTCAGAGATTGCTCGTTCGGTTCCTGGGTGATGCTGTAACCTCTCGCAGCCTGAGGTTTAGAGAGAGCTGATTGGCCCAGCTATCTCAGAGGGGGAGGGATGGGAGGTACTTCGTGCTCCCACATTAATCACGGCTCTACAGCCAATCAGGGGTGTCTGTGAGCTCGCGCACGTGGAAGGAGCAGATAGCGCTGTCCTTAGAGTGTTATGAGCAGTTCAAAAAGATGCAGTTGGCTGGTCTTACGTGGTTCGGAGGAAACACGTGATAGTCTTCGGCCCTCCTGACTAAGTGGTAGTAGTAGCCTTAATGTGAAGCCCCCTAGTGACGGGGAGGAATTGGACACGACTAAATTTGGGAGGAAATCGGGAAAAAAACCCATCCCATATGGCATTACATGGAAAGGTAGTGCACAATATGGGGTGTACAATCCCTTGTTCAACACAGCAAGTAGTGTTCTTGTTTAGGGGTGCCAGAGGGATTTAGGATTCAGCCTAGTGAAGCTAGGTGTAAATAAAAACACACTTGTGGTATTACCATCTATTATCACCATTTGTGGAACACCTCTTGTCCAATCCATGACTGGATTTCTGTCAACAGTTTTCGTTTGAAACTGTTGAGACTTTCATTGTATTTTTCCTTTAAATACAGTACTTTCAGTGCATGCAGCCAAACACACTTTCTCCTTAATCAATCAGTACTGTTGTAGAACACTTGCTGCGCCTTTCTGTGAAAAAGTCTATTAGCAAGTCCCTAAACATATTACTGCATATCTCCAGCAACTCCATCTTTAGCGAATTTTCAGTACTGTGCAAAAGTCTCGATTCACTCCTCATTTCTACATACTGTATCATATTAAATTATGTAATAATTTAATATGACACTCAGCATTCAGCAACACCAGTGTACTAATCACCGGCCTGATCATCTCTCGTCATCTGCACCTGTTTCTTACTGGTTCATGACTCAAGTTAGTGTTTGGATGATTCATAAGTCACTGTGTGGCTAAAACAAGAAAAACATTCATCTCAAACTGGTCAGGTACAGGGAATGGGATGGGAATAAGAACAAAAAACATTCTGCCTGG
Organism: Clarias gariepinus; assembly: GCF_024256425.1. NCBI lineage: Eukaryota > Metazoa > Chordata > Actinopteri > Siluriformes > Clariidae > Clarias > Clarias gariepinus. The sequence goes on from NC_071124.1 coordinate 12,577,637, forward strand.
AGAACTGTTTCTCAAGACTAATTTTAAAACATTAAAGAAAGTCTCCCTCTTTGTAAGCAAAATATAAAGAAATGAGGATTGGCTCAAGTCTTTTGGCACAGTACAGTACTATTACTACAGAGTAAAATCTTAACGTTCCCTTGAGCTGGGAAGATGTCTCGTTTAATATATGCAATGAAAGACAAATTAAAGAACAAAACAAGAAAAAGGTCTCTGTTATGCTATGGGAGCATTTTGCTGATGTGTTTTGTGTCTGCTTATCAGAGGGAAAGGTCACTGCAAAACAACACAGATTGATCACTTTTATCCCATGATTAAACCTTCCTATCCTAAAGGAAACGGTCTTGTCTAGGATGACTCTTAGGACCTGAACACCCATGAAAATGTTTGACCATGCCCTCTACCACTCTTATGAAACATCCTTTAAGGGAATATCTTTGAAAGAATATGATTTTTATTAATTTACACAGAGAACAATTTTTCTTTCTTTTTTACTTACTTGAAAGTTTCTGGTTTGGACTTTTGTCATGTACAGTGAGCTATACACAGTTCATTACTGTAAAATGCTCTGTATCAAGCTGTGACAAGTAACGTCAGCAATAATAACTAAACATGAGAGTTAGGATATTCAGGGTCCTATATGCAGGGCTTTATAAAAAGACAATGCAATGTAACAAATAATAGGCATAGCCTTCTGGTCAATTGTTTGTAGTTTAATAAAATGTGCATACTTGCAAACTTTGAAAAAACGAGCATATTTGTTGGTTGATTTTATGAATTCTTCAGTCAGGGACAAGTGCTACATGTTAAGTCTTATTTAAAAAATTTATATCTCAAAACTTTATTATACAACACTTGGTTCTGACCATAATCTTAGTTTTGACCATGGACGAGAGGTGCTCTAATGTAGAATAACAGCACTGGGATGTCACAGGTGTTCTAACAATTAACTGTCGGTTGTCAGCGGGGTGACTGTAGATTGGTACAGGCTGGAAAGAGGAGAGAGCAGCTGTGTGTCAAAACCCAAATTCTCACAAACACCCTCTCTAAACAACTAATCATGGCCACTACTTGGCATTTGGAACAATGGAACAATAAGGTAATTGTATACCTTACATATCGCAATAGTTTTCTATTTAGTGCTATTTGGGTTTCAAGCCCTGAGAGTTAGCTGATATTCTAAAGCAGAACTGGAAATTTAACATGAAACTTAAAAGATTTATAGGACTGTCCACCACCTCTATTTGTTATTCTCTTCAGCTTTCAGCTGCATAGGACCAGTAAGAAACTACTTCTGTATATCCAGATAAATAACAAATCACATTCAAACTCGTGTTCAAAAAGTGATTATCATAAACCTGCCATAAGCAAATTTATTCTAATTATTAAATTTATTCTGATTATTATCAAAAGGTTTAGGAGAAGGAGGAGCCAAAATAATTTTTAAAACATTACATGTACCATGTCATCAACGAGCAGAGCACAACAGTGGCAAAAACAGGATTTAACTCAAATTTAAATTATGGCAAAGAAAAAAAAAAAATCAAGATACAGTGGAACCTCGGATTACGAGTAACACTGTTTGCGAGTGTTCCGCAAGACAAGCAAAGATTTTTAATACATTTTGACTTGAAAAACGAGCATTGTCTTGGCTTACGAGTACTGAATATCATGCATCACGCAAGCGCTTCTTAATTTGACACCGTGCTCCTTCACTCACACCATTATACACACACACTCTCTCTCGCCTTTACAGGTGTGCACACACATTACACACACACACACCTTGCCTGCGCGCATAAACGAACATAACACTTAACACGCGCATAAACACTTATCTGTTGGGATTTATTTTTTATTCTTTTAAAGGTAAAGTGCAGGTTAAATTTTTTTATTTTATTTATATTTTGTATTAATTATTTTTATATAATAATTTTTTTGGGCTGTAGAACGAATAATTTGAGTTTCTATTATTTCTAATGGGCCAATTAGATTTGGTTTATGAGTGTTTTGGAATAAGAGCCCACTTCCGGAACGATTTATGCTCATAATACGAGGTTCCACTGTACTTGATGCAAAGTTTCATGGGGCTGCAGGAATAACTGGCAAAGTGCTGGCCACTTATTTTATGTGACAGCAATCATATTCTTTACAGGTCTGGACTATGGGATAGGGTGACAAGACAAAAACAAAGAAAGAAAAAAAATAAATCCAGGCTTACTTATATCCCCCTAAACTATTGTAGAACAAACTTTCATCATAGATCTGGAGCATTTTTTTTATGTTTTACAAGGAAGGGTGGAATAAAATTGCCACATTGAGATGGTAGACTTTTACCTCAGATCTGCATTAAACGCAAACGGCTTTAACAAAGTATTAATTAAAGGGGTGCACACTTGTTCAACCAGGGCATTGCAAAAATATGCAATATTCTCATTTAAACAGTTGATTTTAAGATTCTTCGTTATTCATGCTGTGTAAAGCCTTCATAACGGCTTTACCATGATGAAAAGAACCCATTCCTGTCTTAAAATAATAACTGACTATTGGTGTTGTTACTTTTTTACCTTGTTGTTTAGTTTTTCTCCAGTATTGTTCTAGAATGTAGAAAATAAATCACTAAAAACAAAAAAACATTCAGTTAGAAGTTGTGGCCGAATGTTTGACTTGTACTGCATAAATACTCATGTCTCTTATTTCAAAACTACTAATTAAATTATAAAAATCTCTTTTTTTGGTCATAGAAATCATTTTATTCTGGAAAATTATTAGGACCCCAAATTTTTTTTTTTGGTTCTGTTAACCAAGAACTTCCATTTTGCCAAAGACTGTTTGACCTGTTGCGGCAATAAAAATATTTATACAAATAAACTATGGGAATTATTAGAAGCTCATATTGTTGCTGCTCATCACCTAATTATTGATGTCAACATTATCTGTTTCTAGCCTGAGCTAAGTTTGTATAGTTTGCACTATCTGAAAGCAACTCCTGATGTACCTTTCAAGTTTCCAAAGAAGCTGAGTGCTACAATATGAACATTCTCTTCTCTTTTCTTGTCAGCATCATCCTTAACAACATAAAAAAAATAACATGGAAAAAGTAGTGTTGCACTTCTTGAAATCTAGTGCAGCATGTTCCTGAGTGACTAAGTAAGGATTTACTAACAATGTTTCCAGTCCTTGCTATTGCTTTAAGCAATTGTTGGCTGAAGAACATGTGCTCTCAGTGATGATGTAATGTTCCACAGCTGAGCCTATTTGACAGTCCTCTTGGCCGTTTTGCTCCCTTTGATCCTTCTTCTCGTTAAGATGTGTAATTAGATCCTATTTTTCTTTGTCTTCTTTGCCGTCCTTTCATTCATGGAAAATGTATAATTCGGTAGGGAGCAATTCAAAGGCTCTGCTGCAGTCTGAGTTATTTACAAGTTTTACACTTATAAAGCAGTTACTAGCAGTTTGCTAACTGTAGCATGGGAGATGGGTGGTCTCGTAGGGTGTCTTGTATTGAAATCTGCTGCAATGACCCGGTTACTGCGTTCACCAGACGACACACAATTTCTATCCGCTCCTCACGTGTCATTAGTATGTAAACTGCTAATAACTGCTTTATGAGTGGTCAGAAACTTGTAAATAACTCATGAAAGAATAGTTACGTTAAAACCAAGCACTGCATTGTTTTTTCTTGTGAAATTCCCAATAAGTTTGATGTCACATGACCCTCTTCCTATTGAAACAAAAGTTGGATCCAAAATGGCCGACTTCAAAATGGCCACCATGTTCACCACCCATCTTGAAAAGTTTTCCCCCTCACATATACTAATGTGCCACAAACAGGAAGTTAATACCACCAACCATTCCCATTTTATTAAGGTGTATCCATATAAATGGCCCACCCTGTACAGTGAAGAACATGCCAGAGGATCTTTAGCTTGAGACTGCGGAGTAAATGGGAGTGAAATGTGTTTACTGAGGTCGAAAGTTGCTCAGAAAGGTGTTCAATGGGGTTAATTGTTCTAGCGTAAGAAATAACTTCGACAAAAAGCATGCAAGTCATTGTAGACCATTGTGTCTTGTCAACCAGGTGTCCACATATTTTTGTCCGTACGGTGACTTTGGTAAAGCTCATCACCCCCTGTAGTTTCATTAAACTAAATTAAACTAATGCTTGCCTAAAGAAAGAACATTTCCATACTTACTTAGGCTGTGGGGCTGCATGTTAGGTAAAGCACCACTAAAATAGATAGATAGATAGATAGATAGAGAAATGTATTAATCCCAAAACGAAATTGTATTATTTATTAATATATTTATTTTAGATAGATAAACGGAAATGACAATTATTACCTTAACTCTCAATGTACAGGAACTGAAATATTTAATAATTTTCTCATTCCATGTATAGAAAATAGGTTTGGTGATGAAGCCAATTTTTAGGATTACTTTATAATGATCTTTGTCACAATGCAAACAATGGTAAAGCTTTTATTCTTCAGGAAAGGCAAACTGATTAGATTTAAATAAATAAATAAAAAATGATGATGGAAATTTAAAAAAATATGTCAGCCGAGAGAAAGTCTATAAAGAATATTGCTTTTCATTAGTAAAGTACAAAGAATTATGGTTACAATAAAAGCCTGAGGAGGAGCAAGAAAATAAAAATTGTTATTTTTTCCAAACAGAATAAAATAAAATTGAAGTAAATACATTTTTGAAGTACCCTTCACAAAGCCAGAATGTTTAATTATCCATATCTGTGATTAGTTTATTTGCTATAAATTAAAAAATCTGGGATTCCGTCCCCCCCCCAAACCCCCGCAAAATCAGAGCATTTAACACCCAGGGATTTAATTGATGAGATAAAAACTGTCTTAATAATTTTGGTAAATTCTAATGCACTCAAAGGCCATGTTCTTGGATGATATTATATCCATATTTATCATCCATAACAAGGATTTCCTTTGGAAATGTATTAATTATTGTTTTAAATACAAGCATGGCTGTATCTCTGTAATTACATAACATAGGTTTCACACAGTCCCAGTGTGTATTGCTGTCAATGTCCATGGTCTGTATGACTTGTTCATACAACTTGAAGCACAGCTGTGTGTAATTCCTTTTAGTTATACACTTAAAGCATACAGCTTTTATAATAAATGTAAGATTATTAAAATTAATATCATTATGTATTGATTTATTGATCTTCTGGCTCTAAGTTTTTGTATGTGTGTGTGAATATATTATTCTAGTATTATCCTGCATGTTTTTTTTATGTCTAGGTGAAGCAAGATCAGTTAGTATTCCAAATCCTCCTCAGGCGCTATGAGTGTGTGAAGCCTTGGTGTTAACAGGAATGAGTTGCGTGTCCTCAGATGTTTTTTTCCGCACAGTCAGAGGACAAACTTACATTCATTACCCTTAGTGCTGACAGTGTGGAAACAGTTTTGTGTGTGTGCGCGTGCGCGTGTCTAAGAGGCTGCAGCTGGCTTTTGATGCTTCTTTCTCACACTTCTAGATCTAACATTTTCTTTTTTCTTTGTATCCCCTCTCTCATTTCTCCTTCCCTTTCTCCGTTTTGCTTGATCTCACATACAACTAATTATATTTTGTATTTTTTCTGCATTTGGTAGACACCTTTAACTTATTTTATGAATTTAATTATATTAGTTTGAGGGTCTTGCTCAAGAGCATTCTGAGCATCAAAAACTTAAGTCCAAAAGTTAGGTAGAAATGTATAGATTACTTGCATGTAGGTCACACTTCTGAGCTTGTACAGATTTTTCCTGGTTAGAGGTGTCAAGCAGCTTTTTTATATGGTCTGGCCGCTGTCTTAAATAGAAACAGAATGTTTAATACATTATATATATATATATATATATAATTTTTTTTTATGGCATTGGTTAATTGCGTGCATCACACCAAATTTCCACTGTACTAAATCAGTGTTGTAAATATATAATGTACAGGTTTTGACATTATATATAAATATATTACAAAAATTATTATATATTGAGTATATATACTGTGTGTGTGTATATATAAATATATATTTATAAATATATAAAATGTTTCAAATTTTGACACCTACTTATTCTATGGTTGTTTTTGTATTTGATATATTTTTTACATTGGTGAACAATCCTAAATACATCAAAACTATCAAATAAAAAAAAGGTGGTTACATTGAAGAATCTAAAATATGAGGTGTGTTTGAGACAAACTGGGATTTGTGATGAAATCTCTTGTGAAAGAAGACATGAAAACGTTTGACATTTAAAGAAGACTTCAAGCATACAGCACGAGTTGGAAGTTATTGATACATTTTCTGTATAGTCCTGATCTCACTCCAAGCCATTTCTACATGGTTGGGCTATTAAAGGGTTTCCTGGGAGGCCAATGTTTCAGAAATAAAGTAGACAGTCTGATTATGGCACCAGCATACCTACCTTAATGGTATCCATTCACTATAGTGAAACTCTGAGTTAAGTGCATAAATGTAGGAGTGGATTATATCAGAACTACAGATGGTGTTTACTCTCATAACTGTATTCTGTATTATATTATTGGACATCACTGGTATCACTCATTAAAGTTTCTGACTTTACATTTTTTTCCCCCTTTCTGCATAATCCCATGTGTTTAATTTAATAGTTTTGATGCTTTCATTTTTGTTCACAGTGTAGGAAATAGTAGGAATAAAGAATGATCCTTTTATGAGTAGGTGTTCAGACGTTTAACTGATACTCTCCATGGTTCCATCTGTACGTGGATTACAAAATAACTTTAAAAGGAATGACTTTGTTAGAATCATTCGCAACCCTGATAACTGAACCATGGTTACTCAGCACTGGAGCACCATAATGTTGTGTCCTCTCACACCTCTTATATTTGCTCTACAGATTACTGTGTTGCCACTTATATGATGAGTTTGATCTATGATGTGATAAAACTCATCATATCACGAATCAAAGTACCACTAAAAGGTTCAACAACTAGCCTACTGGGTTAGCTGGAACAACCAGCATTTGTATGTTAGGATGGTAAAGACCAAGATAAATTCTTCATAATTTAAATGCAAATAAAATAATTCAGATTGTAATGCTTGCATAACTTTTGAAAACAGTACATAAAGTCGGAATGAGCCACCTGTCATATCATCATATTCGATAAATTCAATTATTTAAGAAATGGTTGATTATTTAACAACCTCAGGAGCGACCTCATTTCCCCCCCTCGTCTGTTCCAACCACTTAGCATTCAGCATCACCAGTATATTTAGCACAGGCCAGATTTGGCTGATCATCATCTGCACTTCTTTCTCGCTGGTTTGTGCCTTAAGTTTGATGTTATTATGCTTGAATGATTCATAGGTCAATGTGTGGCCTAACTAACAGTAACATTTCTCGGATACTGCTCAGGTACAGGGACTAAACTAAAAATGAGAGCCAAAAACCTGCCAAAATTGAGAGGCAAAGAAAGTCCTTCAAGGACCTGTGGAACACTTTCTTAAGACTACATAGAAAGTCTGTCTGTTTGGAGGTGACATTTGAAGACATGAGTGGAGGCTCCAGACATTGGCACAGTTCTATATGTCATATAGTCATATAAGCAGTACAGTCATAGAGTTAAAGTAATTTACAACTTTTTTTGCTGTTGATTTGAAAGATTGCACAATGCAGCTGACTGGTTTTGTTCCAAAATTGATAAAAAATCGTAATTATGTTTAACTGAAGTCACAAGTTTACATACACTCTAACTTTGAAGTCTTATTTTCTGATCTTTTTATGGATGACTACTTAATAAACGACACAAGTATTTTTTTTAAACAATTGTTTATGGATAGATTCTTTCACTTATAAATCACTATATCACAATTTCAATGGATCAAATGTTTACATACACTCCACTGACTGGGCCGTTCAACAGCTTGGAAAATTCCAGAAAATGACATCATGGCTTTAGAAGCTGCTAACTGACATAAAAGTCTGTGGATGCATTTCAAGGCCTTCAAACTTAGTGACCCTTTGTTTGACATCTTGGGAAAACGAAATCCAAGACCTCCAAAAAAATTTGTGGAAAATGTCTAATTCTTCCCTTGTGAAAATTTCCAAATGCCTGAAGATCCTACCTACATCAACAGTCCTATGGAAGTATAAACACCATGGGACTGTGCAGCCATCATACTGCTTAGGAAGGAGAAAAAATACACATCAATTCAGTAAGACCGTGAAGACACTTGAGGTAACGGGTACAAAAATATCTAAATCCACAGTAAAATAAGCCAGATAATAGACAAAAACCTGAAGGATGAAAAGCCGGACTACGGTTTGCAGCTACACTTTCGTGAACAAAAATGTAGCATCCTTTGCAGTGCTAGACCAATACTGAGTGTATGCACATTTCTAACCCACTGGGAATGCCATGAACGGGATAAAAGCTGAAATAAATCTTTTTTTCTATTGTTATTCTGACATTATACATTCCTAAAATAAAGTAGTGATCATTAAATGTCTGAGAAAAACTGAGTTTAAATGTAATGACTAGGGTTTATGTATTTCTGTATGAGGCAAAAGGGAAAAATAGCCCAAAGTGGAACATCATGTTTTTTTTTTTATATTTTCTATTCAAAATTAGCCTCTATACCTCCTTATCCCTCTAAATATCTGTATCCAATATTTAAGTCTTTCTCTGCAGTAGTGGATGTTGTGATAGGGATGTGATTTGATGAATGGATGAACAGATGAACAAAACCTTTTTTTTTTTTCTTTTACGATTGAGACCATCTACCATTCAACAAAAACATAGGCTTGTATTGGTCACACAGTGTTATTCTAGAGAAAGAGTGTGTTTTTTTTTCAGAGCATTACTGCAGATCCCCTCCCAGCGTAACACACTGCAGTTGCAACGTTGATTGCGGATGCGTCATGTCAGGCAGGAGTAGAGCTACACGCTTTATGAATGAACAAGTGAATGAACGTGAGAGAAGGGGAGCTTGAGGATGAATGAGTGGGCTACCCAGAAGAGTGTGTGTACTGAAAGTGGATGTGTGTGATTTATGCAGTTTCCATGGCATCAAACCCCCCCCCCCAGTATTTTGCTCACTTTTTTCCTCCTCCTCTCATCTGATTGGCTGAAAGGCGAGAGAGTGCAGAGGATGCCGCAGTCTTTCGGGGTTATCCCCCCTCTCTCTCACTCATTCTCTCTCTCTCTCTCTCACACATTCACAAATTCCCCTCATCTCAGCTGTGCTATGGTTTGTGAATGAGCGTTAGCGTACGCATGCGCTTGTGCTTACACATGAATTTGTTCGCGTTCATCGTCTGTCAGTCTCCTTGATTTGTGTTAAGGTGTGAACGATATAGGCCTTTGTGTAATTGGCCATTGGTTTGTGTGAAAGAAAGAAAGAGAGAGAGAGAGAGCGCGGGAGAGAAAGACAGGGAGATGATTATCGCATTTTCAGCCGCAGTCCCCTGCCCATTTCAAACTCATAAGTATGCAGGTCAGGGATACCATCCTCCCTTCTTTTGCCCCTGGTTTGTTCTCCTTTTTTGTGTGTCTCTTTCTCTACTGTATAAAGTATTAAAGCTGCTGTAAACAAGGCTGACAATCCTGATGGATTTAGACAACAAAAGTGTCCACCTCTCCCTCCCTCCCTCCCTCCCTCCCAGGTTCAAAGCTAGATCTAGGAAGACAATGCTTGCACATAAACACTGCCAGGCATTTTGATTAAAATGTCAGTCAACAACGGCATTGTAAAGATCTGATTTGAGGAAATCACTGATTACCCTGGAATATACCAAGCAAGCAGAAGCAGATACTAAATGACTTGTGTGTTATAGAGCTTAGAGCTCTTAGAGAGGTCAGGCACTAATGTAGGGTGAGGAGCCCTGTTACGCACTCTGTGTTCCAGTTCAAGTGGGGTTGAGATCAGGGCTCTGTGTATTCTACTATATGTGTTCTTAGGGACAAGTATTTGTGATCAGGTGTATTGTCATGATGAAACGAAATGAAATTTGACTAGACTCCAATGCGCCTACAACATTGTAATAAACGTTTGGGGATTGGACCCATATGGATTTTATGGTCAGCTGTCCAGATACTTTTGACATCATGTCAGGATGTCTTACTTTCAAAAACAAACAAACCCCCCCCCCCCAAAACTAAACCACAAAATAGAGAACTGGCAAATATTTATGCATTATTTTGCTAAAGTATTGAAGGTTTCTCTCCTACGATGTAGAAGGCCTGTTGTTCAATTCCCAGCCAATACCCAAACCCCAGCCAGTGAATGCACAAGCCTTGATAAAATGGGAAGGTTGTGTCACCAAGGGCATCCGGTGTAAAACCTGTGCCAAGCCGTTGTGAAGATCAGATGGGCCACTGCGGCGACCTACTCGACGGAAACAACAAAATTGAAGACTGAGCTCGATCACAGACAAGTATGTCTGTAAATAATATCAACAAATTTGTATAACAATTTTATCACATTTTATGCATCCCGTAAGTGAAAATCCTGAAATATTAAGCTCAGTTGCTCCAATACATTGTAGTGTTAACATTTAATTAATGATTGTGACAAAGTTTCTAATATATAATGATAACATAGCTTACAGCCTAAAGCGGAATATGTGGAAATATAATGACAAACCTAAGAGATTTACGTTTATCACATAAATCTATTTAGATGTGTTCTATTTTTTATGTTTTTTAAGTTTAAGTTATCCATGGCTGCTAAAGTTTGAGAAGCCCTAAAAGGGTCTGCTGTGGAGAGTAATTGAGAAGGGTGATTTATTCAAGGAGAAAATCTGTGCCTGAAGAATGGCCCACCATATTCTCTTAGAGATGGAGAGGAAGAATGATGGGGCGTGATATTTGGACTGGGGGTTTGGAGAGACCGGAGTGTTGGAGTGAATGGGAATTTATTTGAAATGGTTTTATTTTAACAGAGCAGATACTCACACGTTCTCAGTGCTATAACAGCTTCTTTTGTAATGATAAACCACATTGTGAAGATATAATACAATACTCAGGAGGATATTCAGGGTATTTTATTTTTTCCATTTTCAATGGAAATGACATTTAATGATGTTTCAATCTAGCCATGACTATGACTGCTGACACTCTAGCCTGCCATAAAACCATTCCTGGTTAAGGCATTAAAATGTGTCTATGTTAACAGCCATAATGTTTCAGCATCATTATACCAGGGAAGATATTAAGGCAGTATCACACTTGAGGGAGTTCTCTGATGACTTGTGACTGCAGTCACTCAATAGTTCAGGACTGAAACTCTTACAAGCAGTTTTGTACCAGAGCCTCTAAATATGAAAGTGGACTCCAAATTAACTTGAACACACCTCCTGTTGTATTGAACTTCCAGCTGCCTAACACACAGTAATCCCTGCTATCTGTTATCACCCAAATGAGGACGGGTTCCCTGGTGAGTCTGATTCTCCTCAATGGTTCTTCCTATTGCCCCTGTCTCATTTTGATTTATATCTATTTTATCACAAATTTCATGCTCCTTTCCCGAAATTTCTTTTAAATCTTTAAAGCCGCTTTGTGACAATGACCACTGTTAAAACTCTATGCATAAAACTGTATTGAATTGAATATTAGGCCACAGCCCAAGTGCTGAAGATAACACTGCCATGCTGATATTCCGTACAACAGCACTCCCTCTTTTATGCCTTTATTCAACAGTTCTACAAGCAACATTTTTCCTCAACGGATAGATTTGTTTGCTTAGTTGAGCAGTTATTTTGCTTCACACACAAGGTGCATTCCAAACAGTCTGGAGTACCCTGCGAAGTATACTAGGGTGTTCAGCCATGTTAAGTGTCAAAGGGAACGAATGAACAACAGGTGTTCACGTCACCAGAAAAGGGAATGAAAAAATTCCAGTCAGTCATTGCATCTCGGTGGAGCGTGAAAAAAAGAGACAAAAAGAGACTTCACCAACAGACTGCTTGTAAGAGTTTCAGTCCTGAACTATTGACTGACTGCAGTCAAAAGTCATCAGAGAACTCCCTCAAGTGTGAAAAAAATAGTGCTCGAAAAAGGATTTATATATTTATCATCATTATTGTCAAGGACGACATCATATTAAAAGGACACAAAAATGTACATTTTAATTTAATTAGGAAATCTTTAGTATTATATAGGGTAGTAAAAAAAATCTCTATACATCTTTGATCAAATATTATTATAATTAATACATAATTTATTTACAAGTTATATACATTTCAATGGTACGTTTTATGATATCAGTTTTTTTTTTGTTTTAATAAATATTTAATATTTAATGTCCGTAGTGTGAAATTTTCGACAGGTATCTGAGGGGCTTATGTTACCATGGTAACGCAGGGTGAATTCGCATGGTTTTTCGAATGGTTGTGTTTTGTCAAGGAAAGTTTCCTTCACCAACATTCCCTGCAAACGGAGCATTGAGTAGGGAGCACCTACTGAAGTATGTGAAGTACAAAAGTTGAAGAGAATAAACATGAAAAGTCCTGTCAGTCTCTTAAGTTTGTTGTTATATTTCCACAAATTCTGCTTTCGGATGTGAACTATGTTAATGTCCAGGGTTGAATCCCAAATTGTGTTAAATGGAAAGCTAGTGCACTTTGTAGGGTGTACAGTTGCTTTTTTGAGATGCCAAAAAGTGCACTTGATCAGGGGTTAGAGATGGATTTGGGATTCAGCCATGTTTTAGACATTAGTTTTCTACGTAGACACAATTGTAGCATTACTAGTGTAGACACTTATAGACACATGTGTCTGTAAGTGTCTACACTAGTAATGCTACAATTGTAGCATTTTAAATCCAGTTATTTACATCATGATAAATGTAAATATTATAATATTACCACATCCACAGTTTGCTTTTAATGGAGATTAAATGATGAAGAAAAAAAACTGCTCTGGTAAAATAAGTGTGTGTGTGTGTGTGTGTGTGTGTGTGAGAGAGAGAGAGAAAATGTCAAAAAGTCTGACATGTAAATGACCTTTGACCTTATAAAATTCTTTGTGTGTTTTGTGGTAACAGATGTGAAAGCTGTCCATGAGAATGAAAACTTTAAATGATTCAGCAATATAAACACTGATTACTTTAGTTTGTGTGGGTGGAAATGAAAAAAAAAAAAAACTATATCTTTATAAGTGTCACTGTGATGGTATGTGTGTGTGTGTGTGAGAGAGAGAGAGATACGAAGAAAGAGTGTCAGTATCATTGTGTCTGTTTGTGAAGGGGAGTGTACAGTATAGAACTGTTAATCCTGCCTGTAACATAAGAACTGTGAGAGATCTCATGTTTGAATGATGAGACAATTTTGCGAGTGTTAGGACTGATCCCACAGGTGTGTATGGAAAAAAGAGACCCAGGTTCAACCGCAGTCAGAAGTACTTACCAACATCACGTACATCTTTAACATCGATACATGATACTGTAACTCCATCTCAAGCTCTTGTACCAGTAGGTTATAAGTCGTTACATTAATAGCTATAAGGTGCACATAAGATTCAACATGTATGATTTGAGGAAACGGGGATCAAGGGCAAAAAATTCTATCAATATATTCATGTCATACAATCAATTTTCTTTTACTTTGCAGATTTTTTTTTTTGGCACGTGTGCGCAAATTAACCTGGTGAGTCTCACCCCCTCTGGCAGTTAGGAAGTTAGTAAGGGTGAAATAAAACCATTTAGTCATTTTTGGCTGTCACACAACAGTGTAATTATGGAGTAGTGTAATTATATCCTCTTTCAATTCATACTTAATCACTTCTCTGGAGCTTTTCAGCAGATGCTGAAACTGGAGCAAGAATAAGGCACATGACAGTTAGAGATGGTTGCATGGGAAAACTGCGTGTTTGCATAGTGGGTTTGCATAGTGGATATGTGTAGAGGAGATAAATATTAAATTGTGTTATGTTTGGATTTAGGGTGCAGGTAGATATTAACCCCTTTCACAGAGAAATCACGCTTTAAAGGCATCGTAATAACACCCTCAATTTTGCTCTTTATCTCTCATTTAGGAAGTCGCACAGAAGCAGTCTTTCCGCTATTAAAGGCATGTACCACAACGGCGTCAGCGCCTAGAGGTGATTGTTGAGTTTGTTGGGGCAAAATTTTCCAGGGGCCTCTCCAAGCAGCATTCATCACCATTATCTCATAAACTTATCTATTACTCATAAATAATAATTCATCATTCCACGGGAGCCCCTTACTGGCCGGTGTCCCCAAGAAATTGCCCGCCTTGCATTTTGAGAAGCAGCACCTCTGCGTCATAAATTCTCTACATACTATTGCTTTCAAAACAACAAGAATAGGTGAACTAAGTGTTAAGGTGCTACCCGTGCACATTTGCTTCACTCATCATTTGCAGTATGATAGCTGCTAACTGTTCACTATTATTTAAACCTTATGACGGCATGTTCGACGCATCTCATCTCGCCCTATTGAGATGACACAATAATAAATGCATCAGTCTGAGTGATGGGTGTTTATCTACTTATTTTATGTCTGCTTATTTGTTTTATCTTATCTTGTAGTCTGATGCTAAGTGTTTAGATTTGCACTTATGTAGGTTTTCAAAGGATTCCTATCTTTAAACTGAAAACCTGTTCTGCAGAACAGCAATCCCAGAGAGAAATAAAACTCTAACCTGAAGTTAACTCAATACATAACTGTTAGAGTAGATATTCTTAAAATAATTTATGTGCGTAACACCTACAGCATGTCAGGAATGGACGTTTGTGACACAACTATATCTTTGTGTTACACTTGTACTTGGAAGCTAGACCAAGATAGACTGACAATATGTGTGTCAGTATAGATTGAAGTCGTGTTACATAACCTGTTCCTTCTGTGAAGTCGTGCCAGTGTTTGCACGTCTCCTCTCTCACACTCTCCACACAGCCTCACCACTACCTATTGTTTACACCTTGTTGTAATATGCTAATGTTAAAGTGCAAGTCAATAGTGTTACGTTTTAAAACCAAAAAGTGGCAATAAAAATATGTTTGAGATATTCTTCAGCATGACATTATTAGCATCATTAACTGCACGAAGAGTGTGTTAACCTTCATGTCTCAAATGTATATACCTACCTTCCAGGAGGCGCTGGAGTCAACCTCAGAAGGGAACTACTTTGTCAGAGCATCTAAGCCTGATGTCATAGTTGTTAAACTTAATATAAGCTATTTATTTACCAGATTTTTTTATTTGCATGCTATGCAGCATGTTTCAAACAGGGAATGAAACAATGTACTCGTATGGTCTGATGAGCACAAATTGACTGTATCCCAGAGTGACGGGTGTGTCATGATGGGAAGGGAACACATGAAGCAACGCACCCATCATGCACCCATCGTCCCCCTCATAGTGGATAGTGGTGAACCATCATCTATAAGGAAGAAATGTGGTTGTAAAAACATCCTAAAAGAACGTGTTGAAAGATCACGTAAAGGCTTAATTAAATCATATTGTTAAAAAAATTAAAAGAAATAGTAAAAGTGAGATACCATATAACATTCCCACATGCACAATGTGAAAAGAACTCAAGGGATTGGGACTAAACAGCTATGTAGCCTTAAGAAAAGCACTCATCAGTGAGGCTAATTGGACAAAAAGGCTTCAGTTTGTTAAGGAGTATAAAGAATGGACGATGTAGCGTTGGAAAAATAACATGTGGTCTGATTTACTTTGTTCCTTCAGTTCTAGTACCTACAGTGCAATGTTGTGTTACGATATTGAGTTTCTTCAGTTGGTCAGGTCTAGGTTCAGCAACGTGAAAAATGAGGTCAGCTGACGACCTGAATATAGTGAATGACCAGGTTTTTTCATTAATGGATTTTTTCTTCCCTGATGGCACAGGCATATTCCAAGATGACAGGATTCATAAAGCTAAAATTGTGAAAGAGTGGTTCAGTGAGCATGAGACATCACACCCTGTCCAGACCTTAACCCCACTGAGAATCTTTGGGATGTGATGGAGAAGGCTTGTCACAGCTTGCAAAGGATTTTTTTTTTTACTTTCCCATTATCAATACAAGATCTTGAAGTAAAGTTAATGTGACTCTGGACTGAAATAAATGATTTGACTTTGCACAAGCTTACCAAAAATAATACCACGACCGCAATCAAAGCAAAAGACGGTCTCATGAAATATTAGTGTTTGGGCAGAGGTGTATATACGAACAGGGAATGAAGCCATACCACAAGGTCCAACTGGAGCTAAAGCAGGATCATCTGTCTCGACCCGCCTCACCATCAGCCATGGTTCTATCCTTTGCTCTGATTCATCTACACCCTCGTCTTTATCTCTTTTTCTTTGTCCCCTCTCATTTCATTCCTCTATATCCTTCTTTGTCTTTCATTTCCCCTCGGCTATTCACTTCTCCTTCCTTATTTCTCCTTATATCGTTCTCCTGCCCAGACTTTAATCGTTTCTGGCTGAAAAAAAAAAAAAGTTGTCAATATTTTAAACAAAAGGTTCTCAACCCTGGTTAGTACATTACAATGAAACTATACGATCAATAAAGATGTGACAGAGTGGTTGTGGTGGTGGGGGCGTGTTGAAACAGTCCTGTGATGGTCAGGTGAGTGGCTTGGAATGCTCATCTGATGAGAATAAGTCTCTGTTAATGTTCTGTTAATATGAGAGAGTTGATCTGTTGAAATGAGGGAGCTATAAAGAGTGAGCGGAGTGAGTGGGCAAGAGATTCAGATGTGTGTGCGTGTGCAGAGAAAGAGGGAGAATTGATCAAGAACACTTGATTAAAGCAAAAAAGTCTTCACTATACAAATACAACAGGATAGACAGGAATATAAACATTTTTCCGGCCATTCATATTGGTTTGAGTTTCTCAAGTGTTGGCTTTTAGGGAAATTCTGCTCCTGAGGTACACTTCTCCATCTTACCCTTCAGGACTGTACGTTTAATCCACTCATCAGTTAATTAACTACTTAATTAATCACCTAAACAGCTCATAACAAGGTATTATAGTGTTTTATTAAAGAGTAAAATTGCATTGATTCATGAGGGGAAGTTACTGTTCCAGCTGTTTCTGAGGGAAAAATAAACAGATGCCTGAAACAAAGAAGTTAGCAAGATCTATTCTTCCTGTTATAGTTAAAATTTTTTCTTATTTAGCATCATTCTACTTATTTCTATCCTCCTGCTTTCTTCCTTTGTTGTGGACATTGCTCTATTTGGCTTTTTTGGCAATCTTAAGCAGTATCTTAGGGTGAGAGGGAGTGAGAACGTGGCACTCGTTACCATGGCGATGAAGAGAGGAAGAGTCTCGTTATATAATGTCTGAACGTTTCAGTGTCTGAACTCCACTCGAGTGTGTTGCTCCCTCCCTTTTTACTGTAGACAGAAACATACAGAGCACTGTATAACAAGCCGTGAAGTTAACACTGGGGTGAATTCAGACACGAACTAGTGATTGCTTAAAATGCATAAAACTGCAGTCACATAAACAATTTGAACGTTGCAAGTTATGGAGCAACCTGAAACCAAGTAATAAAAGGGATTTTCTGTATAAAGCAGCCTTTGTGACTAACACATAACTGCTATAGTGGTCATGTAAAATATGCTGAGGATTGTGTGCGAGTCGTTTTATTTGCCATGTTGTAATTTTTTTCTTGCTGGTTGGTCACACGATGCATTCCACAAACATCTCAAACACAACAATACAATTCTTTTACCATTGCATCTAATATGCAAACAGTGCATCTTAACTGGATCTCCTATAGGCTAAGTTGTACTTTATCTGACGGTAGAGAAGAAAATATCAGCTGGATGCAGTTCATGGTGCATTAAATCAAAACTGTAACATACAGTACTGTATAATAAAAATAGTGATGATATTTAGAAATCACAATATTAAGTAAAAAAATGTATATATTTATTATACCTTGTCAAAAAGTCATTATTTCAGAAGGGTCAAATTATCAGGCTGCACCAAGCAAAGAAAACAACTAAGGATGTTTGAAATTACTGCAACTAGTTTAAAAAAAAAACCTTACATATTATAACAGCCTGGAAGGATAGTGTTGAACTGGTTCAACTTTGTGACGCAAACGTTATGTGGCAGTAAATGACGTCAACTGATGACCTGAATGTACTGAATGACCAGATTATCAAATTAAAGTTTTTCTTCCCTGATGGCACAGGCATATGGGAGGACTCAAATTTTAAAAGACTGTTTCGAGGAGCATGAGGAATCATTTGAAGAGTGTGTGCTGTGATCAAAGCTTAAAGTGATCGAATGAGTGTGTGACTTTTTTTGGCCAAACATTACATAAATAATAAATAACATAAAAGAAAAAAATTTTTTAAAGCTTTATATCATTTACTATGTAAATGACTATAGATCTCTATCTACACTATATACAGTATTTGCTAGCCACTTTAATAGGAACCCCTGCACCCATGCTTGTTCATTAATTATCCGATCAGCCAGTGAAGTGGCAGAAGAACAATGTATAAAATCATCCAGTTAATATACACATCAAACATGACAATTTTGAAAAATGTGATTTTAGTTACTTTGACAATGACATTTCAGAATATTTGCTCTTCTCTAAGGTTTTTGTTGTGAAAGTTAAACTTAAGACAGAGACTCTTTTTTTTAAATATATATTTTTCGAATGATTCCTTTACTCCAGGACTTATAGCCAGAGAGACTGGCCAATACTTCATTATCTCAAAAGCCAGATCGTACAAACAACTCGTATATAGGGCATGTGTGAGACAAAGTCCTATTTATTGGTTACATTTCATACAAAGAACTCTGTGCTCATTGGTTACACCTAACATACTATCTTCTAGTCTGCTCAGCCACAAGAATTGTTTATTTCTGAAGATATGCGTATCCGCACTGTGCACAGCTCAGAGAACTGCTATCCGACTCATGTTTGATTCATGATTCGAAACAAAGACTGCTCCATGTCTGTGAACTAGCAGTGCTCCGTCCCATGGGTGAAACCATTCAGAAAAACAGACTGTCTTCTCCATAGGCCAACAGGTTGTACTATGTGTAGTTGATTTTTATCATCATAAATTAGGTCCTGTTGTGCTGGCAAAAACACATTGTGGAAAAGAAAGGTCAGAGGAGGTCAGAGGCCGGACTGGTTAAAAAAAATGTATTGCTTGTTGGACTGAAGTGCCTAATTAGATGATTTAGCACAGTGCTTCTGATGCTGTATCGGGACACAATGAGCGGACCAATGAGTCGTTTCAAAATAACAATTGTTAAAAGCGCTATACAAATAAAATTGAATTGAATTGAATGGCTGGATCTTAGAGTAAGGAACGTCATTTACTTATTTTTATAAGCCATAGGCTTGCTAATATTGAAGAGAAATTTGTACAGCTAGGTCTTTCTTTATTTTATATTATGTATTTGTACAGCTAGGTATTTTCTTACGTTTTTTATCTTCTATAGATATATTTTTTTCCTTAGCTAAAGTTATTATTTTTATTTTCTATAGTATTTTATTTCTTATTTTATTCCATATTTATTTTCTATTAATAATCTTTTCTTAAGGTCACGGGCGGTCGTTTAAGCATTTCACTGCATGTTGTACTGTGTATGACTGTGTATGTGACAAATAAAAATTTTATTTCAAATTTAAACACAAGTTTATTTACACATTGTGGAAACAGACCTAGAACACCTAGATGTTGTTTAATTGCTTTATGTTGTGTGGGGTTAATCTGCCACTTAATAAGTAAGTAAGGATTACCTGCTGTAACCTAAAAGAACATTTTGTTTAACTTAAATGAAAAGTAATTACAATATATAAATATAAATTTCATTTATATGTTTTTCCACTCTTCTCAGGAGGGATTATCAAGGAATATTTCAGATCTTTTTCAATTTTGTCTTAAATCAAAATTGAGCTGAAATTTACTTTTCAATGTATAAGTACATTACAAGTGCACAGGTCTTGGTCGTAAAAATTTTTTCTGCCAACTGTAAAGTTTGTCTTCATAACCACAATGACAATGGAATTAATCAGAGCCAAATTTCACAGGCCTAGTTCAGTGCAAAAATGCATTCCAGAGTTCATCTGAGACTCATATGAAGTTTCTGCAGAACCACTGAACTAAGTTGAGTTGGTACCTTTCACGGTTAAAGTACATTTAATTTTTTTTTCCTTTCCTGAAAATAGCTGTGGGGTTAGGGTATTGCTGTCCAATAACCAAACTTCTGACGTGGAAACAAGGCTAAGTGACTCAATTATGCATCAAAACATAGGAACTCAGCTGCAGAAAAATGGCAGGTACTCTGGACTGATGAGTCAAAATGTGAAATATTTGGCTGTAGCAGGAGCAACACAATACTGAGTGTCTGAAGGCAACAGTGGAGCATGGTAGAGGTTCTTTGCAAGTTTGGGGCTGCATTTTTGCAAATGAAGTTGGAGGTTTGGTCAGGATTAATATTGTGCTCAATCCTAAGAAGTACTGGCAGTTACTTATCCATCATGTAATTCCACCAGGGAGAAGTCTGATTGGCTGCTAAATTTATTGTGTCGCAGGACAACAACTCCAAACATACAGCCAATATAATTAAGATGTATCTTCAGCGTAGAGAAGAACACGGAGTGCTGGAAGTGAATGCTTTCTTAAAAATCACCAAGACTGTCTGGGATTGCATAATAAGACAATGATTTGAGGCAGCCTACATCCACAGAGGATTTCGATTAGTATTCCAAGGTGTTTGGAACAACCAACCTGCCGAGTTCCTTCAAAAACCTTTGCGCAAATATACCTGAAAGAGTTAGTGGCAGTTCTGGTTTTGCAGGCAAAGGGTGGTCATAGATTTGATTTGGACATCTCTTCTGTTCATTTTCTTTTCATTTTTTTGAAAGATAAAAATAAACTAAACACTTCTATTTTTGAAAGCATTCTTACTTTAAAATGTTTTTCCACACCTGTCTAAAACGTTTCCACAGTCCTGTACATTTAAAGAAATTTAGAATTTTATAGATTTGTTAAATTTATCAGCTTGTTTCTAATAAGCAAGCCAGAGGTGACTATAGCAAGGAAAACTCGTGATATGAGATAACAACATGAGGAAGGAACCTTGAGAAGAACCTAATTCAACAGGGAAGCCATCTTCTGGGTGATACCAGATAGCACACTCATAAGCAAATGCCTTCTATAACTGTTTGTTATAAGACCAAAGATGGAATTTTGAAAGCGAAAATGTCTTTATACTTTATCGTTACCATGAAGTCTACTTTGTTGGGGTCACTGATGGAGACCTGAGTACACAACTGGTATTGGCAATTTTAGTCTAATAACTACTTGAGCATGTCTGTTAAAGCTCTAACAGGACCTGGTCATGGGGCATCCTTGTAAGATGCTTGATCCAACTCAACTGGTGGGGCAGCAGTTCTACTCTGAGGTTCTACTCTCCTGACTCTTTTTCAGGGGGAAACCATAGCCTTGGAGTTGGCCTTGGGAATCCAGTTTAGATGGTATCCAGGGATGTTCGCTCAGGCTTCTCCAGTCTTGGCTCTGTCTTTATATCCTGTCCATGAAAAACATAAGTGAAGACAACTTCTTGGCAGAGTCAACTAGTTCTTGACCCCAAATAGTTTTTACTTAAAGTATATGTAAACAACTCTCACCCAGATACTCAATACTCCTACTGTACCTCCTACAACAAATGTGGATCCATTGATTGATGTAAGATGTGATTAGAATACTCTCATGAGCCCACATTTGGCTGTTGAATGTTAGACATGATGTGCTGTTCTAAAGCAGAACCTGCACTGGTCCTCCTGAAGTAATCACAGCACTTAAAACAATAAACGTCTGCACATTATTGGACATTGGTCACTTTAGCTGATGACTAATTGATCATCTGACTGATTGATCCCAATTTTTTCACAATTCGGTTGTTTTAGGAATGTACCCACTTGAATTTCGGGGTCGACTATATATTGCTGGTTATGAAAGAAAGATATATCTAATAATCTAATTTTCTTTTAATGCTCCTGGATTGTTAAAGCTTCTTTGAAAATTTCTTTATGTAATGCTTTCTTTGAAGATACTTTTTTTTTTGTACTTTTTTTTCTGTCTCAGAAACTACTCTCAGAAAACACTGGTTACACTAAATATGCTAGAGAGAGAGTGCACATATGCTCCATATCCTTAAGATGCCCTGCACTGTGTATCTCCTTCTCTTTGCATATTCTGGATGGGGAGATTTTGCTGACTAAGCATTTTAATCATTCCTTTTTACCTCTTTCCTGGATGATAAGCTTGCTAATAGATCCTCGGACTCTATATGCAAATTAAGTAATACTTTGTGTAGGTAATGAGACTTTGGAGTGGGTTGTGCTGTCGTAATGCACAAAGGGCTTGTGTGTGTGTGGGTGGGTGTGCGTGTGTGTGTGAGGTACGCACCCACACACTTATATGCAGTTCTGTGTCTCTCTAAAAGGTCAGAATACTGAGTTCCACTGCTGTCAGTGGAGTACAATAGTTCATGTTGCATTTATTAACTTATCTACTAATTGGAGGTATACATTTGTAGCAGTTTAAATAAATAAATCTCAGAATGATTCAGTGTATGCTTTTGATTTCGCACAATCGCGCAAGACTGGAATCTGACAAATCAAACAAAAAAAGGCGTGGGTGCAGGCGGCCATGTGCTGGCATTACCACAGACAGTGTCTCGGGCACAGACTGGTGCCCGGCAGGGGGTTAATTGGAAATATCTCCTTGGTTGCTGATCCACACATATATGACATCTTCCCTGGCCTCCTTTCATGCTTGTTTTTGTCTTGTTATCTAGTTTGTGTTTGTTAGTATTATTTCTGCAACTGAAAAGCTGCTTAATAGTTTCAAACATTAAACAAGTTTGATTTGGAAACTGTGTATGTAGGTTCTCATGAGGATCATGTATTACTGACACTTCATGAAATGAGTCATAAAATCTTTGTCAGCATTTGTAACGCCAGCAATGATTTCTTAGCCAAGATCAGATACATCACATGATATCTCAGCGTGCAATAATTAAACTTATTCTTATGAACCTCCCACATCCTGCTGCTTTGGCATGCCGGTACCGTTCTCTGCAACACTAAACTCCACCCGCACTGTGTTATGGAGGTCCATAGTGAATAGCAGCAGAAAGAGACAGACGGAGGCAGTAAGAAAGAGAGTCAGAGAGAAAGAAAGAAAGAAAGATGGAGAGAGTTATAGAATGGAGTATTGTGTGAGTGAAGCAGATGCGATGGATGTCTGCTAGAAAACTGGAGTGTTCTGGACTCCTGATAATATATTAGGCACACATTGTCCTAGTGAGAAAGCTATTTGTCCACACACACACACACACACACACACACAGATTCCAGAGTTTAGTATACTGTATGTAAACACTATTTAGTTTGTACATACTACAGACATTTTTGGACATTTCTAGCAACTTGAGCTTGTTGATCCATATTGTTATGGTCTTATTAATATACTTGTATATTGGACCAAAAATGAGCAGTAATGAGTGTCAGTTCATCAGACCATGCCAATAAGAACCCTAATGGCGGATGATAAATAAAGTCGCCATTACAGAAGGGTGAAATTATTGGGTTGCATCAAGAAAACAAAACAACTATGATTTTAAGTGACTGGAACTTGGTTCTTGGTGAAGAACTCTACTACACTTTATCCAAACCTGGATGGATAGTGCTGAAGAAAAGGCATGAATGAAGATCCCTTAAACACTTTGTTTTAAAGTTTCATGGTTAAAAAAAATCTAAAGTTAAAACCTTAGCTATGTTTAATAGTGAAAGTAAGATCATTTTCATACACACACACACACACACACACAATGTGATGAGAACTTTCAGGATTTGGACTAAACAGCTGTGTGGAAGATGACCACTTGTTAGTCAGACCAATCAGTAAAAGAAAGTTTGTTTGGGAGCATAACGACTCGAATTTGGAGCAGTGGCAGATGGTCATAAGATCTGATGAGTTCAGACTGACCCTACACCAGAGTGATGGTGCATCAGGGTATAAAGAGAAACACATGAAGCGATGCACCCATCATCCATAGTGCCCACAGTACAAGCCTCTGGAGGCAGTGTTATGATCTGGGGTTGCTTAAGTTGGCTCTCAGTCTTCAATCTAATTCATCCCAAAGGTGTTCTATCGGGTTGAGATCAGGACTCAAGTTCAGTCAGGTTCCTCCACACCAAACTTGCTCATTCACGTCTTTATGGATCTTGCTTTGTGCACTGGTGCCCAGTCATGTTGGAAATGGCGTTGGGTTGTTTTTCTTAGATTGGGTTCAGCCTTAATCCCGGAGAAAGGAACTCTTGATGCTTCAGCATTCTAGGAAATTTTGGACAATTTCATGCTTCCAACTTTATGGGAATAGTTTGGGGACGTCCCCTTCCTGTTTCAAGATGACTGAGCATGAGTGCACAAAGGTCCATAAAGACATGGATGAGTGTGTTTGGTGTGGAAGAACTTGACTGGCCTACACAGAGTCCTGACCTCAACCCAAAAGAACACCTTTGGGATGAATTAGAGCGGAGACTGCGAGCCAGGCCTACTCGTCCAACATTAGTGTCTGACCTCACACATGTGCTTCTGAAAGAATGGTCAAAATTCCCATAAACACACATCTAAACCTTGTGGAAAGCCTTCTGAAAAGAGATGAAGCTGCACAGGGTGGGCCAACATCATATTAAACCATAAGGATTAAGAATCGGATGTTACTCAATTCATATGCATGTGAAGGCAGGCGAGTGAATACTTTTGGCAATATATTGTATTTACTATTTTTTTTATTATCATTTTTTAAAAATCTTTTACTCAGTCACTTTTACCCAGATTTAATTTCACCTCTATGACTATCACTGCTGCTGGCTTTATAACTTTAACACAGATGGCCGAGCCGTAATGAGGGTGTAACAGTCCCACCTTGAACAATCTGTGTGAAGAGAGCTATATACAATACTCAACATATGAAGTGTGGAATTTAAAAATATGGTGAAAGAGAGAATTTGTGATGGCAGAGAGAGTGTAAGAGATGCAGACAGAATAAGGGAGTAGGGCGGCTGGGATGAAATACCGAAGGTGAACATAATCTTTCTCTGAAAGCTGGTGTACTGTTGTAGTACGCCTACACGGACAGGCTGGGGAAAAAGTGATGGTTATTAGATATTTCACAAATAAAAGGGAAAAAGTATGATAAGTGTGTTCGGCTGATGGACTGAAGCGATAAGATATTGAGTATGTATGTGACTGGTACCTCCAAGAATATTTTTTATGTTCCATCCCTCCTTTATCTGTACTATTCTGCTGTTTAACCCATTGCCTCTTCTTCTCTATCCTATATCACTTATCCTCTGATATGCTTTCTGACTGCTAATCTCCAGAATACTCAGATATTTAAACTCTCTTAATCTGCATTGTTAGACAGGAGGTGATGGAACGTGGGATTGTGTGCTGAAGAGCATGCGGCTGTGTCTCAACCCATACAACACCGTACTAAAGTCTATGTGAAAATAGCACACCATACTAATTATACTAACTAACTATTTACCCACATGCACAAACAAGCCGAAAGAGAGGAAACTCAGCCTTTGTTAATGTCCAGAGGCTCCAGACTTCAGGACTTCCAGGCCTTTTTAATAATTGAAATCAAAAAGATATGCTCTCAAGTATTAAAAACTATCCTTATATTTAGAACTGTTAGTTTGGGGGCAGTGGAAAAGTGTTGCCCTATCATCCAAAGATCGCGAGTTTGATTCCCTGGTGATGCTCGCAGCCGGAGGTCTAGAGAGAGCTGATTGGCTGAGCTCTCTCAGAGGAAAGGAATGAGAGGTACTTTATGCTCCCACATTTATCACGGCTCTACAGCCAATCAGGCCGTCTGTAAGCTCACGCAAGCGGTAGGAGCGGATAGCTCGAGTGTGTTATGCCGTCCCCAACGGTGCGTGAGCGAGCAGTTCGAAAAAGATGCGGTCGGCTGGCATCACGTGGTTCGGAGGAAACATGTGATAGTCTTCGGCTCTCCCGACTGAGTGGTAGTAGCCTTAATGTGGATGCCCCCTAGTGACGGGGAGGAATGGGAAATGACTAAATTAGGGAAAAAAATCTGAGAAAAATCCAAAAAAAGGAAAAAATGCTAGTTTGTCCAATTTCATTTGTGCCTGTGAAAATAGAAATAACGTGTAAAAATGATTTTAATTCTCACACAATTATTGTGATGAGCTGTTTATGGTTACCCTAAACAAGGGTGCAACTTTGGATTCAACATTGTAGAGGAGGGGTTTGAGATCTCCACTCTTGTAGGGGTGTCTGAGGACATGCCCTAAGCCTGTTTTCAGTTTCCCATTAACATGCTCTACATATCCCAAATCCCAACTAGTACAGCTGATGAGCGTAAAATCATTCACATGATGTATCATACTGTACATGATGGTATTAAAGTGCAAACTTTGTGATGTACCGAACTGTTGGGAAGATACTTTTTAGCTTTTATTCTGTTGAGCAATCAACCACTGATAATTGCTGGTTGGTCTTTTACGCTTCCTCTTTTCATTCTGTATGCGCTTGCTGTGTCTTGCATCATTACTGCTACGTGTTTTAGACGACATGGAGGATGAGTTTGGACTCGACCAAATATCACATGCAGAATATTATTCTTTGCTTGCCAATAACATAGAATTGAAAAAGTCAACCACTTTATCATGTTTTATAACAGTTTTATTTCAATTTATTATTATATGATGTAATGTTTAGTGGGTTGTACTGGCTGGTTTTAATAAATTACGCCTATGACGGTGATTGTTCTTTATTGTTTCCAGATTCACATCACATCATCAGACAACTCTTGTGAGAGATGATGCATCAGAAATGGCAATAACTGATATTGGTCAACAATTGACATGTTATTCATGTTTTTTATATTAATATCCTGTCCTAATTTGTTAACTTTAAGTTAAAAAATGAAAAACTAATAAACAAAACAGCTAAGCAAAATGAAATGAAAAATACATACACTAAATCAAAGCAAGGAATTTTTTTTTCATTTGTATTGTTGTAAATTGTTGATAAAAAATACACACACACACACACACACAGTGGTACCTTGGCATATGAATTTAATCCGTGAATTCAAGGAACATTTTACCATAGGGAATAAAGTTAATGCAGATAATTTGTTCCAGTACTCAAAAATATTACCAATATTACCAATAGTCATGCTATAATCATATGTGTCAATTAAGTAATTAAAGATGTGTCAATTAAGTAATTAATAAGAATGAAAAAATGGACATTAAACCGCACTTAACCTTAATTTATGTCTCCTGTTGGTACCGGCTGCTTTAAAAATTAAACTGAAAATGTCTCCTAGGGCTGGACGATATGGCAAAAATTTATATCCACAATATATTTCTTAATTTTAGTCAATACGATATAATTCCGATACCGATATGGACAATTTAAAAAACCCTCAGGAAAAAACTGCCGAGGACACACACAATGGATGTCTGCAAACTGAAGTCTATAATACCTCCAGACACCTCCTATTAAAATTATATTTTTTTTTCTTTAATAAAAACAGTACAAAAAAAATAAGGTTCACTCTTTATTTGTATTTAGCCTTTACAAACAAGAAATGTGAAATAAACTATCAAATAAATAAAACTCTCAGGAGTGTCTGTGTGTGTGTGTGTGTGTGTACACACACACTGTAGACACACACATTCTCTGCCTTACACACAAACTCCGCTCTGTCTCGAAACACGAGAGGAGAGGAAAAATGGATCTTTACCCCCTATGAGACTTGCTTTTGCTTTATACGCGCGCTGTGCAAACACGCTAACAAACACAAAATTAAATATGTTTCACACACACACACGTGGTCACAGTGTTATAGTAAACAGTACACGAGTGTATGGATGTTGATTATACCAGTAAGAGACGAGCACTAAGTCCCAGCAGGGGAGGCGATTACCCACAATTCCACAGCGCAAGAGAGAGAAAAAACCCACAAAAAAAAAAAAAAAAAAAATCGCAAAAAGTTGCTTCCTGGACATGTGCGTGGCATTTGGTTAGTTATATCCCGAAGATGCTTTGTATGCTGAGGCAAAATCCTTGGCCAAAAAAAAGAGATAAAATTCGTGAGTTGGAGCATTTGTATGCCGATGTACCACTGTGTGTGTATATGTACACTATATACAATGCCCCACTTCACAGAGTTTCGGTTCAAAAACTGAAATCAAATAAGGGTGTCTCCCATCAATAAATTTATTAGCTGTAAATAAAAGGTTATGTTAAAATCGCCATATAAAAGTAACCAGGACACAAAGGACTTGTTACCAGATAAGTATAGTATCTTAATGGTCTAGTATGTTGGCAATCAAAAAAAAGTGTTGATGTACAATCTCCTAGACTCTGCTGGAAGGTGTTTGATTAGACACTAACATACATACTGTACATGTAGTGTGGATGTCTGGATTGGAGAGCATCTGTTAAATTTTATCTCGTGAGTAACCAGAGCAGATTGAAGCAGACAATACAGCTTCATGTCACTGGCATGCTAACTTAAGTAAAATAAAATGTATTTGATATGTGTTTTTATCATTTATTTATTATATATTTATAATATTTTAATTGGCATGAGACCTCTGAAAGTGTAGCACTACGTCATTTTGGCAGCAAGCGAATGTAGTTAAACAGTGTAAAACCACATATGCTGTCTAATTGCTCTTTAATTAAGCAGCTGCTTGCTCAGTAGTTAACACAATATTGTGTCACAGAGTTTCATCAGTTTATCATATGACTGAGGTAAAAAAATAATAAACATATATTTAGTTTTATATGCTGTATGTTATTATTGATGATCAGCTCAATCGGTCTTGTTTGCAGCAGATTGCTGTGACCTCTGGCTCAGGTTCTGCTTCGGGATTTTTACAGCAATGTTGACTTGATCCTTCTGGCTTCCAAGAGCTTATGTTACAAACTTCACTTGAACCAGGGAGTAAAGTTTTAGAATAGCGCAAGATGGCACCGGGGATTCCCCAAAGGGTAACTGGTAAATCAAAGGTGACAAGGGCACGTTATAAAAAGTACTGGAACGCAGCCCTGCAGCCTAATACCTCTGCCAGAACATTCCGGTGCTTTTCATTAGAAGGGAATCCCGTTTTCCGTTCTGTCCATGTCAACAAAAACAAGGGGAGGAGGGGGGTGCTGGGAGATGGAAGCGGAAGAATGAGAGACAGATGGTGAGAACGGAGACGTGAGTGAGAGACGGAGAAGAACCGTTTTGTCAGAATCGGCAGTGCTAACGTTTACACTACACTCAGGTTCATGTCTCATTAAAAGCTTCTCAGACATTCAGGGAGAAAGCAATGACAGATCAGTGTTTGCAAGACGGTTTGTGTATTGTTCTGTAGACCACCATCCAGTCCTGGGGTCAACAATGTACATGCACAGTGTACGGTTTACTTCGAATCTTAGATCTAATTTAGACAAATTGGAACTACATATGTATTTATTGCAAGAACATAGACCATTAAAAAAAAAAAAGACAGACCATTGAAGGTTTTATACGGAGCAACTGTTTCTGTAGAAGCCAAATGTCCCCATGTTTACAGCTTGTACATCTAAGGTTAAAGTTAGGGTTAAGTTCTAAAGGTCACACATAGCCATATTCTGTTACGGCACGGCTTAAATCAGGTTTTCCTTGCTCTACCACCCAGTTCATATCAGCAGCTCGTTATCAAGGTCTTGATGAATTAAATCAGGTGGGCTGGGGTGGGACACAGTATGGGTTCCATGGTGTTGTGGCCTTCCTGGAATGCAAAACCATTTAGAGCCCCAGAAATGTGTCCATGTTGCCATCGGAAAAAGAGAAAGGTTAAGAGGCGTCCTTGAAGACTAACTAGAGTGCAGTGGGTCTCCCCTCCCCGTCTCTCTCTCTCTCTCTCTCTCTCTGTCTCCACCCCTCCCTCCTCTCTCTCTCTCTCTCTCTCTCTCTCTCTGTCTCCACCCCTCCCTCCTCTCTCTCTCTCTCTCTCTCTCTCTCTCTCTGTCTCCACCCCTCCCTCCTCTCTCTCTCTCTCTCTCTCTCTCTCTCTCTGTCTCCACCCCTCCCTCTCTCTCTCTCTCTCTCTCTCATGTTTAAATACCTGTAAAACAAAAAGTTGCCTTCCTGGCCTATAAATGTATTCATATATTTATTTAATATTTTTAATTTAAAACGGGACTTTTAATTGTGCAGAATAACAAAATACAGTTATGAGAGTTAAAACTTGCTTTATTTCTTTATATGATCCCCTGCTACACTAATGCACTTATCTCAGCGTTTCACTAGTGCTTGGATAACATCAAAGTAGAAAGTCTCTGAGTTTGCAGGAGCCATGATCAGCCTGTCTGCTTCACATCTGAAAGGCTGACCAGGAACTCCTTTAATGGCCCAAATGTGTAGAAATCCCTTCGAGTCAGGTAAGGACCGTAAGCGAGTGTATGGCAATAACTCCCACCCGAATTCCTGTAATATGCACGTGCCATCGTTCATGATCATGGATCTACACCCTTCTCTACTACTTCTGCACCATGTTTTACTGCAGCTAAGAGTCTCATCACCCCTTGGTGTCTAAAGTATCCTGTAAATGTCAATCGGTCAGAAGTTCTGGTGTGACTTAAAGTTGTATTGTTGTTGTTGTTATTATTATTATTATTATCATTGTGTCAGTAATGATCTCATTGCATCTGCTTTTCTTAACTGTCAAACATGGAACAGAAAATAAAAATGAAAGAGATGAGGGGAAAAGAGAGAATCTGTGATTAAATTCTTGCGCTAACTCGCCACTTGTTAAGGCCTTTTTAATTAGCCAAGGAAAGAAGTGATAATGAGTGTTACTCACGGTTTTGGAACAGAGGTGGCAAAACGTGACAGCCCTGCTGACTTTGTGCAAGTACCATCCTCAGCCTGAGTGTAACTGACGGAGACAGACTAAATTCGTCACAGCCTGGTAAACTGCCTGTCAACTCAAAACATTTTGTTCCTTATTAAAATCGACCGGGATTCTGTTGTGCATCTCCATTTAAGTCGCATTTTAAAAATATGATGGAAGGAGCCTAATTAATGTGTATTAATTTTTAAATATTTATAAATCTTACTTATTTGTAGATTTCACAACAATACAGACTGCCTTTTTTTTTTTTCAAAAAGGTTCAAATCCCGCAACTGCCAAGTTGTCCCTGTTGGGCCCTTGAGCAAGGCCCTTAACCTTGTAATGAAATACAACTTTAAGTCGCTTTGGATGCCTAAATGCATAAATGTAAATATAAATTAGTAATTAAGATATTTGACAATAAGTGTTCTTCTGTTTTATAGCTAAGAACAGCCCCCCAGTTACGAGCTTATTAATAAGAGAAGTGGACTTCAGTTTAGCATTTCATGTGTAATCTTAAGATTTGACCATTGTATTCAATATTTCTTTGTTTTTCTTGTCTCAGGTTGTGGGAACAGCGCTCTGAGCTTGGACATGTACCTGGCCGGCTACACGAGCATCACAAACGTGGACTACTCCAGTGTGTGTGTGGAGAACATGGCGCAGCGTCACTCTGACTGCATGGGCATGAGCTGGGTGTGCATGGATGCCCGTCGCCTGGCTTTCCCCGATTGCTCATTTGACGTGGTCATAGAAAAGGGCACGCTGGATGCCATGCTAGTGGAGGAACGAGACCCTTGGAACATTTCAGATGCCAGCGCCCAGCTATTGCACAAAATTCTTAAAGAGGTACTTCACTAATCTCATCATAAAATATGTTATTTTATTTGCTATTTACATATATACATTTCTTCTAGTTCACTTAGGACCAGTAAACCAGTAGTTGTAGTTTTTCTTTGGGATCTCTGATTGGCTGTTCTGCTGAGAGAATCAGTGCAGGAGAATGGAAACAGATTGAATGGATTAACGGGGGAGTAAAGTATTTTAGAATAGCCTTTGTTTTGACAACCACGTGTGTAAATGTTGCATAGTTGGTCAAAATGTTGGTCTAGTAAGCAGGAGATCTTGGGGACAAATCCCAGCAGTGGCGGAGTGTTTAAGGCTCTGGGCTACTGGACAGAAGGTTGTATGGTCAAGCCCTTGAGCAAGGCCCTTAATCTTCGCTGCTCAAGTGTCACCATATCATGGCAGATTCTGCACTTTGACCCATCAGCTCGTATGAGTTCCTCAGTGTTGGCTAGGTGTTTCTGGGCCATTTTATATATTTACACTGTACCTTGGATTACAGAGTACCCAGGGTATAAACAGCCTGGCAGACGTTGCTGACATGTTTTGTTTGTGTATGTGTGCGTATGCTGGAAAATTACTTTGTTATTTATTTATTTAGTTATATGAGGTTTACTATCTGCTGCTTGTTTCTAAGAGTTTAGTAACCGAGACCTTTAAAGTGTGGACAGGTGACATGAAGGCGGGAATCGAACCCGGACCCTGGAGGCGCAAGGCGACAGTGCTAGCCACTAAGCCACCGTGCCACCAGCTGAGTTTTAGCTGAGTAAAAACATGAATTTCTAAATACAATTAAATACTTATAATCTCTGGCAGCAGAATCTTTTTTTCAGTCAACCTTCATCACCTGTGAAGAACCTGAAAATTTTTTTTGCTCCTTGTCCCTCCAGCTTTCACCTCCTCATTTTTCTTTCTTCATTTTCAAACCCTGTACGTTCTCTGGCTGGTCTAATGGGAAACAATTTTCTCACCAATCTTACATAACTTTCATTGGTTGCGTATGCCCACGTTAACACTGGACACAACATGTGAATGCTCCTCTGTCAGAACAATTGCGGTGTGCTTTTCATATGAAATCTTTATGAAAGTGAGAATACAGAACAAATAATTAGATGACGTTCATAATTAGGAGAGAAATTTGGGGACTGAAAAGAAGGTACAGTGGAACCTTGGGTTACGAGCATAATTCGTTCTGAATGCTGGCTTGTTTTTCAAAACACTCGTAGACGAGAGCGAATTTTCTCAAAAGAAATAATGAAAACTTAAATTATTCCTTCCACAGCCCAAAAAAATAAATACATAAAAATAATTAATACAAAAATCTAAAGTAAAAGGAAAACAAATTTACCTGCACTTTACCTTTAAAAAAAATTTAAAAATAAAGCCTGACAAATAAGTGTTTCCGTTTATGCAGGCAGGTGCTGTGTGTGTGTGTGTGTGTGTGTGTGTGTGTTTGTGTATGTGTGTGAAGCTAAAGTAAGAGGAGAGGAGGAATCAGCCCCTCCCCTCTTCTCGTCTTACACACACACACACACATTAACGGAAAGACTGTACTTTACCTTTGAAAAGAATCGCGACAGAGCAGTGTTTCTGTATAGAGCAGAGATAAAGTGTGTGTGTGTGAAGGCGAGGGTAGTAGGGGAGGAGGTCTGTGTGTTTGTGTGTGTGAAGGCGAGGGTAGTAGTTGAGGAGGTGTGTGTATGTGTGTGTGTGTGTGTGTGTGAGTGAAGGGGCATGATATCCAATGACGTGCGCGCAGACAAAGTGCAGGCTGATACAGAAACATATGTGTAAAACATATTTTATTTTGTGTTAGTATATGTGTGTGTACAGCACGCATGCACTGTTTATTATAGCACACGAGTGTGCACGTGTGTAAACCAAAAGCAAGTGTCATTAGAGAGGTTAAAGATAAAATATGTTTTACACACACACACGTGGTTACAGTGTTATCGTAAACAGTACACACATGTTGATTATACCAGTAATCGAGTCGAACACACTAAGACCCAGTAAGGGAGACAACTACCCACCTTTCCCCTGCGCAAGAGAGAAAAACCGTTGGCTCAGTTGTGATCACGTGATGCTCGGCGTCAAAACAAGAAGTGCATGCGTGATACATGATACTCGGTGCTCGTAAACTAAGAATTGCTCGTTTTCTAAGTTAATATTGAAAAATCTTTGCCCGTCTTGCGGAACACTTGTTAACCGCATTACTCGCAGTTCGAGGTTTCACTGTAGTAAGTAAATAAATATAGAAATTGAGGAACGTATTAAGACTGTTAGTACTGTGTTGAAGTTCATAAGAGTCCTCCTCTAAGTAAAGATAAACAGCCAGAGATTAGCTAGATTGATATTAGCATAAACCTAAGAAACTGAAACTGTATGTTGCACAAAATGTCAGTTAAATAAGGAAAGCCATGAATGCACATATTAACCGAAACTTACCGACAAGTTAAACGAACATCCTCATGCGCACTTACACAGTGAATGTATGCACGCACGCACACTTTGTGAATTGCCTGTCACGACTCCTTAGCATCTCTTAGTGTGTACTGAACAATCTCTAACTGTAACGCGAGCACATACACACGCACACGCATGCACACACACACAGGTGTTGCAAATGAGACCCTGTTATGCAATCCTTCCATTCATGTTTTGTGGTTTGCCATTAACCACTGAATTTACCATTTGAACGCCTTGTGATGGAGACTATTTTTAAAGTCACACACATTACACTCGCAGATATACCATCGTTAGAAGTGTTTAGAAACCCTCACACCAAAGACATAGCCAGTGGTTTAATGAATCACAACCTTTTCTACACACAGCCATGTGCACCTTCTAAAGTGCATGCTTCCAGATTAATTAGTGCTCGTTGTGTTTTGAGACTGGTGTAAGTGTGTGTAATGAGTCGGTTTTGAGACAAGTTTCCTTGCAAACAAATAAGGCAATTTGGAGTCTTTTCAAAACGTGCAACTTGTAATAATGTAACACCATGAACATGTGTTTGTGTTCCACTCAAAAGCAGAACTGAATTGGTTATGTCTATCATGATCAGTTATGATTGATTGAGCAGAAAACCAGCTGATTCCGATCACTGGCTGATCGACTGGTGCATATCTATTATAAATGTAATAAATCACTTAAAAATTTATTTTGAGGTCGTGGTGGCGATACATGAATCGGCACACAGAAGAATCTAAATTCATAACTGATTCAATTTCTGTAAGGTACCGGTATGAGGATTGCCGTGTGGTCTTGATCTTGTAACTGATGTAGCATGACCACAGCCAGATTAAAAACGCATCATGGGTGATGAATGTGTGTGATGAAAGGTTTTGAGATTTTACAGCAGCAGTAAATAAAGAAAATCTGGCAACCTTTAAATCATTTTTTCATGTTTGTCTTCAGAGTAATCATAATTAAAGAGCATATAAGTAAATCATGGTCATTGTAAGTTTTCCTGACCTGAACACTAATAGTAAGCTATCAGAGCCACAATCCTTCCATGCAAACAAACATGCATCCCCCCCCAGTCAGCCTCTAGTGGGGAGATCTCAGGTGATGGCCACTTAACCACTCGTACATCTGAGTGCGAGACCATCCTCACTCAAAAAATAGAATCAGGGAGTCAACAAGGTCAACTGACCCTTGGTGACATCAAAAATGTGCTTTGCCAAAGGACACTAGACAACCGCTTGGCAAAATGTTATCATCATTCTGAATGTTTATTTTCTTTACATTTTTTCTTTGGGTGCTCTGTGCTTCCGTCACAAAACAAAATTAAATTACAACTCCCCCTTTTAATGCACTTAATGACTAAATAATTGTATTCCATGTTCACATTAAATGGTCATCCTCACAGATCTCAGCTGGTCCTCCATAGACTTTGCTTTGGCAGTGAAGATAATTAAAGTTCTCAGCATGAGCAATGGCACCCAAATCAACAGTTTGCGTTGTTTAACCATCATGCTTTTTTTCCCCAGACAACTCCTGCAAGAGATCATTGTCGTTTCAAACCAGGTAATAAACAGATATTAAAACAGTTGTCTAGCAAAATTTACTCAACAAATAAGCATGCAAGTTGGTGAGCAAATTTACGTAATGTTTCCCAGAGTCCTTAGTCAACCTCTGGTGTACAATTTCAGTTTCTTTAAACGTTGGGCCAGACAATAAATTAACTGTACAGACAAACTGAAGAATATGTGGTTCACAGTGTAGTCAGGTTTCAGGGAGCACTGGTGGCTCAGTGGTAGCTTTTTCACCTGCCATGCCGAAGGCCCGGGTTTGATTCCTAGCCAGTGCCCAAACCCCAGCCACTGGATGCAGTGCCGGTTCCAAGCCCGGACAAAATGGGAGGGTTGCTTCAGGAAGAACATCCAGCGTAAAAACATGTGCCAAGATGGCGAACCCTTGCCGGGAGAAGCCCAAAGACCAACAACAACAAGTGCAGCTTTCATTTAGTGTAAAGTCTACAAGGGTATTCCAAAATCTTTGGGGGGTATTCATATCTAAAAAAGCTTGTTACGTTTTTTTGTAGGGGCTTAGTAGTTTGCATTGTCACCTTGATCCCCAGGTTCCGGGTTCAATTCCTGCCTCTGGTCTGTGTGTGTGTGTGTTCTCCTTGTGCTTGGTGGGTTTCCTCCGTGTACTCCGGTTTCCTCCCACAATCCAAAGACATGCAGGTCAGGCTAATCAATGTTCCTAAATTGCCCATAGTGTGTGAATGAACAGATAAGTGTGTGTATGTGTGTGCCCTGCTGTGGACTCTGGGATAGGTTCTAGACCTCCCCCCCGACCCTGTACACAGCATAAAGCGGTGTAGACAATGAGTGAGTGAGTGTGTATTTTTGTCTTTTTGCTGAATACAAGTGCATAGCAACGTCATACATTTCCAGTATTAAGATTGTTATTATTGAAATTTAATACATGACATAATCGAGCGACTGCACTTTAAACTTCTGGCGTAAGTGAGTTGAAAATAATCAGGTTGTCGCATTACAGGAGGGGAGTCAAAATATCCTGTAAGTCTCTTTCTTGCATATACAGTGTAATGTTAGACAGCAGGTTAATTGTATTGTGTGTGTGTGTGTGTGTGTAACAGTAGACAACTATAAATGGCTATTTGTTCCTGAAAGTCTACCTCTACATTGTCCTCAGTATATCATACTCTCAGGTAGCACCTGCACACACACACACACACTGCACACACTGACATCATCATGTATAAAACACTAATCACCAATAGACTGTCTTTCTGTAAAATTCACTCTCTGACCCACACACACACACACACACACACACACACCCACACACACACACACACACCCTGAATGACTCTTTATCACCTTCATCAGCACGTCCTGCGTGAGTTCACACACACCTACTTGCAGTCCTAACTACTCGCCTGGATGCAAAACGCACATCCCCTGCCCTCCACCGTAACTGATCCTTGTGTGTGTGTGTGTGCGTGTGTGTGTTTGAGGACAATGAGAACATAGGAGATGGAGGTTAAAATGAGCTGTGCAAAATGACACCTGTACTTGGCAGCGTTTTGCATTTATGACCTCAGCATGGTAGAGTGGGTCTCTTCGTGTCAGTGACATCACTCCTCTCACCAGTTCTGGCCTGTCAATGACATCACCTCAGTCGCCTAGTCTCCTGTCACCAGGTTACTAAGCAGAAAGGGAGGAATGTGATGTCCAAGGGCAGCTCTGTCGTATTGAGAAAGAACTGGAAAACTGAGGTAGCACTGCAGAGGACAACGAAACAGATTGGGAAAGAGAGAGAGAAAGAAAGAAAGATGGTGTGTGTGGGAATAAGAGTGAGAGAGCAGCATTCACACCGTCAATTATGGATAACAATGCATAAATAAATGATGAATCCACGTCTTTTCTTCCTACAGCCATTATACAAAAATAGTGATGTCCTGCCGTGCTCACGTTTATCACACATCAGGTGCGCTGCCAGTGATCTGATTGGACTGAGTTGACATACAGTCAGGTCTGTAATTGTTTCAGCAGTTAAACAAGTCTTGTTCATTTTTTTTGCCACCACAATGGATTTTAAATAATGTAAAAATACATTGCAACAATATCACACATAAGGGGATGCTGTTGTGATGGATATCAGGGCTGTAATGCGGATGTAGGAAGGACCTTATGTGCGATATTGCTTTTATACAACAGCTCTACAAACGTCATTTATTTTCATTATATTAACAGATTTATTCCCCTACGCGGAGTCAGCATGGTTTTGTGCGGCGGCTGTAAGTGCGGTCCATTGTGATTATCCACGAGTTTTGGCGTAGTAATTGCTGCACTAAAAATTAAACGTAAAATTTTTTGCCGGTCCTCGCGGAAGCTCGTGGAACGTGCAGAGCCAAATTCCACAACCCTTGTTACAAAAATTTGGCTGAGACTTACTGTATATGAGCTTTTTGTAGTCCCATTGAGCTAAATTGAAAAAACTAATTTTTTTTCACTGGAACTATCCATACGGCTCACTGGAACTAGCTGTATGGCTACCCACTGTATGTGGCCATGGCTAGTCAAATTTGTACTAAATACACCACAACCTATACTCCCAGAAAGAAAGCTGTTTAATTTGAATCGTGAATCGTGCAGTGAATCGTGATGAATCGTACTTCCAGCCATCGCGCGAAACCGCGTAGGTGAGATAGGGGTATAACTAGCCGCACCTGCTGGAACTAGCGACCGACAGTTAGTGTAATTATTAGAGGTGAAGATACAGTAGTTTTAAATTCTTACCTGTTCTATGTAACCAAAAAGTGAGATGAATAAACTGTGGAGGTGGTGGACAGTCCTGTAAATCTCTTTAAAATTTCTCTTTATATTTATCCCGCTTTAGAATGTAATGTACGTTAACTTCCCAATTAGCATTAAATGGAAAGGAAATGCACTATGTAGGCTGGACGATAAGGGTTTAGAGAGGGATTTGGGACACAGCCATGACTTAGGCGCTAGTTAGCTCTGTAGCCCATAAAAAAGAACACTTATGAAGCAACTCAAGATGACTTTAAAGTGCTGTTTTTAAGGAGTCAAA
Source organism: Clarias gariepinus (assembly GCF_024256425.1). NCBI lineage: Eukaryota > Metazoa > Chordata > Actinopteri > Siluriformes > Clariidae > Clarias > Clarias gariepinus. Next base: position 12,616,500 of record NC_071124.1, read on the forward strand.
GTGCTGTTTAAGATGACATAATGTTATCAGACGTGTGTTTTTACTGAAAGTGCTGCGGACAGTACTGACCTACTTTCAGTCATGTTGCGAGCAACAGTTAGTGTAATTAACGGTTATTTGAACACCTGTGACGCGGAGTGATGCGCATAGTTAAACGTCCCAGTGGTATTACCGTCTATTATTACCAGTCATGGAATGTCTCTCGTCAAATCAGGTTACTCTGTCAGAACTAACTGTTGGATAATATGTGATTGAAGTGTAACATTTTTTAGATATAATTCAAGAGGTTTACAAAAACCATTTTTCTATTTTTTATACAAGTGCCTTCATTTTCACAGGCTCAAAACTAATTGGGCAAACAACTGATGAGCAGTTTCATGGCAAGGCGTGGTCTGTTTCTTGAGTAATTAAGGAGACGAAAGCGTTAACCTGCATTTATATTTTTTATATGCAGGTGTTAGTGTGTGTACAGTCTGTGTTGCTTGATATCATTTGGTAGGAGCAAAAAAAAAAATCCTGAAATCTGAAAGCATTACAAAATTTAATCTGAGTAGGGTTTGGCAAAATATTTACGCTATACTGCCTACGCTGAGGTCAGACCAGTGTCTTAAATGTACAATGGTGAAATAGAGCTGTATCCTTTTTCCTTAGCTGGGAATAAAACAAGAGGGCAAAACAAGATTTCTGTCAACAAACACAATGCCAAGTATTTCCCAACAGATCACACGATATACAGGAGATAAAGAAATTACAGTTCATCTAGGGACGCTGCAGATGTTATAACAGACTTTATTGCAATATGTCCCAGCCAGAGGGAAAGTGAATGATCACTTTCTTATCCAAATACACCAGCGGTGGCATGTGTGGTGGCATGTATTTTATACACAACGTCATCCTAGGTTTTTTCCTTGTAACAATCATAAGCTTGTATTTTTAGGTGTCTCAGTGGTAGGGTTTTGCCTGCCATGAGGAAGGTGCAGGTTCAATTCCCACCCAATGCCCCTACCCGTGCAACTAAATGCATGCCGGGTTGGAGGGTTGCGCCAGGAAGAAATACAAAAACTGTGCCAAGTTGTGTGCGGACCGGCCAGTCCATAAAGATTACCAGCAAAAACATTTGATGTATGTACAGGTATACATTACATTACCGCTTTATGAAAATCCCGTCAGTTTTTTCTCGATTTATATAGTCTTAAACTTAGATCTTTGAATGAGCAGATATTTGCCCATAGAGAATTTTAAACATGTATATGTTAATAATGTAATATATAATAATGTAGACTCATTGTCCACTGTAATAGAAACACCCATAGTCCTGCTCATTTACGGTATGTAGGCACCCAATAGAAAATGGACAGATTGGTTTAAGCTGCCAGGGAGAACTCAAAATACTAAAAGAACTCAAATAATCACTTTTTACAACCGTGGTAAGCATAGAGCATCTTAGCATGAGCAAAACATTAAACCTTAAGGTAGGATCATTAATAGATATATATTTATGAATTTTGACTTGATTTCCCTTTTGTAAGAGCCTGTGAGATGAGGGACAAGGGTTAACAGTATTCAAAACATTCCAGATTTATATGTGGTTCTCTTGTTTTATTGGGAGAGAAAAAGACTCCAGCAATAATTGCAATCCATATCATAACTCTTTATGTCCATGAAATTCCCAGTTATACAGCCTAACCTAAGCGAAACAACCTAGTTAACTAAATGCTCAGATAAAACATAAACTTTCTAACAATTTCCAAACACTAACCAGACGGATATTTTTTAGCAGGGAAGTCTAAATATATAATAGGAATAATACGGTCATATTTTCTGGTTATAATAAGGACTCTGGCTGCTACACTCTGGACTAATTGGAGCTTGTTTATGCACCTACTGGAACCATCCAGGCAGCAAAGAATTCTTGTAGTCCAACCTGGAAGTTGTTTTTTTTTCATCATGTATCAACATGATATTTCTTAAGCTTAGAAATGTTTCTCAGATAAAAAGACTTTCACAGTAATATTATATACATAAACATCAAATTAAAGAAGAGAAACAATAATCAGACAAAAGTGTTTTACTGATGCACATGATGCGACCAAAAGACTATCAAGTCTTACTAAATAATTAGAAATATTCATTTAAGGTATCTGTAGTCCTATTGAAAGTAGTTCTGTTTCTGAAAATTAATTAGAAGGAATGCACTTAGCATCCGGTGTCCATTGTTTTCATGCATTCTGCAGTTTTTACTAAATTGGTGGTAAGAATAGGAAAAATATTTATAATTGTTCCAATATTGTAATCTAGGGCTGGGCTCTTCAAAAGCAGTCCTCCATTCCATTTTACAAATTTTACAAATACATAACAGCAATTATGTGTTTGACTCGTGTGCCAGTATGAGGTCAGCTGCTGAGGGAAGGTTGATTTTGCCCTTTAGTTTCAACAGCCGACAAGGGTTAAGGTCAGATTGTAAATATGTGCTTTCATAACATGTTTACACATTTGATCCAGTATCAAGGCAAGGTATGTATGTTATGACGCATTTTTAATAAAATTGGGTAGTGATTAAAATTAAATTAGAAGTAGCATACTTTGATTATGTTTTCCAGGTTTAAATCAAATGTCCATATTAAGTCAAGAGTGTGTTTCTTGTATCAAGTGTGTCCATTATGTTTTCGATGAGCCATGTTAACTCCAAAGTAGATGCAAACACCGCTCTCAGACTGGAGATCCACTTCATCATGGTTTGTAGTGAAGATGTGACACACATACAGGACTCTTTCTTGCTCTGATTGATTAAAGTCAAGGGTTGCTTTCTTCTCATTTCAATTAATTCTTCCATTGTTTGGAATTTGAATCATGTGCACAAGCATACTACATGCTCATGATTTCATTTGCATTTTAAATCTCTGTTCCTGTTTTTGTCCCTAACAAGCACTCATTAACCACAGTGCAATGTTAATTAATAATATATTTATATTGGCTTCTTCAAAAAGAGAACCCAAATGGACCACTGTTAATAGAAGAGAACATTCAAGAGCCTTCTCAACAAACACACACACAGATAAAGCATTGCAGTACAACTTTTGGGTTTGATTGTGGGCTGTGTAACTACCCTACAGTATTGGGGTTTCATGGAAGTTTTCTTTTTTATTAACAGGAACTTCAAATCAAGTTAAATGTACATTAGGACATAGTCCAGGTGAAGCGTATTTTACTTTGTAGGTTTCTCAGTCATTCTGAGGCTACATACATTAGTGAGAATTAGAATTAAAATTGATATTCAGCAGTATCTTGGGAAACAAATTTATTCAGTTCTGGAGGCAAGTTCTTAAATTAATTTCCCATAGGAAATAATCTAAACTCAGATAATCTGTTTCAGCCACCCAAAAATATTACGATGAGTCGTTGAAAGGTGTGAGAACTTGAAGCTGTGTGTCGTGGAGAGACGTGAAGCAGAGTCGAAGTCGAGAGACATGGATGAGTGTTCAAAGTGCCATGTGATCCATCAGCGAGGGCGTCGAGCCAAAAACGCGAAGCAGAGCTGTAGTCGAGGAATGAGAGCGAGAGTTCAAAAGCTGCATGATTCGTCAGTGAAGGCGTCAAGACAAAAACTTGAAAACTAAGGAGGGATGTCCCTGATAGCGAGAGGGATGTCCCTGATAGCGAGCATGACTCTCTACCCTATATGGGATCTGGGAGCCTTGGTAAGGTGCCGGTCAGCCTGTCCCTTGTATGACCTGAATGCTTGCATCAAGGATCGTCTAGCTCATAACCATGTCCCAGCGGTAGACCAAATGTTGGGCCGAGGGGACCTCTACCGCCTCTTGTTGTCGGTCTTGGGACCTCTAGTTGTGAGTGTACGCAACCCATGGGAGGTAGCATCATGAGTGGTCATGCACCGGAGGGCGACTTCCATTGCTTGGTTCTTTCGTTCTGTTTGGCCATTGGCCAAAAGGCCTTCCAGAAGCTTGAGGTGAACTGAGGTCCTCGATCTGAAACTATGTCAGTTAGGAGACCGTGAAGACAGAAACCATGGAGGACCATTGCTCTGTTGTTTCCTTGACGGAGGGAAGTTTGGTAAGTGGAACCAGGTAAACGGACCTGGAGAAACAGTCGACAAAAGGGGTGTGACGAGACGCTTTGCCCACAAGACGAGACGAGACACGAGACTGGGTTCACGAGAATAAGATGAGACGAGACTTTTAGAAATTTTTTAAAAAGAAATCTTCAATGTTTAAATAAATAGCAAAAATAGCATTTTATTTAACTGAAACATAATTTATTTAAATGAACAAAATTTTCTTAAGCATGGAAAAAGAGCTAAGACCTGGGTAATGAGGTAATGACCTATACAGAACAGACTAAGATATGGTCATGTTCTTTTTTAAGAATAAGGGATGGTGTGCTTTGGTTCCAGTGTGTGGATAAGTCTAGAAAATGATCTCATATCGGCTGCAATGAAAACGCTAATGTCTCTTGTTATTGCCTTGGCTCTTGCATTGTATGATGGAAGTTTAGCTGCAAAGGCATTTGTTATGGTTGTTTGCCCTTACATGCGAATTGAATTGCTTTCCATTTTCTTTACAGGCGCAGCTTTTAGTAACGAGCTGTGGTTGTTTTCTAAATGCTTTTGCATTGTGCTTGTGTTAGCTAAGGTGTACGATATTAATTTCTTACAGTGTTTGCAAATTGTCTTTGCCTTGCCTGTAATTTTTTCCCCGTTTCTTATTTCCACAAGGAATCCAAAGTGTTGCGACACCAACGATTTAAATGTTGTACCACGAGATCTTGTCACACTCCTAGTCGACAATGGTCATAATACAAGTGTTCCCATCTGACGAGGGTAGACCTGTTACAAGTTGAGACCAGGGACGGTGAGGTATGGCTAAGGGTCTGAGGGGGTCAGCCGGGGCGGCCGGTTGTCATGCTGCCACAAAGCTGAAAACATCTCTCCCTACCAAAAGCACTGTTGAATGATGAAGCGGGTTCGGGCGGAGCCTGGGTTCCAGGACCTGTGAGCGTAGACAGAGGGGAACAAAGAGGCGATCTGAGGGAACGTTGCTTGGGCCGGACTCCTGGGTCAATGCCTGCCTAACTTCAGCCTCAATGTCCAGTTCCACGGCTGCTATTAGACAACGAGAGGGCAGGGTAGTGTCGCATGACATAGAGTCATGGGAAAAAAGATAACTGACGTGAGAGAGCGTCGGGCTTGGTGTTTTTGGAGCCTGTGGATCTGTCCATACTAGAAACGGAAGCTCGGTCTCCTCCACCCAGTGTCTCCACTCCTCCAGGGCTAACTTAATGGCTCGTAGTTCTAGATCGCCCACGTCATAGTTCCTCTCGGCCGGGGAAGGACAATAGGAAAAAAATGATGACAAAAACAGGGATGCAGTTTGTTATCCTGTGAAGACCTCTGGGACAGGATCCCTTTAACGCTGGTGTTGGACGCATCAACCTCCACCACAAACTGGCACAATGAGTCGGGGATGATCAGTATGGGAGCTAAGGTGAACCTCCTCTTGGGGTCGGCGAAGGCTCTCTCCGCCTCCTTGTTCTAACAGAAGCGCATCTTGGAGGGGGTCAAAGAGAGGTTAAGGAAGCGGTGACGAAGCTGTACCCTCAAATAAAAACGGCGGTAGAAATGGGCAAAGCCCAGAAATTGTTGGAGGTCTCGTCACGAGACTGGGGTTGGCCAGTTGGAGACCACCTGAACCTTGGCCAGTTCCATCTTAAGCCAGGAGGGGGAGATGACATAACCAAGTAAGGTGGTAGACATTGTTCGAAATTCATTTCTCTGCTTTGACATACAAGTTGTTTTCTAAAAGCGTCTGTAACACTTGGTGAACATGGCGCCCGTGACTCCTCCAGGTCATGAGAAAAAATCTAAATGTTATCCACATAGACGAATACATAAAGGTTCAGGAAGTCTCTGAGTACATCGTTTATCAGGCTCTGGAAGACGGCAGGGGTGTTGGTGAGTCCGGATGACACTACCAAATATTCATAATGCCTGGTCGGGTTGTTGAAGACGGTCTTCTACTCGTTGCCCTCCCTAATTCGGACAAGATGATATGCATTGCGCAAATGTAACTTAGTGAAGATAGTGGCTATTTGGAGAGGCTTAAAGGCTGTAGACATGAGCGGTAAAGAATAGCGGTTCCTGATTGTTATCTCGTTAAGCCCTCTAAAATTAATGCATGGCCGAAGGGACCCGTCTTTTTTTTTTTTGGACAAAGAAAAACCCTGCCTCTGCGGGTGAGGAGGACGGGTGGATGATACCAGCAGTGAGAGCCCCTCGTGATATACAGTTGTGGCCAAAAGTTTTGGGAATTACATAAATATTGGAAATTGGAAAAGTTGCTGCTTAAGTTTTTATAATAGCAATTTGCATATACTCCAGAATGTTATAAAGAGTGATCAGATGAATTGCATAGTCCTTCTTTGCCATGAAAATTACCTTAATCCCAAAAAACCTTTCCACTGCATTTCATTGCTGTCATTAAAGGACCTGCTGAAATCATTTTAGTAATTGTCTTGTTAACTCACATCGTTAATCACGAGCACAAGGCTGGAGATCATTATGTCAGGCTGATTGGGTTAGAATGGCAGACTTGACATGTTAAAAGGAGGGTGATGCTTGAAATCATTGTTCTTCCATTGTTAACCATGGTGACCTGCAAAGAAACGCGTGCAGCCATCATTGCGTTGCATAAAAATGGCTTCACAGGCAAGGATATTGTGGCTACTAAGATTGCACCTAAATCAACAATTTATACTGTAGGATCATCAAGAACTTTAGGGAAAGAGGTTCAATTCTTGTTAAGAAGGCTTCAGGGCGTCCAAGACCAGATTGATCTTCTGCAGAAAGTATGGTAAATGGACTGCTGAGGACTGGGGCAAAGGCATATTCTCTGATGAAGCCTCTTTCCGATTGTTTGGGGCATCTGGAAAAAGGCTTATCCGGAGAAGAAAAGGTGAGCACTACCATCAGTCCTGTGTCATGCCAACAGTAAAGCATCCTGAGACCATTCATGGGTGGGGTTGCTTCTCATCCAAGGGAGTGGGCTCAATCACAATTTTGCCCAAAAACACAGCCATGAATAAAGGATGGTACCAAAACACCCTCCAACAGCAACTTCTTCCAACAATCCAACAACAGTTTGGTGAGGAACAATGCATTTTCCAGCACGATGGAGCACCGTGCCATAAGGCAAAAGTGATAACTAAGTGGCTCGGAACGTTGAAAAACGTTGAAATTTGTCCATGGCCTGGAAACTCCCCAGATCTTAATCCCATTGAAAACTTGTGGTCAATCCTCAAGAGGCGGGTGGACAAACAAAAACCCACTAATTCTGACAAACTACAAGAAGTGATTATGAAAGAATGGGTTGCTATCAGTCAGGATTTGGCCCAGAAGTTGATTGAGAGCATGACCAGTCGAATTGCAGAGGTCCTGAAAAAGAAGGGCCAACACTACAAATCCTGACTCTTTGCATAAATGTCATGTAATTGTCGATAAAAGCCTTTGAAACATATGAAGTGCTTGTAATTATATTTCAGTACATCACAGAAACAACTGAAACAAAGATCTAAAAGCAGTTTAGCAGCAAACTTTGTGAAAACTAATATTTGTGTCTTTCTCAGAACTTTTGGCCACGACTGTACTCGTTTATGGCTTCTTGCTCTTGGCATGTCAAAGAGAGGCAACAGCCCTTTTGGAAGAGAGGTTGACGGAAGTAGGTCTATAGGACAGTGTGTGCAGGTGGGGCGGTCGGGGGGTGTGTAAGGAGAGAAGACAGCATAGGAAAACATGACCACATGGTGAGAGGCATGACGGTGACTTTGTTTGTTTAGAATAGCCTCTACAATAGTGCCAAAAGGAAAGCTAGTGCACTATCTAGGATGTAGAATCCCTTGTTCCGTATACAAAGTAGTGCCCTTGTTCAGGGGTTAGATAGGGGTTTAGGATTCAGCCTTGTGTTAAAAACTTGTTAGCCTTGTAGCTTGCATTAGCCATGAACAAAGTGCACGTTAGCAGTAATGAAAGATCGAAACAACAGGACGGTTCAGAGGCCATTTAGAATGACTTTGTAGCAATTACTAAAGAGAGGTAGTGGTGTTTAAGATGACATAATATCAGTTGATGTGCTTTCCTGATGAAAGGGCTAACATGAATGATTTTGATTTTCAACATTCACAAATAGTTTTAATATAAATATGATTTAAAGCTGCACTGCTCTCAGAGCTGTTGCAATAGGACAATAATTATAACTTTCTGACTAATCCGAATGAATAACAGCTGAAATTTCTTTTTACCTGAAGTCACATTTTCTTGTGTTATAGTCTTTACTGCCATTTCTCGTAACTTGATTTAGGCCAGTTATGATATAGTACACTATAAACACACAAAATACTGACATTCCAACTGACTGTGGATCGAGCTCTGAACATAAAACATTTCTAAGATAAATGAATGGTTCACAAGGGTGTGTGTGTGTGTGTGTGTGTGTGTGTGTGTGAGATTCCTGGCTTTTATAAACAGACACTGCAGCTTAAATCAAACAGACACAACATGAGGTGGCCCGGTTTGCTGTTCCCACGGCAACACTTAGCCAATATCGACCATAGAGCAGGGTTGCTATGGAGACTCGAAACACTGGATGCCCGAGGGTTTTGGGTGGCGGGGGTTCTATAAATCAGAGCCATCGAGAGACAAATAGAGCAGTGAAATTCAGAGAGAGGTGGGCTGGACAGAGAGATGAAGAAAAAGTGACACAGCCAGAGAAAGATATTCTCTTTTTTACTGTGCTAATTCTCTCGCAGGTCATGGGTAATGATTCAGTTTCGTACATTCACACTGTGACCTGTAAAAGTAAAATGTAGGTTCTATGTTGTATGGTAGCACTTTTGCTACTTACTTTTTTGTCTGAGATGGGTGTGTGTGTGTTGTGTGTCTGCTGTCTTTAATGGACAAAATGTTCCCACTTGTCGGTGTCTCTTTAATTTAGTTGTGATTCTGTAATGCAGCATTAAATCTCCTGATGTGATTTGCTGGTGCGTGGAAGCAACTTTTGTGATGATGTCACTGCTTTAGTGGTTAACACTGTGACGATCGTACACCTCATCGACTAATCAGATGGCGTGATGCGCTGACCGTATATTAAACAAGACCTTAAAAGAGATTAATGCAATTACCATGTCATAAAAAAGTTTGTTTACATTTGGAAGCCCCTGTCGTATGTACAATAACTAACTAAAAATTGATTGCGATGTTCGTATTTGAGCTATATGGCACTGTAATTGCTGTAAACTTTACACATGGTGCGAATGCCCCCATAGAGACTCAACCCCAGCCATGGATGTTAATGACCAATTGGCTGATAAATCAACCTTACCATAGGAATAAAAAATGGGCATCATTCATTGGATTCTTACGAACCATAGTGATATACTGGTCTAGAGCATCAAAAACACAAAAGGCAAAAATAACACAAAGAAAACCACTGTGTTTGACTTTTTTTTGTCTTTAAGGTATTTTGGGCAAATGGAATACAAGCCTTTGTGTTCTTTTTGGTCAGCAGCTTCGCCTTAGCACTCTTATGGATGACATGTTTGCCCCAGTTTCTTTCTCATTCTTGAATCATAAACACTGACCTTAACTGAGGCAAGTGAGGCTTTTATGAGCTTCTGGAAGAGTCGTGGTTGACTCTTGGTGGAATTTTGGTAGGCTGGCCAGTCCTGGAAAGGTTTACCACTGTTCCATAGTTTCTCCATTTGTGGATAATGACTCTCACTGTGCTTCGCTGGAGTCTCAAGGCCTTAGAAATGTTGTGGTAACATTTTCCAGGCTGATACATGTCAATTACTTTTTAATCTGTTTTTTAAATTCTTCAAAACTTCTGTAGATCGTGTTGTTTTTTTTAGATCTTTTAGTTTACTTCACTTTGTCAGACTTTGTTCAGGGTCTATTTAGGTGATTATATTGTTTATTCCAAAATGAGAACCTTTTTAAAATGTACACTTCTTGAGTCCAGTGTATCAGTAACTTTCTGCAGTTGTATAACATTTGCAGAGTTTGAAAAAAAAAAACTTGTGCTCTCTCAGAAAGGTTTGTCCATTTAATGTCACATCTCTATAACACTGGCAAAAAGCTGGATATTTTTAGCATGTAAATAATGGAATGCTGGAACTGTTCTGTAGCATTATAGTTATAATTTTCCTTCACTGGAACTAGTAGTCCCAAACATGTTCCAGCATGACAAAAACATGTGTAAAAAGTGAATCCATAAACACATGGTCTGGCAAGGTTCTAATGGAAGAATTGAATGGCCTGCACCGAGGGAAAGGGTTTCCTTCTCTGCCTGTTTTGTTTCAGTTTTTTCCTTATGTCATTTCAAGGAGTTTTCCTTGCCTCTGTTACCACTGGCCTGCGCAATAAGCAAGAACTAACTTGGAAAATGGCAAGTTAAGCAGAGTTAAGCCCAACCGTATTTACTATTTATCCCTATATTGTGTTAGGGTCAAATTTAACCCGCTAACACAAAATATGTGGGCTGCTTTCTAACACAAGGGTTAAGGCCAGAGATTCTGAGAATTTTTAACCAGTGACTTAAATGTCGTGCATTTATATATTAATATATTAATGACAAAACTGTCTGCATTGGTTGTTTAATGGTAAAGTGATTCATGTTTAATGGTGAAGTCTTCAAGAACATTATGCACAAGTATTTTCATTGATTTTGCCTCTACTTAAGTAAGAAAATTTAGTTTCTTTTGTAGGTGTCTTTGCTGCCTTTTGTTATAATTTTTTTGCACGATATATATACAGTGGTGTGAAAAACTATTTGCCCCCTTCCTGATTTCTTATTCTTTTGCATGTTTGTCACACAAAATGTTTCTGATCATCAAACACATTTAACTATTAGTCAAAGATAACACAAGTAAACACAAAATGCAGTTTTTAAATGATGATTTTTATTATTTAGGGAGAAAAAAAATCCAAACCTACATGGCCCTGTGTGAAAAAGTAATTGCCCCTATATATATATATATATATATATATATATATATATATATATATATATGATGTCATGTTGGAATTGGTATAGGGTTGTTTTTCTGAAGATGGGTTCAGCTGCTCAGCCCCTTACTTCCAGTGACCAAGACATTTTGGACAATTTCATGCTCCCAAAGGGGTAACAGTCCTAAAGAGTGACCCCTGCAGTTAATTTTACACTCTCAGCATACCAACAAAAAAGTTACCCAAAAAAAAAAATCTCAATAACACTCGGTTCAGTAAACTGTTCAGCACCACTAAGCTTAACTGACTGATTCTGTTAATGGTCTTTTCCCAAAGGCTAAAGCCCCAGCCATAGATGTTAATGACCAATTGGCTGAGAAACAGTTTGGTGTGTGTGTATATATATATATATATATATATATATATATATATATATATATATATATATAATCACATTGTAGGATTTTTGAAGAATTTATTCGCAAATTATGGTGAAAAATTATTATTTGGTCAATAACAAAATTTTATCTCAATACTTTGTTATATAACCTTTGTTGGCATTGACAGAGGTCAAAGGTTTTTTGTAAATCTTCACAAGGTTTTTACACACTGTTGCTTTTATTTTGGCCCATTCCTCCATGCAGATCTCCTCTAGAGCAGTGATGTTTTGGGGCTGTCGCTGGGCATTAATGCAAGATTTTTTATGGGGTTGAGATCTGGAGACTTGCTAGGCCCCATTCATTCTTTTCTTTACACAGATCAGTCGTCCTGGTCCCTTTGCAGAAAAACAGCCCCAAAGCGTGATGTTTCCACCCCCATGCTTCACAGTAGGTATGGTGTTCTTTGGATGCAACTCAGCGTTCTTTCTCTTCCAAACATGAAGTTCTATTTTGGTTTCATCTGACCATATGACATTCTCCCAATTCTCTTCTGGATCATCCAAATGCTCTCTAGCAAACTTCAGACGGGCCTGGACATGTACTGGCTTAAGCAGGGGGACACGTCTGGCACTGCAAGACTTGCGTGTTACTTATGGTAGCCTTTGTTACTTTGGTCCCAGCTCTCTGGAGGTCATTCACTGGGTCCCCCTGTGTGGTTCTGGGATTTTTGCTCACAGTTCTTGTGATCTTTTTGACCACATGAGGTAAGATCTTGCATGGAGCCCCAGTTCGAGGGAGATTATTAGTGGTCTTGTCTTCCATTTTCTAATAATTGCTCCCACAGTTGATTTCTTCACACCAAGCTTTTTACCTATTGCAGATTCAGTCTTCCCAGCCTGGTGCAGGTCTACAATTTTGTTTCTGCTGTCTTTTGACAGCTCTTTTGTCTTGGCCATAGTGGAGTTTGCAGATGCCATTAATACAGGTAACGCGTGAAGGACAGAGGAGCCTCTTAAATAAGAAGTTACAGGTCGTAATTTTGGTAAGCTCGTGCAAATTGTAGCCTCTTTTTCCTATTTGTAGTGGAGATGAGTGGTACCCAGTGGGGTCTTCTGCTGTTGTAGCCCATCCGCCTTAAGGTTGTGCGTGTTGTGGCTTCACAAAGGCTTTGCTGCATACCTCGGTTGTAATGAGCGGTTATTTCAGTCAAAGTTGCTCTTCTATCAGCTTGAATCAGTCGGCCCATTCTCCTCTGACCTCTAGCATCAACAAGGCATTTTGGCCCACAGGACTGCCGCATACTGGATGTTTTTCCCTTTTCACACCATTCTTTGTAAACTCTAGAAATGATTGTGCATGAAAATCCCAGTAACTGAGCAGATTGTGAAATACTCAGACCGGCCCGTCTGACACCAACAACCATGCCACGCTCAAAATTGCTTAAATCACCTTTCTTTCCCATTCTGACATTCAGTTTGGAGGTTATGAGATTGTCTTGACCAGGACGACACCCCTAAATTCATTAAAACAACTGATTAGGTTAGATAATTGCATTAATGAGAAATTGAACAGGTGTTCCTAATAATCCTTTAGGTGAATGTATAAAAACTACTAAAAACTTCGGGAGTGTAGGTATGATCCAAAGTCTATGGCATCAGGTCTGACATTAAATGAAAATCTAAGGAAAAGTATTGGCACTTAAATACTTACTAAATACTAAATAACTGCTAAAACTAAAAAACATTTACAAAAAATGTGTGGCCCTACTTTCATTATTGTTTAAAACGGCGCAAAACAACACTAACAGACTTTTTTCCTCAGTCTAAATATTAAGTACAAGATAGATAGCTACTTAAAATTATGATCATAAGAAGTAAATATTAGCAGTTAGTGACCATATAATTATTTTTCGACTGTGGTCATGTTATTAGAATTTTAATATATTTGTGTTCTTATGCTTATTTTTAAGTAAAAAAGGCTGCTTTTTCTCTAAAATCACACAAAACCTTGCTCTGCTGCTGATTCAATGTATTTGTTCTCCTTTGTACACTAGAATTAATTGGATTTTAGGGCTTAACTAATGAGTGCTTTTAAAGTTTGTAATGACTTTAAATCTACAGGCACAGAATGTTTTCAGGCAAAAAGGTTTTACGTAAAATTGAATTTAGACTCTTTCCCAATCTTTTACGGAACAGATCTCAGCTAATCAAATTTTTGAGTTCATACAAGCGATCAACTTCTTTTAGAACACTGTTTTCTGGGTTAAGAAAAAGAGAACAAAATCTATGTTTTCAGTGTTTGTCCAGTACAGTGAATTAACAGAGACTTTCTCCTCACCCACACATTACTGAACTCTCATCACCTCCTCCATTATTTCAAGTACATGGAAAGTGTTTGTTCTTCTTGTGCTCCTAAACAGTCCCACTGCTTCAATAAGACTCTATTTCAGTAGCTTTTAAGGTTGTTAGTACAGGAGCTTATTGGATATGAATAGCAGAAAATTTCCCAATTTTTTCATGTTCGCCAACCAGCCTTCATACCCAGACGAGAGAGGAAACAAGGTTGCTGCTGAGGTGTTTTTCAATACATGGATCAATACATCCATCAGTGGATTAGGAGGAAAAAGTCCCACCCCTTGTCTTTAAATATTTGATGTCTAGTTCATGCCTGAGACAGATTATTACAGGAAACAGATTTTTGTCGAACATTATGACTGTATATTAGTGATATTGGTATGGCTTTTAAACACCAAAACTTTTGACTCACGTCGTTCTTCCTTTCTTTCTATAATTTTCTAAATTTTAGAACAAAGCTGGAGTCATCCTAAATATTAAATAATCTTATTTAAACACTCGAAGTGTGAAGATGTATCTGCTGTTTGAACTCTGTTAAGCATTCATGTAGAGTCTTTTTTTGAGGTTGAAAGGTCTAAATAAAGTTTTTCTCTGCACCAGAGGTAAGTCTTGATCTTTTCCTGGATGGTCCTCATGAGATCCAGTTCTCTCAGTGTGTTTGATGTTTGACATTTCAAGCTACTGTGTATTCACAGTAAGGTAATGAGGTCTTAATGTTGAAATGTTGTTTCTCTTACTGAATTCTTTTTGTGTTATTTCATAGATTTAATGTCTTCAGTATTGTTCTATAATATAGCAAATAAATAAAAGAAAAAGCTTTGAATTAGAAGGTGTATCCGAAATAACTACGGGAACTGGTACTGTATAAAAAAAATAGTAAATCAAGGGCTCCAATCTTGATCAACATTAATGTTGATTAATCACATTACATATGAATTGTCGTCATTCTCTCCCTTTCCTTTTGCTCGGAGGGGTTTTAATAAATAGACGCGTCCTTCAAGACACACTGCATAGCCATGACGTGACTTTCAGTACATTCCTTTTTGAGGGAGAAAGACAGAAAGAGTTTGGGTGTATTTTGATGAGTCACCCGCAACTAATTTGTGCTTATTCAACCGCTCCTCCTTGGAGCACTTATGTTCTGATCCTGTAAACAAATCTGTCAGAATCCTCTACAGACACTGGCTGTATAGATGCAAATTCCGGCCCTTTCAATGAGACGGATTATTGTGTTCAACTAATGAAGAAAAAAAAAAAAAAGCTGACTTTGTGGTTAGTGCACAAGGACTGAGACATTTTTGACCACTGATTGTTCGTTCTTGCCTAACTATGCGTTAAATTGTTTTACCTTAGTTTACCTAAACACTTAAAACTCAAGGCTGCACAGTATAGGTCAATGAGGATTCAAAAATACTGCATATATTTGCTTATATTGGAGCCTTGCGGTGCGTGTTAACAAAGAGGCTTCACATATCAAGCTGTGCATTTGGGTTTTTAGATACGTCACCTAATGAAAATAACTATTACCTTAAGAAAACCATTACCTTGACATCCTTTTCATTAAATTAATTCAAATAATTAAAATTTTTAATCATTTTATCTTTTCATTTATATTATTCCAAATGTCTATTGACTAAGCTATTACAGATCCTGCTGTGTCAAAAACCTTCTGGTTGTTCTTTGGAGGTTTTAGTCTTCGGAGCAGATTCTAAGTTGCAGTATTAAAAGATCGGGTATCATTAATATAACGATATGAATGTAATAGCTCGCTGCCCCTAAATCACTGTGCATCTTCAGTAAGCAGCAGTGCAGCTGATCTTCCCCGTCACACTTCCTCGTACACACAGCTGAAAGCCAAACACACACATCTCTATTCAAACAGCCATGATGTCAAAATAAGGTTTCCACCGAACCATCACTTTATTTACGCTACAAAAGCGGCAGCATTAGCTTACAATCTTAAAGAGCCAACTTGGATCTTACAGTTAAATCAAAAATCATGGTGTGTTTGTGTTCTTTCAGCTTCCCGCATGTTAATTGCTCTTCCATACTTCCATCACTGTGCATAAGCAAGCAAGGGAAAAGGAAAAGAGTTAATCATACACTGATCAGCTATAATATTACCACCACAAAACATTAACATCGATTATCAATTATATGCCAATAAACATGGTGACATGATGATGGCCACCCAAGGCTCACCCATGCCAAGGCCAGGCCGTCCAAGACACACCCAGTGTACCAGGACCCAGCAAGCAAAGATCTCAAGCACACCAACACAACCTCCAAACTCCCCCAGGTTTAATCTGATTGATCAAGCACTCATGCAAGGCAACAGAGAAACAAGTCCAATCCAGGGAGGCCCTATCCTGCAATCCCAGCACCCAATGGATCCGCTGCCAGCATCCTGGTGCCAGATACCACAGCACACTCCCAGAGGTCTTATAGAGTCATGCCCTGAGGAGGCCAGAGCTACCCAGGTGGCAGAAAGTGAACCTAATGTTGAACATAATGTTTTGCGTTTTATTGTTATGGCTGATCTGTGTATAATGATGTGCATATCATCACTTCTGTTACTAATTATTTAAGCAGCTTGTTGTTAGTTCAAAAGCTAGAGCTTTTGATGGTTAAAGAATCTTTTTATGGAGATGACCATGTTTTCTCCCAAAAGATGGAAAAATCTGAGCTCTCCCTAGCTATTTCCAGTTAACAAAATTCAACGCAACCTTTTCAAGCATGCATAATGGCCCTGTACAACCGTCTGCAGACAGCTTTGTGACCTGGAGTTGCTTCTATTGGTTAGGTCAACATATCAGAGTATATTGAACGACCAGGTTATCCCATCAGTGGATTTTTTTTCTTCCCTGATGGCGCTGGCATATTCCAGCACACCAGTACAGAGAATGTAGCAGGCTTCAATCGTAAAAGAGAGGTTCTGGGAGCATAAGGGATCATTTTTACAAAGGAAGAGTCCTGATCTTAACTTTACTTAACTTTCTTCACCAAGAATTAATGCACTAAAAATTTATTTTAAAACAAGATAAAGGAGGGGATTCTAATTGTGGTAGTATTCTGACAGTTTTAAATGATATGGTATCATTAATATAATATCTGGATGAATGTGAGAGTAGATTTGTAGCAGATTTTAATATACTTAATATTTTTTAAACAGAACATTTTAAATGAGAGAGATTTCAATTGACATCTGGATTTTATTTTTTACCTAAAGTCTAAAATTTTAAGCTTTTTTTAATTGTTAGTTTTGACTGCGTTTAAGCATATTGATCTCTTTAATATTCATATTTTTGTAACTAACAATATTAATGTCTGGATGGAGTTTCATATCCTTAATAGTGGGACTATATGAGTTTCCTCCAGGTTTCACCAGTTTCCTTCCCAGTTCCCAAAGCTGAATTATCCATGTTAAATTACCCTTAGGTGTGATAGGGAGTGTGTGATAGGGAGTGTGTGATAGGGAGTGTGTGTGCTCTGTGATCGACTGCATTCTTGCCTTTCATTCTGGATTCCATGCATAGATTCCAAATCCAGTGTTGTTCTGACTAACATTAAGGTTCTGTTTAGGATCTTGCTTCGTGCTGCTGTAACTTTGGTTTTAGAACGGTTCTCAACACACACCCGCATCACTTTTCAGTTCTGTGTAGATATGCTTACTTTAAGCTTAGTAAGCGGTTTTATTTTGGAAAATTTGCTTATCTGTCCCATATGGGCTTCTCTCTCTCTCTCTCCCTCTCTCTCTCTCTCTCTCTCTCTCTCACACACACACACACACACACACACACACACACACACACACACACACACACACACACACACACACACAAAGATGTGCCTGCTGATCACAGTCACACTTACAGTGGGAGTTAAATATAAGACATTATTGTGCAGGTGCAGAAGGACAGATTAGGGCGAGAATGACAGCGAGGGAGGGAGACGGGTTTGTATTCTGCTGCAGAATCTGATGCAGATAAACTCTATATACAGTACACGTCAAAGTGAGAGCTTTCATTAATGGCAAATGGTAATCACCAACCTATGAGTGTGAAAACACAACAGTGTTACTTTGTGTATGTAGATGAGCGAGTAAGCAAGGTGACAGATGCCCATCATTTTTCTTTTTGAGTAGCCCATACTGTATGTGACACACCATCACCACGTTCTCCAGTGTTTCCTCCAATCAGATGCAGGTACTTGGTGTACTTTACTGGTAAACAAGTAGATTAACACGCACTCAGCTTGGCTTGTTTAAATTTCTCTTACCAGCTCAGTTACCCTCAGCTAGATAACAAACCTATAAGAGATTTTCTCTCATTTACTTTTTGTATGCTTATATCTCATTCCTTCTCAAGCACACACACGGTCCAAAGAATACATCAGCCGAGGACACTTTTCCTTCATTAGCGCATCAGACACGATCACTATCGTTGTTTGCATATTATATTAGTATATATATATATATAATGTTTACTGCAGTCACATAGAGAGTGCTAGAGACTGTTAGATGGCTTGTATGGTTTACTGAATATTAGATGGTGTGTTTGTGCCAAAAGCCAGACACCGTGTGATGGCTCTGTATGATGGATCAGAGTGTGTAAGTCATTCAGCTTGCGTGCCATGTGTTACGAGGAGTGTGATGGCCAACAAGGACGTAGCAATCTGTATAATTTCACATAATATTACATAATGTTTAGAGCATCAAACAGTCGCAGTGAAGAATCTCAATAAGGTGTCTTTGTCCACTCCATTTGCTCTCTGGTGTTACTGATAATAAAACACAGCTCCTCTAGAGGTACCGTACTATAGATTGAACCACTAGATATCATCACATAGTCCAGATTCAATTCAATGTGGAGAATAGGGTAATATGTTTATATATATATGTTATGTTTATTCTGCACAATAAAATGAATCGGACATAAGGTAGTGGAGGATAAATTAAATCCCCTGTGCAGAATACACTGTAATACAGTATATATTTTATTATTTATATGGACGTGAGGTTGAACCTCTATGCTGCTATACTTAACTTTTTGACGTTAGCTTGACACAAGATACTCATAAAGTTTTATAATTGCAGTGCTTGTGTGTATCTAGCCATGCGCTTGTGGGTGTTTGGAAGACTGCTCTGCATCTCCTTTTTTGAAGAGAGGGAGAACGAGGGTTTCCATAGCAGCAGGTTTCCATGGATACCAGATCACAATGCCTGCTTGAGGGAGTAGTATGAGTCATCTTCTCATCAGCCTTGTTGAGAAAGGAATGTGAGAGAGACAGAGACAGCAGTTTGGATAGAGGACGTATAATAATGCAGAACAGAAATGGTGGATTTTCACATCCCGCTTAAGGCTGTATAGATATAGTACCAGTGTTTGTGTCTCAGTGATATCTTCTTTGAGTGATGACGATAAAAATGACAATCCATCTCATACCCCTCTGCAAATTGTTTTCTTTTTTAATAGATGGTCCAGTGTGGTATATCAAAGATAATCTACATACCATGATTTCATTTGATTATTTTCTAATTTAGTCCCAACTTGTTTGGTGAAACTTTGAATTCTTTTTTTTCTTATATTACTTCATGAACAATTATCCCCTTCTGCTTATGCATGACAGTATGGCTTGCTATGGGACTTGGTTTAGAAAAATCCTTCTACTTCGACAGCAACCTGGGAATAGCCACTATTTCAGTAAATGTGTTTATTTTAACACAGAATGATGCTCATTATACAGACAGCATGTTTAGCAGGTTTTCAGTCACCTGAATGTGTTGTGTAGCCGCTAAAAACTGATTAACTCTTCCAGCATTTATGCTAAATTCAAGAGCTGTGACTGAAGCATTGGTGTATTTCTTTCAACTGTAAGCATGATCTCGCTTAAACCCTTGTAATGTGATGTCATCTTTTGCTTTGATGACAACTTGACTCACACTTAGCATCCTCTAAGTCAGCCTCACGAAGTAATCACCTGAAATTCAATTCAATTTTATTTTTGTAGCGATTTAACGATTGTCATTGTCGCAGAGCAGCTTTACACAATCAAAAGAAATTATGGAAGTTTGTATGAAATATGAATGTGTATAAATCAAAATGATTACATATTCCCTGGAAAAACTCCCTGATATGACATTAGGAAGAAACTTTAAGAGGAACCAGACTCAGCAGGGACCCCATTGGGTCATAACGGTTTTGGAATGGTTTTCCAGCGATCTACAATGAGGTGCCATAGGTGTTGAGTACTTGCTGGCTGCTTTTTCTTCACTCTCTGGTTCAACTCATCCCAAACCGTCTCACTTGGATTTAAATGGGGTGACTGTGGAGGCCAGGTCATCTGAGGGCAGCACTGTCTTTTTTGGAACAAATAGCTCTTACATAACCTGAAAGGGTATTTGGGGTCACTGTCCTGTTATGACAAATGATGATCCCACGATAAATGATATGTGCCAACCAGATGCCATGTCATTCCAAAATGCTATGGCTAAGTGTGCCCTCAATTGTGACTAAGTCACCAACTGTGTCACCAGCAAAGCACCCAACGCCATGACACCTCCTCCTCCATGCTTTCCAGTGGGAACCACACATTCAGTAACCATCTGTTCACCCTCAATATATCTAACAATGACATACTGTATTGGTTGGAACAAATCATTTTCGACTTATCAATAAAGACTAAAACTTTGGACTTATCAATAAGGGTCGTTTTCCACTGATCTAATGCCCATTCTTTGCATTTCTTGCCCAAGTACTGTTGGTCTCTTCTGCTTTAAATTGGCAGTTTTTGATGATGGTCATTCTAATGAACATATCCTCTGCAAGAGAGGTCTGCTTTTCCTGGGACGGTCTTCATGAGAGCCAGTTCCATCCTAGTGTTTGGTGCTTTTGATAACTGCACTTGGGGATACCGTACATTCAAAGTTCTTGGGGATTTTCAGACTGACTGACTTTCATTTCTTAAAGTAATGATTGATCGTGTTTTCTGTCTACTTAACCGACTGTTTCCTACCATAATATTTGTACTGTATTGTACTGGATTTGTACTGTAGGTATATGTAGCAGCAAATGACTCTGTACACACCCCTTCCTCTGCACAAGAACACTAATAGTCTAAAGCACATTAAGAAGGCAAGAAATGTCACAAATAAACACTTTACAATGCATACCTTTATGAATTATAAAAACAATTCCATTTAATTTGAATTTATAAATTCCATGAATTTATGATTTATGAAAACCATTCCATTTAATCTGAGAGAATGCCAAGAGTGTGCCAAGCGGTCATCAAAGCTAAATGTAGCTACTTAAAATATAAACCATTCTGGATTTGTTTAACATTTTTGGGTATTACATAATTCCATATGTGTTCTTTTATGGTTTTATGTGGCAATTTATTTATCGCCACATTGTCTATTTTTTTATTACTATTAAAAAAAATTATATACAGTGGAACCTTGGATTACGAGCATAATTCTTTCGTAGTTTTGACACCGTGCCGGTTCAAACACACTATCATTTTCTCTCTCGCCTTTAGTGTCTTTGTGTGTGTGTGTGTGTGTGTGTGTGTGTGTGTGTGAAGCAGAGAGGGGGTGCTTGACACACGCACACACACACACACATAACGCACACACAGTAAAGGCAAGTGAGAGAGAATATGTAAACTGGCACAGTGTCAAATTACGTGCGCGTGCACACAAAACGCACACACCTAACGACAGAGAGGGGAAAAAATGCATTTTTAACCTTCTAATGAGACTTTCTTTTGCTTTACACGTGCACACACGTGTTATAATAAACAGTACATGCGCGCTGTACACGCACGCTTTCAAACACAAAATAAAATATGTTTTACACACACACACGTGTGTGGTATACAAAATATACACACACACACGTGGACACAGTGTTATAGTAAACAGTACACGCGTGCACGGATGTTGATTATACCAGGAAGAGACCTTTCCTGAGACGATTCAGGGAAGACTACAATTCCACAGCACAAGAGAGGGAAAAACTATTGGCACGTGACACTCGGCGTCAAAACAAGAAGCCCATACGTGATACATGATACTCGGTACTCGTAAACCAAGACTTGTTTTTTTTTCAAGTCAAAATTTTTTAAAAATCTTTGCTTGTCTTGCGGAACACTCGCAAACCACATTACTCGTAATCCGAGGTTTCACTGTATTTCCATTTGCAATGGTAAAATGTTGCCATCTCTCTATAATCCTACAGGTGTTGCCCTCTATAGATAGCAGGTGGCACAGTGTCCCATATGGTGCAAGTAAATTATTAGCAAAGTTTGTTTAAAATTGTAACCAAATCTAAAAAAAAAACAATTATATAGAATGTTAATAAAATTAATTTAAAATACTTACCCGCAATACAAATCGAATCAGCACCTATGTATTGTGACTAAATAGCTCGTAATTGAGATTGAGATTGAGAGTCTTTTCAGTGTTTCAGTTACATATTTGTAGCCAAATAAGCAAAAAAGTTATTAACCGGGCTCGAGCACTCAAACTCAATGGACTGTGTGTGAGGATGTGCTTACATGTAAAGTTTAAACATGTGTCTATTTGTACCCAAGCATGCAACAGGTTATACAGTATGTGTTCAGTATGTTAATGTTATGTGTTGAAAGATGCTAACGTACATGTGTACATGTGCTGTCGTTAATGCTGACTTCAGTCCTTTCCCGCTCGTCCTAAAGCATGAGGCCTTCTTGACATCAAAGCTGACAATTATGGGAGAAATCTCTTTAGGTTTGCATAACAATTCTATTGTTTGCCAATTCATGTATCGTCACACTAATTCCAAAATTGATGTCTTTTTTTTTTATGTATACATGTTTTGCATTTAATTTAATATTGCCATTTCTCTATAATGCACTCTTTTTTTTTTTACAAGTTTGTGTAAAATTCTAACTAAATTGGAGAAAAGAGTAAATATCTTATCAGTATATATAGAAAATGGTGCAAGCTACGGTAAATACAAATCAAATTGGAGCATAAGTATTATTATAATATTGTATCAGTCTGTCCCTGGTGAGCCCTAGTTGTTATCCCTAAGAAAGTGGACTTCATGTTAATTAAAACACTGTTAAACAGTCGCACATTTGTCCATGCAGCTACACAGTTGGAGAATGGGTTTGTTTATGGTCGCACTATCTGGCGCTGTTCAGTCCTGGGTTTCTGCCACTGACAATTTATGAGATTCTGCAAATCACATGGGAAAATAAACCCCAAACCAAAACAAAACACAATTATAGACCAAACACTGAATAAGAAGCACAAGTGAGGACTAAGAAATAAGGTCTCATATATTTTAGTGTGTTGGTTGTGGTGGGAAATTCCCACTAATCATTCATCTAATCCCACTGATGCTCTAAACACACTCCGCAGCTTAGCAGTGTTTGTCTGATGGTTTCTACTTAGTTAGAAACCTAGTAACTCAGTGTAAGGCTCTATCCAATGATGGAAACTTTAAAGCACTTTTGTATGTCGCTCTGGATCAAAGCATCTGCCAAATGCCTTAATTTAAATATTTTAAATAATTTCCCAAAGTGTGTTCACAAAGTCCGGCTGCTATTAAAATCCATGTTCTATCAGTTCGTATATGGGTTATAGGTGATGCATTTACAGTGATGTACACTTTAACTGTGTGCTTGTTTTTTGCTCGTCAATAATACACTGTAACAACATGAAAATTTGACCACCAAAACAAGTTTAATAACAAAATGTACTCTTTATTAAAAATAATGATTCATTATATACTCACCTATAATGTTGAACAGTGTCACAGTGTCATAGGTAGGTGTTGTTCTCACATTATTGTGATGTAAAAAGAGAACCAGCAAGCTAAGCTAGAAGTGTGAAAGACAAGTTCATGCCATATTGAACTGTGTATATTGAGCATTTAGACGGTCCTTGTTTAACAAGCTGCATGTGCTAATACTCAGGGCAGATGTAGTTGTGTGTGGATTGAGTTGAAGCCATAAATCAATGATGGCTCCATGAGACCGGACTCGAGATGTCTCTGATACTGATTTGTTGATGCGTTTATTGCATACAGTGCATCTCTGCAAACATGCTGTATTGATGAAGGACAGGGTGGCTGACAGTCTCGTTCTTATGCATCAAAGTGAAGTATGACGTATTTATTCCTGGTCACGTAAATACTTACAGGTGACTAAGGAATAAGCAGCACTAAAATGTCTTAAATTATTGCTGAGAGAACAGCTCCAGTTTATCTTGGCATAAATAAAGTCTTCGGAACTGTTGGGTGGACACGGTTCTTCCCAAAGTATTCCACCGTTTTTTCCGCAATTGTTATTTGGATAGTTGTGGTGGAGAGCACTATGTAGGAGATCCACCCCCATTAATTATTACCTAGTTTTGGATCCGGTGGTTCTTTAACTTTAACATGGTTTAAATTTATTGTCATCTTGAGTAACTCTTGTCTTACCAGTTCTCATCTTCAGCATTATAGCGTCATATCCTTTTATTGTCATTACTGTATCTCCATCCCTGTCTTCTTTAGAGAAACACAATTCGTCACAAAACACAAAAGTACTGCTTATAAATAGTGATTTTTAAGGTACTGTGGAAGGAAGAGAAAGCCGTCTGAAAGGGATGTCTGGGTGCTAACCCGGAGTGCATCCAAAAACCATAAAACCACAGCTGCTCAACTCACTGGAATTGAATGTGCACCTCAACTCTCCTGTTTCCACCAAAACTGTTGTCAGGAGCTCCACAGGGTCAATGTACATGGCCAGGCTGCTATAGCCAAACCTTTGGTCACTCGTCCTAATGTCAAACACTGGTTTCAATGGTGCCAGCAGGCTGTGGACAATGTGAAACATGTATTGTTCTCTGATAAGTCCACCTACACTGTCTTTCCCACATCCAGGAGAGTTACGGTGTGGAGAAAACCCAAAGAAGCGTACCACCCAGACTGCTGCATGTCCAGAGAGAAGCATGGGAGTGGATCAGTGATGGTTTGAGCTGCAAAATCAGGGCATTCCCCAGGCCCAATACTTAATGGACTATCGAACCATTCTGGAGGACCATGTGCACCCAGTGGTTCAAACATTGTGTCCTGAAGGCGGTGCCGTGTATCAGGACGATAATGCACCAATACACACAGCAAGACTGGTGACAGAATGGTTTGATGAACATGAAAGTGAAGTTGAACATCTCTCATGGCCTACACAGTCACCAGATCTAAATATTATTGAGCCACTTTGGGGTTTTTTGGAGGAGTGAGTCAGGTAATGTTTTCCTTCACCAGCATCACAGAGTGACCTGGCCACTATTCCGCAAAAAGAATGGCTCAAAATCCCCCTGGCCGCTGTGCAGGACTTGTATCTGCCGAATCTGTCGAAAGACTAATTGATGCTGTATTGGATGTAAAAGGAGGCCCTACACCATACTAATGAATCATTGTGATTTAAAACCAGGCGTTTCAGTTTCATCGTTCAACCCCTGTATATATACAGTATATGTGTATATATATATGTGTGTGTGTGTGTGTGTCTGCCCCAAAACACTGAAAACACCACTAGAATTAAGGGCTGATCACAATTGTGCAGCAGCTTGTCTTACATACTTATTACACGTATACAAGTGTAGAAGCAACCAACTTTCACAATCTGAAATGACTTTTTAAACTGTCTTTATCATGTCTCTCTATGGAGACACTTTCATCAGCCGTTTATTTTCCTGCTTGTAATTCCATCGGATGTTTTGTGTGTTTGTTTATGCCTAACTAAGTAACCCCTGGGTCACTTTACTTCAAAACCCATCTCTGTGTGTGTGTGTGTGTGTGTGTGTGTGTGTGTGTGTGTGTGTGTGTGTGTTTTGTGCATCAGCATAGCAAGCATGTTTAGTTCTGGCTGTGGGGTCGGAAAATACCTTTTGTATCCTGTCAGAGAGTGGGGGAAATCCAAGAAGCCCTACTGATGCACCCTACAGAGAGAGAGATGGAGGGGAACTGAGGAAGTGAGCTTGAGAGACAGTAAAGATGAAAGCCTCTAAACGCAGAAAGACTGGAGGTGAAAGTGAACGAGAGTAGAGAGAGTGGACGTGAACATGTAAAGGGGAGAGTACTTGGGATTATTTCCATCACACTTCTTACCCACACACTGTTCACAGATCAGCCCACGGCCACCTGAGAGTCAGTTTAACATAGAAATCATACTTTAGAAAAAGGTCTCAAAGAGAACAAACTAGAGCTTTGAGACTGTGTGAGTGTGTGTATGCAGGTGTGGGTGTGTTTCACCATAAATACTTGGTTGTATTTATTGACTAGTTTATAATAAGTAGTTCAGAAATCTCATGTCATTACTGTGTCACTGGCTCTTCGACACGTGTGATGGAGCACAAAAAAAATAACACATTACTTATCATCTGTTGGGTATATTTGTTCTGAATATTTCACCAAGAGATATACTTTGTTTATGTTTATTCGGTGGTTTCCCTGCCTGTGCACACCTGATTTTGTTTACCTTCTTTCAGCGGCACAGTGGCATAGTAGTCAGCGTTGTCGCCTCGTTTCTCCAGGGTTGGGAGTTCGATTCCCGTCTCGGGTTTGCGTGCATGGAGTTTGCATGTTCTTCCTGTGCTTGGTGGGTTTCCTTTAGGTTCCTCCGGTTTCCTCCCACAGTCCTAAACCATGCAGATTACGCCAAATTGTCCGTAGTTTGTGAATGAATGTGTGTGAGATGCCCTGCGATGAATAGCTACCTTTCTGCAACCATGTAAAGGATAAGCGGTATAGAAAATAAATAAATGAACTCTTAAAGCACATACAGGTAGAATCAGGCAGGTGAATGTTTTTTAAGGGCACAACAGAGCTGCTGTTTTTTTTCCTTATGCCACCTGTTTATATATACAGTGAGGTCAATAAGTATTTGATCACCCTGTGATTTTGCAAGTTCTCTTACTTAGAAGTCATGGAGGGGTCTAAAATTTTCAGCATAGGTGCATTTCCACTGTAAAGGACAGAATCTAAAAAGAAAAAATTCGGAAATCACATTGTATGATTCTTTAACAATTTATTTGTGAACTACTGTGTCAAATAAGTATTTGATCACTTGCTTATCAGCCAGATTTATGACCCTCAAAGACCTGTTATTTTGCTTTTAAATAGTCCATATACTTCTTACGGAGCCACTCCTTGGTTCTCCTGGCAGTGTGCTTTGGGTTATTGTCATGTTGGAAGACCCAGCCACGACCCATCTTTAATGTTCTGACTGAGGGAAGGAGGTTTTTGCCTAATATGTCACAATACATGGCCCCGTTCATCCTCTCCTTAACACAGTGCAGTCGTCCTGTCCCCTGTGCAGAAAAACACCCCCAGAGCATGATGCTTCCAGCCCCATGATTCACTGTAGGTATGGTATTATTGGGATGATACTCATCATTCTTCTTCCTTCAAACACTGCGAATGGAGTTAAGACCAAAAAGTTCTACTTTAGTCTCATCAGACCACAGGACTTTCTCCAATGACTCCCCTGGATCATCCAGATGTTCCCTGGCAAACTTCAGACGGGGCCTGGACATGGGCTGACTTAAGCAGGGGAACCTTCCGTGCAGTGAAAGATTTTAAACCATGACGTCTTAGTGTGTTACTGATAGTAGCCTTGGAAATCATAGTCCCAGCTCTCTTCACGCCATTGACCAGCTCCTCCCGTGCAGTTCTGGGCTGATTCTTTACCATTTTAAGCATCATTGATACCCCATGTATCTCCTTAGACTTTGGCTGATTGTGGGGTACACAGGTGTCTTTATGACAGCAAACGACCTCAAACAGGTGCTACTAATTTAGAATCAGGGGCAGAGTGTAGCTGGACTATTTAAAAGCTAAATAACAGGTCTTTGAAAGTCAGAAATCTGGTTGATAAGCAAGTAATCAAAAATTAATTTGACACAGTAATTTACAAATAAATTGTTAAAGAATCATACAATGTGATTTTTTTTTATTTTAGATTCTGTCTCTCACAGTGGAAATGCACCTATGCTGAAAATTGTAGACCCCTCCATGATTTCTAAGTAAGAGAACTTGCAAAATCACAGGGTGATCAAATACTTATTGACCTCACTATATATAAAAATTATGATGTCACTTTAGGGTAGATTCGATGACCCAGTTGTTACTTTCTATAATATTAGAAGGGGATTTGCATGGTTTCTACAGGAATATCCAAGACAAAAAGCTGTGCCATAATGTGTTTTTCCAGCTGGCCTATATAACTAGTTTTTCTCTGTTACACACACACACACACACACACACACACACACAACCACTGGCCCATATACCCAGTGCTTCTGGCAGTTGCCTGACTACTACTTTTGTCACCTGGGATACATGCAGACACACACACACACACACACACACACACACACACACACACTTTTGTCCTATTTTCTAGCAGTTACGGTAACATATTACTACAGCAGCCTTTTGGGAGTGCTAGGGAACTTTCTAATTTTCTCCATATTTATACACTTGCATTAATTCAATTTTTTTTTTCTCTTTTCTGCGGTCTCAGTGAATTAATTAACAAACATTAGAGCAGTCTGAGTTATTATGATGGTTACCACATGATCGTGTTGGTCGAGCGGGTGTTTTTTTTGCCCTTTAAAGAAGCTTTAACAGTTTTAACAGTTTTTAGATATAGATTTGGAGTTTAATTTAGACTTCAGTTTGACAAATTTCATTATTACTGTAGGGAAATCAACCAGCAGCATTTTACACCGTGATCCAAAAAACTAAAGAAGTTTCTGTGTCCCCTGAAACTAAATATCATACCAATTTCACCGGTTACGTTTGTTTTTTTCGTCAGAAATATAATTTTTTAAATCTGCCTAAAATGTCTTTAAAGACCAGACCTTTATAAATGCTTTACAGATGCTCTTTGGTGAAAGGATCCACATACTGTAATTAACCAATTGTTGTTTGAGTTGAAGTGTTGTTTAATTGTTATAAGATGTGCAGTTTTAGTATGTAAAAGGAGACTGTGTAAGAAAAGCAAATGCAATTATGATAAGCATGTCACCACTTAAAGTGACTAATGCCTTATAATAAGCAGCGTGGTTTATATGAATATGGTGGCTGAGGTTCTTAAAAGGCTTACATAATTTTGCAAAGTAAAGGTTTAAAACATAACATAGCATCCTTGATTAATTTTTTTTTTGTTTTGTTTTTGTAAAATAAGTAAGACTTATTTTATTTTGCCACTCCATGGTGTTGAGATGGCCAGGATTGGGCCAAACTCGACAATCAACTCTTTGCACATTTGTGTCCCATAAAAGCAGCTTTGCTGTTATGAAACTGAACAGCACTGATCTGGTCATTCAATTTTACCAATCGAGCCTGAGTGTCACTGCTTGGACAGGCACATTATCATTCATCATACAGTAGGATTTACTGCATACAAAGCCAAGAGGATTTAACATTGTACACAGTAATAAATAATAGCATTTCATAGAATTCAATGTACATCACAGTGACCTTCCTCTTCTATGCATGGATCAATCTAATTTTTCATTTAATAAAAAAAAAAAAAGATGTTTATTTCCCTTGACCTTTAGGTCTACAATGGAAAAGTTACAATTTTTCATGCATTCTTTATATATGCAGTTTAATTCAATTCCTAATCCACCTGGCATCTTCAGTGCATCATAATTATTAAAGCCGAAAATAAACCAAATGTCAAAATTAAAGCTTTTATGAATCTCTTACAATTCATTTGCATCAAATGTTTGACATTAGCTCCATCTGTATTTAACGCAGCTGATAAAATAAACATATGAATAGTGACAGACAGAAACGGTTGATCCAGTTTGTTGTTGTTTTTAGATTATAATTTTTTTTTCTGACTAGATAGGGAGCTTGAAACTTTAGTCTCCATGGTAACATTGCGTAGGAAGCGGAGAGGTGGCAGGTTTCTTCCGGGTCATTTCAGAGAGTTTGCGAAGACAGAATGTTTGAAATACATCATACCACGAAACAGCGAGACACCAAATGTACCCTGGATTAGCCTTTTA
Organism: Clarias gariepinus; assembly: GCF_024256425.1. Classification (NCBI taxonomy): domain Eukaryota; kingdom Metazoa; phylum Chordata; class Actinopteri; order Siluriformes; family Clariidae; genus Clarias; species Clarias gariepinus. The sequence continues at coordinate 12,646,305 of NC_071124.1, forward strand.
ATCTAAATAAATAAACCCCATCTTTCCACGACTGTATCTGCAGTTCGACCTGAATCCAGTTACAGCCATGCTGAGGGATAAATCCCCTGCTGTACTGCTGCAGCTTATCTGGTCCTGCAGTCTGTGTTGTCTTGTGAAGGATGCTGGAGTTGTGTAATACTAATCTTATGTAACCCACAGTCAGAGAGCAGATTGACGGAATATTAAATTTGTTTGCTATAATTTGCAACGAGACATGAAGTTTCAGAGACAGTTTGCCAAAGTTTGGCTTTTTGAAGAAGTTTATTTATTGGAGAATTTTAAACAAAGACGCTTGTTTTTTTAGGGGTATTGTAATGAATTTTTCAAAAGGAACATTACAGTTTTATAATGAATCTCTCTCTCTCTCGCACTTACACACACACACACACACACGCACACACACATACACACAGTACCAGTCGAAAGTTCTGGAACAATACTGGATGTTTTCGAAACTATGAAATAGCACATATGGCATCCAGTCAGTTGTTATTTTAAAACACGAAGGTCAGCTGTTCTGCACTAGTCCTTGCGCCAACAGTAATGTCAAGTGCATTTGCAAAACCCATCAAGCACCATCCCAGGAAAGCAAGACCAAACCTTACTTCTGCTGCAGAGGAGAAGTTTATTTAAAGTAACCAGCCTCAAAAATCACCAATTAACAGCTCTAATTAATTCGAGCCAGTATGAAGGCTTTACAGAGCATAAGTACTGTAGCAGACACATCCCAGCTGTTTAAAGGAGATGATTGTATATTTTGGATGCCTTTCGTATTGTTTTACAATGTAGAAAGAAATTAAAATCTTTAGACTGGTATATAAAGACCAAAGTAAGTGGTATGCACTAATATTTCATTGGACCACATTTTGCTTTGATGACATCTACGGCACCGTCTTTTCAATGTCACATTACTTTACATCCAGAATTGGGAGACAGACCACTGTGTAACGTCTTTTCCAGCACATCCCAAGTATTCTCGATGGAGCTACTGTAAGGTCTGGACTCTGTGGTGGCCAATCCATGTTTGAAAATAATGTCTCATGCTTCCTGAACCACTTTTTTTTTTTTTTTCAATTTGAGCCTGATGAACCTGGCATTTTGGTGGTGTTGGTGGTATTGGTGGTGTTTGTGGTATTGGTGGTATTGGTGGGGTTGGTGGTGTTGGTGGTATTGATGCTGTTGGTGGTGTTGGTGGGGTTGGAGGGGTTGGAGGGGTTGGTGGGGTTGGTGGGGTTGGTGGGGTTGGAGGGGTTGGTGGTGTTGGAGGGGTTGGAGGGGTTGGAGGGGTTGGTGGGGTTGGTGGGGTTGGAGGGGTTGGAGGGGTTGGAGGGGTTGGTGGGGTTGGTGGGGTTGGAGGGGTTGGAGGGGTTGGTGGGGTTGGTGGCGTTCTTTGCCTGACATGGACACCCCAAAATGTTATTCCTTCATCATTTATGTCAAGCTATCCTGGATGTGAGGCAGCAAAGCAGAACCACCATGATACTGTGCTCTCAGTGTGTTGGATTAATCTGTCCCCAAAGCATTCTTTGAATAGTTTTGAAAAGTAGTGGCTTCCTTCTCTTCCTGTTCAGTGTTTACCTGAAGGTAACCTCATTAACATTGAAATTACTCAATGCAACAATGCACCACCGGCAGACACATTTGTTATTTTTGTTCTTTACACCCTATTTAAGCCATCTAGCCAGAAATAATTAGTGGCATTTTACAGTCTCTATTGCAGAGGTGAGCCAACCGAAAAGTTTTACTGTTCTACGTGGTGTTCAGTAACTGAGATTGTTTGGTTGATGTGCATTCCTGTCAACAATTCTGCAATCATGAGGAAACATCTGCGGGTGTTTGCATGTGACTATGTGCATGTTTATGAAATGAATTTGGAAAAGGGAAGTGCTGGTGAAAAATTTATTCGATCACAACAACCGAGGGATAGAATAAAAGCAACAGATAATAGTCTGTGGTGCTCATTGCTTGGTGGAGGTTGATGCAGTATTTCCTCATATTGTTTAGGATAGCAGTATGAAGTTGGCCAGGTAATTTGGAATATAACATTTTATGAGTGACATTAAATCAAATGGAAGGCAGTCGAAGTTTAATGTCCCCTTACATACATACTGGCAATGAGTCCGTGCATTTGGAAGTCATACTTAGAGGTAACACTTAAATGGTACTCGGCGAACATGTTAATGTAAGGTTAATGAAAATAATAGCCAGTAATTGTCAAGTGCTGTTCCACACTCTCCCTCTTTTTGTCGCTCGTCCATAATGAGGGGTTAAGAGGGAAATTACTTCTATTGCATCGTTAGTGTAAATGTGAGTGCTGTACAGTCAAGGTTAAGATATAATAAGGGGTGGGTTTCAAATGTTCAAGTGTGTGTGTGTGCATTCTTGCCTTTGCTGAGGAATATATCAATGTTATTTTGTTCTGTCATCATGTAAGCAGTATCTGATTAAACTTTATATTAACTGATTAAGCAATACACCAATACAGCAAAGTGTTGTTGTCCTTGTCATTTACACTTTAGGATATTTAGAGCACAAGCACTATGACATCATCCCTATTACAGTACGTCAGTCTGTGAATGGCCCTCTTGTTCTTCTAAGACATTGTTTTTTCTGCATTCAGGTGTTTTGGGGGACTTATTATGCTCTGCAGGTCTGCAGACAGGTTGGAATCTGCTACCATTAGTGCGTCTGAGTAGGACGCTCGCACAAGATCTGCTGCATAGCTAATATACACTTGCACAGATGCATGTGAACCTCGGTACACTTCTAGATCTCATTATTTTCTTCATTGGACAGCGATGGCGTAGGTGCTTGGGCTCAGTCATTGTTGGTTGCAACTATATTTAGGGCCCAAGCACTATGACATCAGCACGATGATGATATGACTATGAGGTCATCGCCATCGCATTATTAATGCTGTTTTAATAGTGCTGATGTCATAAATGTGCAAGAGACCTCGTGTTCTTTTAAGGATTTTATTTATTTTTTTGGGGCCCAAGCACTTTGATATCTGCACGATGACGACATGACAATGACATCATCACCATCGATCCGATAGTGCAGGTTTAATATTGCCTATATTATAATGTCATAAATGTGCGAAGGCCTTCTTGTTCTTCTAGGGCCCAAGCACTGTAGGGTGCACAGGACCCACTTGTTTGTCTGGGTCCCTTGGGGCCCTAATACGAGACTTTGCTGCATACTGTAGCTCATACACAATTACACGTTTGCACATGAAACCCGGTACACATCTAGAGCTCATTGAGCTGAACAACTTTGTTATGGGCTTAACTCAACAGGAAGTCAATTATTTTGTGTCGTTTGCCAAAACTCACCTGAAAGATTTTGATATACTCCTCCTAGGGAATTTATACGATCGGCACCAAACCGGGCCTGTGTGATCTATAGATATTAAGGATGCAAAATTGTAGAGGGATTTTTGATATCTCCAACGGTCAGCCGTGACGATGCCTTAAACTTGTGCCGAAAAGTGGTTAATAACTTTCTGTGAGACATTATATTGAGTGACATCGCTCATACACACTTGAACATATAGATGTCAAACTCGGTACACTTCTAGATCTCATTGAGCTGAACAATATTCACTATTGACATGGGCTCAACTCAACACAAGGTCAGATATTTTGGATCATTTGCAAAATGCACATTTATGAAATCAGCACTAATAAATTCACACAATGCACATCCTACACACTACACATCCTATACTCACATCATATACACATACACACACGCACACACACACACACACACACACACACACACACACACAATACACTATGCACACATCCTACACATCCTACACACACACATACCTACTACAAACATACTTATCCTACACATACACACACATCCTACACAAACAATAGCCGGCCCAAGCACCTGTGCCCACATTGAGTGACATCAGCATCCGGGGCTTTTTGGAGGTCTCGAAAGTTACACAGGTTGTATGTTGTGCACAGCTGAAACAGATGCTTGGACCGTGTGTGTGTGTGTGTGTATACAGTGTGTGTGGAGTGTGTGTTTTTACCTAGGCAGCCCAGGAGATAAATGCCACCTGTCTGAGGACCTCAGAAGCATTACTTTTAAAAAAGGTTTAAGATAAAGTTTCTTTTTATAGACACCAAAATACAGTAATGAAATCATGATTTACATTGTTATTTAAATGTCAGTGCACAATCTCTGTAGAATGGCTTTGATCAGTGTTCATTTTTAGCTTAGCTTTAAAATGGCTTGTTTTTTTCCTGTAGAGACCTTTCTTGTCCATATTGGCATATCCTTTTTAACAAAAAAAAATAATAATTCACCGGTGAAACCCAGGGCTTGAATTAAGAGTAGACATTCAGACGACAGGAAAACCTGGACAACAAGAAATACTTGCCTGTCACATTTTTCAATATTTATTAACATTTGAAAAACGACTTCATTAAAACAGAAGGTGTCATGTTTAAAGTTTAATACACCCAGATGTATACAAGATCTGAATCCATGCACAAGGTCAGACATCCATGCACAAGGGTCATTCAAGTCAAACCGGTACTTGATAAATTCCCCATGTAAGTCATAAAACCAATTGACATTTACAGAAAGACCAAAAGTCCCGGTTTGACTTGAATGATCCTTGTGCATGGATTCTGATCTGTCATTTCATATTTATCTGATCTCAAGCCCACCACCATGTACAAGAAAAAACATTAGCCATGCCATTGCAATTCCTTTCGAGGAGACTGTTGAAACATCTAGCGCTGTGTAATTAGGTTAGATGATACAGATGTTTGCTGCTGTTTAAGAAAGCAGTGCTCTTCTGGGGTTTCATGCAGAATAGTTACTCTCACTGTTCTAGTCAGATGCAGCCTTTACACTTTTAACTATGTATGGAGGAGTTGGAGGTCAAAGTGTTTATTTCTTTTGTTCTCTGGGTAAATACATTGACCTTGAGTATGGTGATCTATTCTAAATACAAAAAATGATTAATCACAGATGTTACACTTGTGGTTTAGAGAACTCCTTTTTTCATTTCCATTTTATAGCAAAAGGCTCCCAAGGCAGACATAGAATATCTACTGACCTAAAAAAAAGAATAATATCTATTGATTTTATAACCATACAGGAACATTTTGGACTTTATTTTAATTGGATTCCAGGTTTGGACAGCTGGCAGTCTTTTCTTTTTTTTTCTTTTTTTTTTTTTTACCTGAGGATGACTTGTTCTCTTTCAGGCTAATGCTATTTTACACCACTTTTCTCTTTCTATTGCATACACTTGTCATTCCTGTCCTCATCCAATGTCTTGTGTGTCCCTTATGGGAGATGCTTAGATGATTCATAGCTTATTGTCGCATGACAAACAACCAACCATTAATTTATCTCAAGCTGATTAAGTGTGATTTTCATTAACCATTTGCAAATGTCTCATTCTGTATGGATTGTGTAGTTAAATGAAATTTACATTTAGGCATTTGGCAGACACTTATCCAGAGCGACTTACATTTTTTTTATCTCATTACACATTTGCAGTTGAGGGTTAAGGGCCTTGCTCATCAACTTGGTGGTTGTGGGGTTTGAACCTGGGATCTTACATTTACATTTAGGCATTTGGCAGACGCTCTTATCCAGAGCGACTTACATTTTTATCTCATTAAACATCTGAGCAGTTGAGGGTTAAGGGCCTTGCTCAAGCGCCCAACAGTGGCAACTTGGTGGTTGTGGGGTTTGAACCTGGGATCTTCCGAACCGTAGTCCAATGCCTTAACCACTGAGCATTTTTTTCTGCCTGCCTTTCTGTGTATCTACCATATATAGTATAATAGTTATAAAAGTATAGTTAGGGAGATGTTTATATATATATATTTCTGATGTCTCTTTTTTTCCTATCTCATGTTTGTCTACAGATCAGTCGCGTCCTGAAGCCTGGGGGTCGTTTTGTGTCGGTGACCTTCGCACAGCCACACTTCCGGAAGAACCTGTATGCTCGTACTGAGTACGGCTGGTCCATCAACCACTATCACTATGGCGACAGCTTCCACTACTTTCTTTACATCCTTACCAAAGGGGAGGCGCTTAGTCCAGAAGATGCTGCAATAGAGAGGAGAGTGCGTTCCCAGAAGGAGGTCCCACCCACTGTGGTCACATTTCAGGAAGCTGAAAATGAGGATTTCCTCAGTAACATTGGACTGTAAAAGCCAGCAACACCTTTTGGAGTCCCACCAAACCAAGCAAAGACCTATGCATTCCTAAACGTCACATCCATTTGTTTTAAATGTTTTATTAGGGATTTATTTTGGTAATGTTACATGAGACATTATAGAGTGTTTTATTTTTATGTAAAAAAATCAACAAATGTGATTTTAGATTTATACAAATGTAGTATATAATGTGAAATATTATTAACTTTTGATAAGAAGTTAAAACATAATTTTCTGGTAGTCATAATATTTTATGGAATTTTAATGAACATCCCCCTAAGGTTTGGTAAAATAATGTTATTGTCACATGCGTGCTTTTTCTTCAAATATAATCTGAGTAAAGTATAATCTGACTTTTAATTCTCTTTCCTTCTATCTTCCTCAATTGTCTGATTTCCTTTTTCCTCTTTCCCCCAGTCTGGCCTAATTCCCTACATACTGTGTTGTGGATATAAAAGAAGCTGAACTAATTTGACATTTCCATTCACACAGAGACGGCGCTGTCATAGATTAATCACCGAACAGCAAACTCTTTCATTTGTTTTCTGAAGAAACACTGTGTGTGTGTGTGTGTGTGTGTGTGTGTGTGTGTGTGTGCTTGCGCAGACACATCCTGTTGTAAATGAGGTTTAAATATTGTACTGGCCACCAGGACTTGGCTTCAGTCATTAATAAACCAGAAATCATTTATTTTTAATTTTGCTCTGAAATCTAATTACTAGCTATTTTTAAAGGCTGGAAAAAGGTGCCCACATTTCAGAGCTTCCTGTCCTGATGTACTGCAGATTGGACCAGGATTGTTGAATTTAAACTCATCTTTCAATTGAAGAGATGACACTTTTAATGGACTTTTAATGTGTTTTTATGATACAAACTCATGTAGAGGAACTCCAGTGTTATATACAGTACAGTGTATTTTTGGCAAAATTGAAACCGGTTTATTTACTTGACTTTTTGTATTGCATCACATTAGGGATTGTTTGTAATCTTTACATTTTTTATGGACTAGTTTTTGCAGATTTTGTGATGTAAAATGTAAAAAAAAAAAAGTCATTTTTCACTTTCTTTGAATGTCACAGTTTACAGTATATTGTTTTTATTACAGTATAAATGCTATAATCATTACTATACGATTATATTTTGAACATGGCCCTATTTCCCCTTTAACCATCCCAGTGTGGCGGAGTATCTCAGTTGGTCCTGAATTAGCCACATGTTTTCTGTGGCCTAAATTGTACCTAAGCATTTAAGTAATTAACCAGGTTATACTGTAACAAAGTTCATTTGTTAGTTAAAAATAGTACTGAACTGGATGTTGCCACAATGCTATGATTTTCTAACAAATGCTATTGATTTGCCTCATAAATGTTTTAGCGGTGCCGAGCGGGCCAGCAGTCAGAGTTGCTTGATGGTTCATTAAGCTGCATAAAGGTCTTTTCATCTTCTGTACAACAGCATTGAACTATGGCGGAGTATCGGGTGAGCTGCAGGTATTATGTATCAGCTGATCCTGTTAGTTTCTCTACTAACTCACCTGGCCGCTTTGGTGCTTTGAATTAGGGGTGGGAGGTGGGACATGATGTAGGAAAGCTGATACGAGGCTCAGGGAGAGAATTATTGTGAGTGCTGAGATGTGCACTCTCGAGTTACGGCCAACCACAGTACAAGTTTTGTGTACCAGCTTCCTGATCCTGACAGAGCACATGTGGAGGACTTGACACATGCCGATGAGTACAAAACACAAATTTGATGATTATTTTGTATGGTTTTCCAGTTGCAATATTTATGTACCTTTTGTATAAAGAGTAATAATGCAATGAAAAGAAATAAAGATTTTGAAGCCTAAAATAAATGGGCAAATTTTAAAATGAGGTTAGTCAAGTTCTCTGTAGCAACTGTCATAAGATGTTTAAACTTAAAACTTTTGTCTTACTGTTTATAAAATGTCTCAATGTTGAAATACCTTTTAGTTTGGCTAAGGATTTGTATGTGTTCAGTACTGAAATAATCTATTCAGTTTATTCAATTCAATTATGACTCAACTTAGTGCTTTTTTTTCCTTGTACTTCTTGTGTATGTGCATGTTAATAATTCAGTCATGTAACAATGAAATAGATTTGATTATGTTGTTAGTGACAGGCTATTCTTTTTTTCATTTCATATAGACAACTAGGTTGAGCAACCACTGTTTGTGCAAAAGCTGCCCCTTATTTCTTCATATTTTCTTTCCAAAGGCCCAGGCTTTCTTGTACTTCAGTGTCTTAAGGAATAGGTCTCCAGGCTTCCTGAAGGACCTTTTGGCTCTCATTTTGACAAGTGTTTGGTTCTCATTTAAAAAAAAAAACTAAAAGCATGGACTACTAAGAAACAGGTGCAGGTGATGACAGATGACCAGGCGGTTGATTGGTTGGAACAGACGAGTGGGGAAATGAGATTGCTGCTGTGGTTGTTACGTAAACAACCGTTTAAAAAAATCGATCTTTAGTCACTTTGCAACCTGTCGCAGTAAAATATTTGTTTCCATTTACTTAACCTACATAATTTCATTTCATTTAATATGAAGAAAAGAGGGATGGCTCAAGAGTTTTTCACAGTACTATATCATAATTTGATGCTGTTTTTACTTTATTGAATGGTTCCCATGACATGAATCCCTCTGCCTTCCACATTGTCTGAAGCACAGTCTCGCTGCTGATGGAAAAAATGTTTTTCAGGTAGATTAAAAATGTATTATGTCGGTATGAGTGTATTAGATGATGCACCATTGATTTTTTTTTATTTACCAGTCTCTATATTAAACATTATAACCTTGTTAATGCATCTTATTGGTGTACCATTATAGCTCGTCATCTTTTTTTATGCACTGTGTTAATCATCATCTAGCACTTTATCAGTAACAGTTTCTCAATCTACTGTATATCTCTTTGGAATGCAGACTCCACCCCGTAGTGACATGGATGTGTTGTCTACAGTATGGGTTAAGATGGTCTTTGCAGTGATTTTGCTTTATAAGAAGCCCTAAGTATACCCTAAGAAACATTAAGCCTACAAACAACCCAAAAAGTCCAGGATTATTCCCACCATTTATTAATTCACCAAGTACAGTGAAAATGGCATCATACTATACAATGATTCATTCTCAGAATGTGATTACATTTTTTGTTGCTTTTTTGCTTCATAAAACAATGCCAGTTGTTGAAAAGTTGGTTTCATGCACAACAAACCAAAATCTTTTTTTTTATATAAGAATGGTACAAAATAAACAACAAAACGCATAGATATAATGCTCAGAAACTCATCAAATAACACTGTTATTTGAGGATAGTCGTAAACAGTGCAGCAGAGTCTAACGTCGCCATTTTCTAATGAATAAATCAATAATGCTCATGTCACAGTATACAATTTTTTAGTTATAGTAGTAACATTGATTTGTGCAAATAAATCCCCCGAAACATACTCGGTGTTTCCTTTTGAAGGGAGAGAAAGCAGGACAGAAAGAAGTCCCACGTCTAATAATAAATGACTTTACAACCCTCTCAGGTGTGCAGTCTTCTCATCCCTTGTCAAGATACAAATAATTTTGTTGAATTGTAAGATTTTAAGACAAAATAGCAGAGGCTATATATATAATATATATACTAAGATGAAGAAAAAAATACAAAACTGACTTCGTTAAAAAGAAACATGCCATGAGTGATACTGTATTCATATCCTTGTGGAAAGATTTGTGCATGGACGTTAACCTGAATCGAGTGTTGTCCGCATCTCTTTTCCACCCTGTGCTGGTTAAGTGCAATGACAAAGGTTTTCAAAATATACTTTGGATGCTTGTATGGTATTACAGTATTTAAACACCACAACAACCTGTACGGTTACTTAGTTAACCTGATTTTTTTTTTATGTATATGTAAAAGTAGGCTTGTTATAGATTCATACATGATGTTAACTTTATATGTTATCTGTTTACATATGTAGTCAGAGGGAAGGTCAAAACTGTAGCACTTGCCACGCTTTAAATAAATTGACACACCAATTCTGACCTTAAATTACAAAAAAAAATCTCTCATCCTTAACAATTTTCTCCCTTCTACAAGGCCCATACAGTCATTTTGTTATATGAATATTGATTTTGCACCAAAAACATTTGAACCGTTTTTTCTGTAGCTACATAACTGAGTGGTGCCACCCCATAGTGCGCTCTTGCCCCCCTTCAACACCCCCTCCCTTCTCATCCTCATCCTCCATGTTGACAAACCTGGACATAAGACTCCATGCAGCTCCACTGACAGTGCTGGACTGAGGAAATCATGCGCTACGTTGATTTTTCTGCAGTAATGTGAACACGGCATGAAAAGTACTGTATGACGTCAACTGCATTGGCACCGAAGGCAAAAGTTCATGCAAAGATGTGAAGAAACAAAACTCAAATTCTTTTTTGACAACGCCGTTTATCTTTTTAAAAGATAAAATTAACTTGCAGAGGTTTAATTACATTTGGGCCATTTTCTTCTAGGCTATTATATAGGTATATATTATTCATGTCGGGTCTTTTTTGACTGCGTGGATTTAACGCACGACCCATCCCCATGAAAACACTTAATCTTATCAACACGAATTGTCTACGAAAGCTATACATTTAACCCCCAGCAGTCATTTTATATCAATCGATTAAATACAGATATTAACATCGCACCATTTTACTGCTTCTTGTTGTTATTCTCAAATGTCTCAAGTGTGTGTGTGTGTGTGTGTGTGTGTGTGTGTGTGTGTGTTAGACTCTAAACATCTCTACTAGCAGCTGGAATGCACTCTACACGGGGAGCAGCGGCGCAGGTGCCGTCTCAGTTCACACCCGAGGCTTTTCAGGTTTCTGAAGCGCGTACAGGCTTAAAGTTCGAGTCTGTCGAGTTAGAGACACTGTACAGGTATAATAAAGAGAATGAAGCTCGAGATGTGCTTTGTCCTGCGCTCAAAGGTCAATGCGTATACAGCGCATTTTGGAAGAGAATGAAGTAATGGCATGTCCGTCCCCCGGGGCAGGTGCAGGGGCAGGGGCAGGTGCAGCGGGGGCGAGAGGTCTCTAATGGAGCCACATGAGAACCCGCGGCGGCGGCGGCGGCGGCGATGACTTGCTGCGCAGCTATGCTTTTATGGGTTTATTTGTTTTATATATAAATCGGCTAGAATGTCTGCCGGGTGCCGACTGAATCTCGTTGTCGCCACATCTCTCTCTCTCTCTCTCTCTAGTTGACTCTTGTGTCGCCTTTTCGGCAGCGCGTCGTGTCTCTCCGTCCTCCCTCATCCACACACAGCCGACCTCTGCTTTAAACCGGTGATGTTTTAAAATTGAAATGTCTGCGAAGCGCCGCTGGAGCTTTAGACGCCCGGTGACGCTTTGTCCGTCATTCCCTTCAGGACCTCGTCTATTCGGTCGTCCTCGATGACCACTGTGAGGAACAAATACCATGGAGATTAATATCGGCATTGCTCCTACATTACGCAGTTGGGTTTATTCATGGTGCTATAGGTTTCTGCAAGAAAAATAACCTTTAAAAAACAAACAAACATAAAATACTCTCTTTTGCTTGATTTTCTTTCAGCCTTGATTAATGCCAATTTTATTGATTGTTGCAAAACTCACGTTTCAGAAAGAAAACGTCTTTTTATTATTTTGGATGAAGCCGGTGTACAGGTTGCGTGTCCAGAGATTTTGTTTTGAAAACATACCTTGGTCTAAATGTTGTCCTGTACTAGTGCACACACATAGAACTTCACTATATTTATAAAATCAGTTTCTCACCTCTCTTTGCTCTGCCTATCTGCCCGAGCTTTGGGGGTCTTTTCGCCTGCGACGCCCCGAAAAACGAGCTCGTGTCTTGCAGCCCGCAGCTGAAGGACATCTGGCTGACGTCGTTGTCCGCTCCGTAGCCGCTCATCTTCCCCTCTGTGTACGGCAGGACCTCGGACATGGTGGCACAGACGTTTGAGCTTGAATACCAGGCGACAGAGACACAAGTGATCCCGGGTCCAGTGATATCACCAAATCCTCGGAATATCCGCGAGACAGAGCACGGGTTCTAGTCGGGAGCGCGCGAGAGCCAAGTCAGTGCGTCCTGGAGAGGAACAGCTGGATGAAGAGCGCTGAGTGTGTGAGAGGTGTGTGTTTGTGTGTCTGCTGTAGGATGGGGGAGATCCCGCGATCATAAAGGAAACCCAGGCGGAACAATGAAGTCATACGACCAGGTTTTAACTGTGTGTGTGTGTGTGAGAGAGAGAGAGAGAGAGAGAGAGAGAGAGATGAACAAGTTTGACCCCTTCAGGCGAAGCGAGAAAATACAGCAAGGAGATGAGTATAACTGTACTGTACTCACTCACTCACTCACTCACTGTGATGAAAAGAGACTACGGGATTAAACGTCACGATGCGCCTTTACGCACATTCCCATGTCAAACCCTTTTCGAATATGGTTTAATAATCAATTAAAGTGACATGTTGCTGTTCCCTATGACTCTATCAGACATACAGTACTCATAATGACGGAGAAGAAGCCACGACATGGGTTGTGATATAGTTACAAGAACTCGGTCTCATGTATGGTTGGTAAGATTTTTTACTGAGCATGAAATGTGGGACAATCATATACAGCACAGTGGATGGAGTGAAACTGTAACGATCATTTAGCACATTTCAATTAGCACCATGAATGTTGTATTGAATATTTATTCATCACTAGCATTAGTACCCGTGGGAAAAGTTTTTTTTTTTTTTTATATATAGTTTTTTAAAAAGCCCATGTACATTTCTGCCTGTCTTTCTGTAAGGCAGAATTCTTTATTAATACATAGAAATACAATTTTGTATTTCTTTAAAACATTTTAGCTAGCAATTTAAAATATAAATACTCAAATTATTTTAACCTCTAAAAGATGCAGTGGGTATAGCTTCTAATTTCATGAGCAACCATATCAAAATACATATGTGGCCACTGAAAATATGTTACTTTGTTTTAGAAGAGCAATATTATTGGCCTGCATCAAGCAAACATCTAAGGAATCTTAGTCCAGATAACCCTTGCTCTAGAGCGAAGGGCAGGTCAGGGTAGAAAGGTAAGAGTCTAAAACAGTGCACCCATCGTACATAGTGCCCACTGTGTATATGTGCTTTAGAAGACTTTATCGAGTGCTTCGATTTTCCACTCGTCAATACTCTCAGGCAAAACATGATGGAAATATGGATGGAAATAAATGTTGTGACACTGCATAAGTTTGTCAAAAGGCCTTAGTGAATTCGCACAGTAATCAATGCTTTTTTTCCTCAAGCAGTAGAAGTATGTGAGAGGCCTATAATGTATTATGACTTATATAGTTCCTCAGAGAGGAGACCGGATACTTTTATTCATAATGTCGGATAATCTTGGCTTCAGCCAAGCAAGACCATAGCTTTTCAGATAGACCATCTCTAAAAGGAACTTTCTAACTAAAAGGAACTTTCTAAATCTAAAATCAGTTTATCCTTGACTTGTACAACATCAGGTCAAAGTGGAAGACCTCTCATGTTCAATTAGACATTGGTGTTTGGCCTTTGAGTTACAAAATTTAACCTTTGACTTTAGCATATGTTCTGGTCAACAGTTTCAGTGTCACTGTAGCCTTCACAATAAAAAAAAAAGTACTTGACTTAAATCATTGAATTATTGCAAAAATGAAGCAAATCAAACCTTTGCTTTTTTCCTTGAAGTTTTCTTTTTAACGTTTTACTTATTTATTTCATGCAAAAGAGGTTAAACAAAGTATGCTAATCTAAACACTGTAAAAAGTAAACATAACATAAACTGATGCATTTCAACCTTGTTTCTAAACCGATCCGAAGGTAAAAAACATGTGCAACGTGGCAGTAAACTCATTGACTGCTTCTTTGCCAGCTTGCAAAGTAGCCCAGTTGCTTCAATTAAATATAACTTTTTGATAAATGATAGTAAATTTAACCCAGTTTGCCAGGTAAAATAAATTTTCGGTTTTAGCCACATATTTTAGTAAACAGATTAGTACAGAACCTTTTTATTAAAGTCATTTTACTTGTTCATTTTTACTTGTCAGCATGGGTGCACAGATAAGTGGACATAATTTATTGTATTGTTTCTTTAAATCACAAGGTTTGTACAGGACAAACACTCACAAGTTACACAGCCCGGGTAAAAAAGTTTATTTAAATAAGCAAATAATTAAGATTCTTTCATTGGATAATTACTGAATTAATTAATATGGTTTAGCTGGCAGCAAGTTATTTATCTATTTCCTGACTAACCATGTCGGAGGACATATCCTGTGGTCATGGCAAAGATGTTATTCTGTTTCAAAAGGAATTGCTAAAATTACTTACATTAGGTTAAGAACTGTAAAACACATTATCAAAACATGGAAGGATAGTGGTAAACCATCATCACAGAGGAAGAAATGTGTTTAGGGAAACATCATGAATGAGCATGATGGGAGATCACTTCAATGCTTAGTGAAATCAAATAATAATAAAAAAAAAACAACAGTAAAAACTTATGTCTATTTTTATTTGTGAAAGGATGAGCATTTACACACACAATGCAAAGAGAACTTAAGGGTTTGGGACTAAACTGCTGTGTAGCCTTAAGAAAACCACTTATCATTGAGAAAAATTGAAAAGAAGCCTTCTGTTTGTTACTATAAAGAATGTACTGAGGAGCATTGGAAAAAGGTCATGTGGTCTGATGAGTCCAGATAACCCAATCCCAGAGTGATGTGCGTATCAAGAAGAGAGGCAGATGAAACGATGTACTCATCATGCCTAGTGCCTACTGTACAAAGGTAATGTTGGGTATTCAATTCAATTTAATTCAATTTTATTTGTACAGCCCTTTTGGCATTGTCCCAAAGCAGCTTTACACAATCAAAATAATTATTTAAGTTTGTATGGAATTTAAATGTGTATGAATCAAAATGGTCAGATAGTCCCTGGTGAGCAAGCCGAGGGCGACAGTGGCAAGGAAAAACTCCCTGAGATGGTAATAGGAAGAAACCTTGAGAGGAACCAGATTCAACAGGGAACCCATCCTCATTTGGGTGAAACAGAGAGCAGGAATTGATCTGCATTCATACAGTGTGTTAGTTGGCAGGCAGTTCAACTATAACAGTTGATGTTAATTGATGTTAATATGGAGTCCAGGTAGTTATTGAAAACTCAGGTAGACTTGTAGGAAGTTCCAGTCCTGAACTATCGAACAGTCAAGTCCTTAGAGAAACAGCTGCCAACATTAGTCAAGGCCAGAAGCGTTTTCTAGGAAGAGAGAACCATCCCCAGACACGAGACGCATCCCAAAGAGACACACGGGGCACCCATGTGACGAGATCACCAACCAGAAGCGGGGCACCAGGATGGGTCAGACAGGTCCGGAGGGCAGAGGGAGTCTGGATCACCGGCAGCTCAGGAACGACATGTGTATCTCGACAGAGAGAGGGAAAGAGAGAGAGGGGGAGAGAGGGAAGATAAAGAGCAGGAGAAAAAGCAAAAGTAAAGAGAAAACAGTTAGGTCTGGTCACAGTCAAATAATGTATAATGTATATGTATATTTAGTGTAGAGTGCAAGCAGAGAGTCCGGCACGACTAACTATGACAGCATAACTATAAGGGAGAGCCAGAAGGAAACAGAAACATGAGGGCTCCCTAAGATGTAAAGCAACCAATCACCTTATGTCAACAAACCTGAGTGATCAATGAGAGTGGGGAAGACAGCATCTGAACATACCAGTTCACCATAATACTCTACGTCCATGAGTCCCCCAGATCTGCTCCTTTACCTAAGGCAAATCTATTTATAAAAATGCTTGGCTAAATAAATAGGTTATTGACCTGGACTTAAACACTGAGACTGTGTCTGAGTCCCGAACACTATTTGGAAGACTATTCCATAATTTCGGGGCTTTGTAAAAAAAAGCTCTGCACCCAGCTGTAGTTTTCATAATACGCGGTACTGATAAGCAGCCTTCATCCTTTGATCGAAGAAGGCGTTGTGGATCGTAAGACACTAGCAGTTCACTCAGATACTGCGGTGCGAGACTATTTAATGCTTTATATGTCAAAAGTAGTATTTAAAAATCAATGCGAAATTTCACAGGAAGCCAATGAAGTGAAGATAAGATAGGTGTGATGTGCTCGTATCTTCTGGTTCTAGTGAGAACTCTCGCTGCTGCATTCTGGATTAGCTGAAGCTTGTTTATGCACCTAGTTGAACAACCAGACAGTAGGGCATTACAATAGTCCAACCTAGAGGTGATAAAAGCATAAACTAGTTTTTCTGCATTATTTAGCGACAATATATTTCTTATCTTGGCAATATTTCTGAGGTGAAAGAATGTTATCCTGGTAATATTATCCACATGAGCTTCAAATGAAAGGCTGAAATCTATAATCACACCGAGGTCTTTTACTGTCGCACTTGATGGAACAGAAAGGCCATCTAAAGTTACAGAGTAATCTAGAATCTTAGTTCTAGCTGTATGCAGTCCTATGACTAGAACTTCTGTCTTATGTGGATTAAGCAGAAGGAAGCTAATTAGCATCCAATTTCTTATGTCCAGCACACATTGCTCAACTTTAGCAAGCTGGTTTATCTCATCAGGTTTTGCTGAGACATATAACTGTGTGTCATCAGCATGACAGTAAAAACTAATACTATGCTTACGAATTATGTTGCCCAGAGGAAGCATGTAAAGGAAAAAAAGCAGTGGGCCTAAAACTGAACCCTGTGGAACACCAAACTCCACTAGAGAACATGCAGAAAAATCACCATTTAAGTCTACATACTGATACAGATCGGTCAAATAGGATCTGAGCTAGGAGAGGGCTGTACCCCTAATTCCTACTACATTTTTTAATCTGTAAAAAAGAATACTATGATCAATGGTGTCAAAAGCTGCACTGAGGTCGAGTAATACAAGCATGGTTACACAACCTTGATCAGAGGCCAATAGGAGATCATTTACTACTTTAACAAGTGCTGTCTCTGTGCTGTGATGAGGCCTAAATCCTGACTGATACAGTTCATGTATGCCATTTCTATGTAGATATGAGCATAGCTGCTCCGCTACTATCTTTTCCAGAATCTCAGAGATAAAGGGGAGGTTTGATATTGGCCTGTAATTGGACAGCTGACAGGGGTCGAGGTCAGGTTTCTTAATAAGCGGTTTAATAACTGCTAATTTAAAAAGACTTTGGAACATACTCAATGCTGAGTGAAGAATTAATTATTCTCAACAAGGGTTCTGTTATTGCTGGTACTATCTGTTTAAGAAAATGTGCCGGTACAGGATCTAATATACAGGTTGATAAATTTGCAGAAGAGATAAGTAAAATTAGTTCATTCTCTTCAAGGGGAGTAAAGTATTCTAGGCATAACTTACATTGTTTGGTTTCAAAGCCTCAATTTTATGCCTAATATTTACAATTTTATTATTAAAAGTCCTCACTATTACACGATGTTGTTGTGGAGATTTCTGCAGTGGTCTTATTTCTGGTTAATTTGGCAACGGTATTAAATAAAAATCTAGGATTATTTTTGTTATTTTCTATAAGAGTGGAGAGATACGTTGATCTAGCTACACTAAGAGCTTTTCTATAGATCAGGATGCTCTCCTTCCATGCTATTTGAAATACTATCAATTTAGTTTGATGCCACTAACGTTCTAATTCCCGAGTGGTCTGTTTTAGAGTGCGTGTTTGGTCGTTATACCAGGGAGCGAGTTTCTTATCTCTAATAATTTTTTTTTAACTGGAGCTACATTATCTAAGGTATAACCGAACGTTGACTTTAAATATTCAGTCGCCTGATCGAGTTCTGTGGGGTCAGACGGTGAACTAATTAAAGTTGGTAACTCTGGGAGATTACTGATGAAAACTCTGTGTGGTAGTTGATGTGAATGTACGTTCAGTACGGTAGCGCGGCGTTGTGCGTACGTTATAACTATGACACACTTGAATTGAGACAAGGTATAACTTCAGACAATGGACTTGTAAATAAATTTCTTATACTTAATCCGAAGAATATTATTAAATCTAAAGTGTGACCTGCTTTGTAAGTGGGTCCTATTACACACTGATTTACTCTTACTGAGTCCAGTATGGACATAAATGCTTTATGCACAGGGTCTTTCTCAAAAAGAATATAAAAATCTCCAGCAATTAACGCCTTGTCTACAGAAATGACTAGGTTTGAGAGGAGATCTGCAAATTTACTAAGAAATTCAGCGTGGAGGTCTGTAAATGACAATTAGTGGAATCGACTGAGCTGACTTAATATTTGTAGCTACACTTGTTATGTTACTATAGAGAACTTCAAAGGAATTAAATTTGTGTCCGTGTTTTTGTATAATAGTCAAATTATTTTTGTGAATAATTGCGATGCCTCGTCCTCTACCAGTTAACTGAGACTGGTGTATGTAGCTGTATCCAGGAGGACTAGCTTCATTTAGAGCTACATACTCGTCCTGTTTAATCCAGGTTTCTGTTAACCAGAGTATATCAAATACCTGATCCGCTTTAGATGCGAGAGATCTAATATTTAACAGATCAGAGGTGCCGGCTGCGCATTAAGTGTGATTCGAGTTTGTGGTATCTATGTTAATTAAATTGGAGACTATGAGCTATACTACAGGAAATGAGAGCAGCACCTTTCAGAGTGGGATGGACACCGTCCCGCCCTAACAGGCCAATTTTGCCCTCAAAGGTCTTCCAATTATCAATAAAGCCCACGTTGTTTTCGGAGCACCACCTGGACATCCAGCGGTTCAGCGACCATTACCCGCTGTAAGCTATGTCGCCACATCTCATTGGGATGGGACCAGAGCATATTACGTCATTGGACATCGCCTTCGCTAATTTAAACACCTCTGAAAAGTTATTCTTACTAACCTCTGACGAAGGCGTATATCGTTAGCTTCAGCATGTACCACTATCTTAGAGAACCTATGCTGTCCTAGAGCCCTAAGATTACCTGCTATGTCCGGTGCTCTGGCTCCTGGGATACACCTAACCACTGCTGCTGGCGCCCCTAAAGGCCTGGCTAATTTTACATGCCTCATTATAGAATCTCCTATAACCAGAGCTCTTTCAGGTTTCTCAGCGGGTGCATCACTGAGGAGAGCAAACCTGTTGGGCACATGGGCTAGCCTTAGCGTTAACTTTGGCTGAACAAGTATGCCGCCGAGTCGTCACCCACTCGCCCTGCTGTGAGGGCTCTAATGCCGGAGTCGGGGGCTGGTTATCTCCGCCTGCGGCACCCAGACTGTCCGCTACGGGAATAACGCTGCTCTCACACTCTCTAACCCTCTCTAAAGTCTGGATGCGCTCCTCTAATGCTGATATCTTCTCTGTCAGAGTGCTCACTATCACAAGTAAAATTACCACTAACGACAGAAGAAGAATGTTTAAACATCCTGCACTCTACACACCGAACAAGCTGAATATTGTCTATTATATTGTACCTGAGTCGGAGTTTAGTTGTTTTGAGCTGAATTCCGTTTGTTGTACTAGAAGAAGAAATTCGCGCGTTCTCCAAAAAGCGCAAAAAACAGGAAAAAAGGCGACTCCAAATAGTAAGAAGATGTAAAAACTAGTTGCTATTAATATTATTATTGTATAACGAAAAAGCAATATAATTAAAACGCTGATACAAACGCGACAACGATACGAAAACAGGGTAGTGTTATGATCTTGAGTTCCTTCTGTTGTTCAGGTCTAGGTTCTGTAACATTATGTGGACAAAACATGAGGTCAGCTGACAACCTGAATATACTGAATGAACAATTTTTTTCCATCAATGGATATTTTTCCCCCCGATGGCATGGACATGCAGTGGAGTACCGAGTATCATGTAGCACACATGCGCTTCTTGTTTTAATGCTGAGTGTCACGTGATCACAACTGAGCAAATAGTTTTTCTCTCGCGCGCACTGCGGAATTGTGGGTAATCGTCTCCCCTGCTCAGTCTTAGTGTGCGTCTCTCAATGGTGAATGTTCTCAATGCTTGTAAAAAACTTTTATTTTGTGTTTGGATGTGTGGGTGTGTGTGTGCATGAAAGTTGTCCTTTCACACCTGCATGTAAAGCAAAAGCAAAAGTAAAAGTGAGTGCTATTAGAGAGATTAAAGATCCATTTTCTGTCTCTATGTCAGACTGCATGATTCCGTTAGTGTGTGTGTGCGTCATTGGACAGTGTGCTGCCTCCACACACACACACAAACACACTAACGGAAACACTGCTGTGCCGCGATTCTTTTTAAAGGTAAAGTGTTTTTGTTTTTACAGCAGTGTTTCCATTAGGCCTTGTTTACACTGGCATTAAATGTTTGGATAAACGAACGTGCTCTGAACGTCCTAGACATTTATGTTGCTTTTTGTAGTGGCGCTTGATTGACTTCTACACCGGCGTTCCTTTGTCTCTGTCTAACGTTAGCCTGCAGCCCAAATTGTAGTTTGTGTGTTAACCTGTGGGGGCAGTGTCGGGAACTGGATATGAAAGCCCGCCGCTACTGGGTTCACTCTCTGACTGCACAACGTCGGATTAAAGGAAGTTTTTTTGTGGTTTATGAAGAAATGTGAACATTTCCGCGTAATTTTTTCAAATTATTATTTTTTTATTTTGTCCTTTTCCTCATTTCCCTATGTATAGCATGTAGGATCACGGAATATATCCGGTCCTCCAAAGCGTAAAATGAACGCGAAGAAAACGAACTAGAAGCAGTTTCCTTGCACTTGTTGTGTTTTGAACGTCAAGAAAAAGCTGCATGCAACGTTTTTTAATGCCGTATAAACGCGCAGCCAGACAAACGCACGTCACCAAAGCCCGTGTAAACACTCTCATTGACTCGCTTGATTTGCGCTAACCGGACGCGACAAACGCAAGAAAAAACGCTCGAAAAACACGCACACATACACAGCGCACACACAAACACTAACAGGATTTTTTCAATGGTAAGGTGCAGGTTAATTTGTTTTATTTTTACTTCATATTTTGTATTAATTATTTTTATATATTTATTTTTTGGGTTTGTGGAATGAATAATCTTTAAGTGTTTTGATATACGAGCTTCCAAAATACATTATACTCACAATCCAATTCAATTCAATTCAATTCAATTTTATTTGTATAGCGCTTTTAGCAATTTTCATTGCCGCAAAGCAGCTTTACATAGTCAAAAGAATTATTTAAGTTTGTATGAAATGTGAATTTGTATGAATCAAAATGGTCAGTTTGTCCCTGGTGAGCAAGCCGAGGGCGACAGTGGCAAGGAAAAACTCCCTGAGATGGTAATAGGAAGAAACCTTGAGAGGAACCAGACTCAACAGGGAACCCATCCTCATTTGGGTGAAACAGAAAGCAGTAAATGATCTGCATTTATACAGTCTGTAGGGTGGGAGGCAGTTCAGCTATAATAGCTGATGTTAATTGATGTTAATATGGAGTCCAGGTAGTTATTGAAGACCCAGGTAGACTTGTAAGAAGTTCTAGTCATGAACTATCGAACTGTCAAGTCCCCAGAGAAACAGTTGCCAACACCAGTCAAGGCCAGAACCATTTTCTAGGTAGAGAGAATCATTCCCAGACACCAGACGCATCCCAGAGAGACACACGGGGCATCCATGTGACGAGATCTTCAGCCAGAAGCGGGGCACCAGGATGGGTCAGACAGGTCCGGAGGGCAGAGGGAGTCTGGATCACTGGCAGCTCAGGAACGACATGTGTAGCTCGACAGAGAGAGAGAAAGAGTGAAAGGGGGGGACAGGAGGAGAGAGGAAAAAGAAAGAGTGGGGGGAAGAGAAGAAGAGGAGAGATGGCAGTTAGGTATGGTCACAGTCACACAATGTATAATGTGAATGTATATTAACTGTAGAGTGCAAGCAGAGACTCCGGCAGGACTAACTATGACAGCATAACTAAAAGAGAGAGCCAGAAGGAAACACAAACATGAGGGCTTCCTGACATGTAAAGCAAACAATCACCTCACCGTCAGCAAACCTGAGTGATCAATGAGAGTGAGGAAGACAGCATCCAAACATACCAGTTCACCATAATACTCTACGTCCATGAGTCCCCCAGATCTGCTCCTTTACCTATGGCAAATCTATTTATAAAAATGCTTGGCTAAATAAATAGGTTTTTAGCCTGGACTTAAACACTGAGACTGTGTCTGAGTCCGGAACACTATTTGTCAATCCAAGGTTCAACTGTATTTTAATATGACAATGCCAGGTTTCATCAGGCTCAAATTGTGGTTCAGGGAGCATTAGACATGATTTTTTACATGGAGCAACCACAGAGTTCAGACCTTAACCCCATTGGGAATCATTGGGATGTACTCAAGAAGGCTTTATGCAGCAGTCCAACTCTTCCATCATCAATACAAGATTGGTAGAGAAATTAATGCAACTCTAAATATAAATAAATGTTGTTACAATGCGATAGCTTATTTAGAGTACAATGTGGCATATAGTAAATACAGAAGATGTAATTAGCTAAAAGCTTTCAATGCTTTTACCTTTGCAGTATGCAGTATTATAAAGCATTTGTAGCCTTAAGTGTAGTTTAGGTCACTTGTCAATGTGTAGTTTTTTTTTGGTACTATTTGCATATTAGTTACAAATTATTCCATTTCTCATTATTGAACCTTCAGCCCCTCATTTAGTGCTCAAAGTTTTACCCATCACCCACCAGTGGCAACTACTGTAGATTGGCAGATCTACCAATCTTTAAACATTGACTTCAGTACTTGTTTCTTCAATACTTGGGCTAATCACCTCCACATCATAAAAACAAACAAACAAACAAACAAACAAACAAAATTCTCAACAGTGTTTGACTGATAGCACTTAGTTAGTAACCTAGTAACCCAGTGTAAGGATCTATCGAATGATGGAAACTACAAAGCACTTTTGTAAATCGCTTTGGATAAGAGCGTCTGCCAAATGTTTAAATGTAAATGGTAACAACAATACAACAATACAACAATAGGGTTGAAGCTAAGTCTTTTCTCCTGACACTTTTTCCTTCATTGTGATTAATTTCCTAACCTCCACAGTCCCAGGCCTACTTTCCATTAAGTACCAGATGTTCCGAGACTATTCTGAAGGCAAAACCTCCACACAAAGGCAGTATGGACTGATGATGTTTTTTCCAGCAACACTATAACAGTTTGCTAGACAAATATCCCCATTTATTTTACAGCCATTTTAATGAATCACTGAGCATTGTTTTAGACTGCTTCAAATTTGCTTTCATTGTTTCTGTCCCAAAAAGACAATATAACCTGTCTCAAGAACTAAAGACCTGTTGTACTTATCGTATTTACAATAAACATTGCACAACACAGTTCCTCAAAGCTATCAACTGTGCAAAAGTGCGAAAGTTATTGGATCCATCATAACATTGTCACTCAACAATTTATCCCTTACTCCAGAGCAGTGAACTAGGCTACAAAAATTGCTATTAATCCCACTTCTTCATGATCACCTACTGTACATCAGTCAGTGATGATCATAGGTGAAGCATTTGGCTGGAGCAGCATCATTTAAGTCTGAAAAATGATTCTTAATGTGTAAATCACAGTCTCTTAAGGTCATGGTAGTTATCCACCTCGTACAGTCAGCTGCAAGTCCAATTCAATTGGTTGATGTCAGTATTAAGCAGCTTCATCTTACTCATGCAAACATCTTTGTAACACAGTTGCAGGTGACCAGTGAGACAGGACCTTGCACTTACCATTCTGTCTTGCCAAGATATACCCAGGAGGATCTATAAATCTTCTCTACTGTCTGGTGTACAAAGTCCATGACTCACTTACAGCAGTAAGCTGATGACAAAGGTTTGGTACAATGACCTCTTAGTTTTAAAGGTCCTACACATTATATTTTTCATTAAATGTTATTATGATCTTTAGGGTCCTAATGAAAAGTTTGTATTATACGTTAATTAAAAATTCAAAAGGATTGTGTAAAAAAAACACTACTTTTACCTGGTAAAAACTAGCTCTGTTCTCAGCAACCTGTTTCAGTACATGCTAATTTAAATGCTCATGACCTCTGCTGAGTTTTCCGACTACGTACACAGTTTACAACTAGACAATCACCTCAATGCATTGTTTATTATAAACGGGCGATTAGGGATTATATAGAGACGGATGTACACAGAGAAGAAGCCATAACCATGTTGTATGAGAGTGTAAGTTAACTTACACTCCGCATTCATCGTGATTATTAGAAAAGGCGATCTGCAAAGAGTCATAGTAAAATAAATCACACTCACCGAGCCTGGTGAAGATGAAGCAGGAACACGAAGCGTTAGTACAGATCCGATTTTTAGGAGCAGCTTCCTAGTAAAACCTGCTTTATATTGACCCGCGTTTATAAAGCAGTCTGGTGAAAAATGATTATCGCAAACATGAACGCATTTGGGTAAATCGGCGGGGACGTTAGCTTTAAAAACTAAATTCAGCCACTGCGTCCTCAGCAGCTCAGATACCTAACCCTAGGTAGGTACCCTAGGTCACTAACCCTAGGTAGTGAATGACGACTGCTGTGTTCGCTATTACACCCAACAACTGTACACAACACTCGCTTAGGCGCCATTTTGCTCCAGCGGCGAAAAACAATGGCCGACAGCTTCTTCTCACTCGGGTCTTTGCTAAAACACCAGTGTCAATCAACTTGTGTAGGAGCGGCCTCTGTCGGTTTGGCGTCACATCGACAGGCTTTTGCGATTGGCCTGATTTCAGAAGGGGGATGTTACTGTAATAAACGAAAAGAAAACCACTGGGCGGCTCTTTATCATCGTAGAGTGGTTGTGTACGCACTCTCCTAACACACAGTTTAGTCCAAACTGCTTAAAATAGTGCATGTAGTGCTGTATGACCCCTTTAACCATCAGCTTAGGGCTGTTCCACACTCAAGTTGTAAGACAGAAAAGTGATGCAGCTGGATACTCAGTCATCTTGTTGATCTCAGAAAGAGGCTTTCAGTAATGGTCGACACAAGAAGTTAGGTTAAATGATGAATGGAATCAAGTTTGTAGTCATGGATGGTGTTCGAGCTGTTGGTTAGTGGTCCAGCAGTGACCGGCATTCTTGTTGTGTTGCAACTGCTGTTTTGTTAGGCCAGGCAAGGTTAAAACGCCTGCCATCTGATCACGTACACAGACAGATTTCCTCTGTCCCAGTCCCGTGCTTCAGGAACAGAGCAAAGATCCCAAAAGTGTTGGAGTCAGCAGGCAGCCTTGTTTGACACCATTACGAATACTGAGAAGCTGCTGATAAACTGCCAAATCAGAATAAAAAAGCATAATTTAACCACTTCATTACGATTAAAATTAATTTTCAATTGAAATGAAATGCGTGGTTTAAAGCTTTGATAATCCATTTAATAGCAAAAATATCAGCCATGTAAACATTGTGTGCGATCTTCTCTCGTTGTATTAAATATATTCTTTCTATGCATGTTTGCTCCATGTGGGGATAATATTATGTGATATTGCCAATTCCAGGAAGGAAGTTTAGTGTTCTTGATGTGTTGTACTGTAAAGATCCTCATGCACTTTTATTTGCAGAAGCAGTCTGTGTTTCTGAGATTGCTACTTAATTATAAACAACACTAGAAATGCAAAGCTTGTCACCATGAAAATGTAGGTGTTCATCTTGGGCATTTTCTTCAAGTGAATGAATTAGAGGAGGATTTGAAAAATCTAATTGGCTTTAAACCCTGGCCAATACAAAAACAGGAGAAGGGGGGAAAAAAAGCCTGGAGATCCATTTGACTGGATGTACTGTAATGTACAATGACTAAAACGTCACTTGCATGGTCCCAAATAGACTACCATGGATATTTTGGTGGCTGAATAAAAAGTGTGAAACTAAGCGTAGACCCTCGATTTTTGGCCAAAAACATATTACCCACTTCTGTTAACCAATTAGATCACCAGTCATGATAGTCAATCTAATATATCGGAAATTGGACTACAGTATCTGTGGAATGTTTCAAATATTTCATTATAAAC
Source organism: Clarias gariepinus (assembly GCF_024256425.1). Classification (NCBI taxonomy): domain Eukaryota; kingdom Metazoa; phylum Chordata; class Actinopteri; order Siluriformes; family Clariidae; genus Clarias; species Clarias gariepinus. The sequence continues at coordinate 12,672,600 of NC_071124.1, forward strand.
ATACTGTATGTACATGATTTGAACAGATTTTATGCCAATTTTGCACAATAAAATGTATGTATGCATCATAAATCTGTTTAATATACTATTTATTACAAATATAGAAATTCTATTCTTTTATTTTTATTCTTTTTATCTCTTTCTCAAACATTTTTGGGTCTAGGTTAGATTCCTGATTGATGGTGAATGTGTGAGATATTACTGACTAACTGTAGTAATGCCTAAATCAACAGACTTCTGGCTGCAATCCTGCAGCCCTTGGTTTCCTTTTACAGCAGGTGGCAGAAGCAAGGACATAAACAGCCTCAATATGGATTCAGTGTCACAGCCTGTCACAAGAGCAAGGGCACAGCAGACACAAACATCAATGTAAAATGCCGAGGAAAGCTACTTATGGCATGAACTCTTCTGGGTATTCTTAAATCAATTAAATATGGATGTCTTTGGGAGGAGGTGGAATTGGCTTTTCTATGTACATGGGAAAGAAATTTACACTCGATTTAAGACTGACTTACGACATTTAATGCCTCTTGTGCCTTCTAGCATGTGTTACTGGTTTAACATTTTAGTGTTTGGATGAAATAATTTATTAATTATACTTTTAAGTATATTTTCATTATATAGTCAAAAGCAAATGTGTGGAAACAGTAAGCATAGTAGCATGCAGGTGTTGCATGGGAAATCGGCACAGACCCAAACTACCCTTCCTTCAGTCACCATTCCTTAATCAGTGGCTAAATACAGTAAAAACCCACATATGAACACATGTACTGTAATATGTTAACCTTTAATTATAACCGTTTTTTTATTCCATCCGCCTAGAAATCATTAATCTTAACTAAATGAAGAGCTTATGAACCGCTAGATAAGTTGATGTGTTAGATCAGGAAAACACAAAATTATACAAGCTGCTCAGGATTTGGAATCTGTACTCTGCAACTTTGTCTTTCTGTTCCTGTAAAACAATCATATGCATTTGAGTGCAGATAAGCAGATAAGGAAAAAGAAATGTATGTACCATACACAGCAGCAAAAATCCTAATAATAACAATAATAGTAATAATCTGTCACACCATACTGTATACAAAGTATACAAAGTAACAACAAAAAATCTAAACCTTTTAATATAAGAAAATTAGGGAGCACGGAGAGAAAAAATGGGTAGTGTGAAAGGCATTTAGAAATGTTGATGAAGGTTTTAAAGTGTAGCATAACCAGTTATGTTTCCTTTCTGTTAAACCCTTTTGTGGGTTTTCATTCTTAATCCACTTGCATCCATATTTCTGGCTTCTCTCTGTTTGAAGCTTGGTACAGGATAACTAATCCCTGTCTTGCAGTATCTGGTACTGTAGTTCTGTGGAGCTCTCAAATCTCTTGCGATCTCATTTTCAGGTCTGGTAGAGGGGCACGACTCTCCTGATCTTCTGTCTGCAAACTGGACATGCTGGCTGAGGTAGTGCCTCATAGCAGCTGTAGCAACAGCACACATGTCCACAGTTCAGCAACACACAGCATTTTGGGTTAGTCAAACAAATTACACATGCATTTTGAATGTCCTCATACTCCTCCCTTAACCTTTCGAACTCCTTCTTCATCCTCTCTTTTTTCCATTTCCTTTGGATCTGTCTGTAATAGCCAAGCCCTGCCCACAGGACCAGGGCAACGCCCACCATTGCAAACGTGCCTGCCAGGACCCACGAGCAAGATGCCTGTTTTTCCTGATCAAGCTGAAGAGACATAAAGTCAGTTGTGGTTAGGAAGTATGTGGAACCATCACTAGGGGGGCGGAGTTTAAGCAAGCTGTCTGAATCGAGGATGAGCTCCCCAGCAGCGGTGAGGGACACGCCCACCCTCAGCATTTCTTCTGTCTCGAGCTGGCCTTTGCTTTTTTCGCCACTCAAATACTGGTTGAGCAGGTCACCAAAGCCGTAGCTTGCCATGTGGAACTTCTCATGCACCGTTTCCATCTCAGGACCACGGGCCTCCAGTGGACGAAGGACACGCACCCGTGCTCCGTCTGCTCCCACCAGAGCGAAAGGTACACTGCTCACACGCTCGTGCAGCACACGCTCATCATCTATCCTGCAAGGGAGAAGAAAATAAAATCACAATTAAAAAAAAAAGAATGTGTGCGCCATTCTAATGCATGGGAAAGTGTGTAGGTTTGGGACAGTCACCAAGACAACTTTGTATACAAAGTTGAAAATGTGTGTGGGAAAGCCTCAGCAGAAATGACTAAATATCTCAAATAGTTCTGATGCTTCGGTCTGTGCATCTTGCTGGAAAAAGCCAAGAAGAGATCAAATTTTTTCACTAATAGCTGTCAGGTGTAAGAATGTGTACTGATAACACTGCAATAACAGTATTAACTTGCAATGACTGTATCTAAATGTAATATGAAGCAATTTGGAAAGCCTTAGCCACCCATGAAGTTAAGGACATTACTGTGAAAATGTATTTGGCACCTAAATGTACTAACTGGATGTCTCTTTTTTAGAGCAACAACAGTAATGGATCCCTCTGTTAACTACATGGTGAGTGATGAGTCTTTGACATGGTTGTTGAGGAATGTAAGCCCACTGTATGCAAAAGTGCTGTTATTCAACATCACTGGAGGGTTTTCACAAGCTTGAACCGTGTAAGGTTTTCCCCACAGCATCCCAATTGGGGTCAAGTCAGGTCTAGGACACTCAAATGTCTACATTAGCTATGTTTACATGAACAGTTTTTATATTTATATTCTTTCCATTCCATTATCTCCCATGCTCAGTCTCAGTGTGCGCACATATACTGTTAACTTTAACACTGTGACCAGGTGTGTGCGTGTCTATTGGTTAACTGCTGTGTGTGTGTGTGTGTGTGTGTGTGTCATTTCACACAGTAGGCAATTAAGAAGTTGATGGCTAATATTTTATAATGAACGAATTGTCTACGGTTTACACCACCCCTTTCATTTCAATTAGAAATTAATTCTGATCAGGTCAGATTGCCGGTTTGTTGCCACTGAGGTGTTTACATGATGCGGTTGTATTCAATTTATATTTTATATATATATTTAACAGCATACACCACTGCTGGACAGAAGATATGTAGATAGTCTGGTACTAAACTTACATAAGTAGAGAAATGGACAATGCAAAAATCAGCACAGTCTCACCAAGCGTGTGCAAAACTCTTCCACACCACTTTATGCTCCCGGAGGAGCAATTTCTGAATAACACCAACAGTTCCTTCCTTGAATTGACTGCTCAGGGGCTTCTGCACGGGCTGCACTGTGCCTGCAGAGACGGGGGAACAGACAGACAGAAGCGGGAGTGTTCGTAAATGGCCCAAATTTATGTGTATAAACAGGGACCTACAGGATTTTGCTCAGGTTCTGTTTTGGGAACATTACATTCTAATATTTCAATTTTGGGGGCAGTACATTGGAGTTAGATTGTGTAGTACACAACAGTAAGGAGATACAGTATAATAAGCTGAAAGTCATTAACATCAATAGCACGTTGAGCACATACTTGAGTGACATACTCAGCTTATCATCAAAATCTACATGGTTTAAAACATTTACATTCAACATTTACATACAATATACTGTATTACATTTAGAGCAAACTTAGGAAAACCCAGTCAGTAAGATTCTCTGTATGGTCCATCTTTAAGGAATAAAAACAATAACCACCTTCAATCACTACATACGGCAGACACTTCCCGGGTGTGGAATTTAGAAGATCCATGAGATCTTCATTTAAAGCCAAATGAGGAGCCTCCTGAAACCACAAATCCATGTATAACATAAATATGTTTTTACATATTTAGAATTTTTTACAAACACAAAACTGATTCCTACAATATAATAAATAAGTAAAACTAACTAAATTTTAAATTAAATTTTATTTGTCACATACACAACTGAAATTCTTTTATGACTGTCTATAACCTAAAAAAATAGAAAAGAATATTTACTAAAAATACAATTAAGCTAAAGATAGAATTTGCAAAAAAGTTTTAACTTGAAATTATGTTTACAAAATAAAATTGAATTAAAGACAAAAATTAGTTACTTAGTAACAAAATGTATACTTTAGTTATAAAACTCTGTTAGAGTAATTTTAATATGTATAAAATAAAAATAAATTGTTGCATATTTGTTACACTTAAATATTTGAGATTGTCAAACAAATAACATTTCACAAAGATACCATGAGCAAATACAAATGATGATTTTACTCAGAAACATGCTGTCACAACCTACCTGTCCCTATGCCCCCCCCCCCCCCCCCCCCCCAAAAAAAAACAACAACACGTTAATTTGGGAAATATTCTATGAACCGATGACTAACACAGGATTTCATAAAAAGAACATCATACCAGCAGTTAAACATGGTGGTGGTAGTGTGATGGTATGGTGCTGCTCTGCCTTATCCCTGTTTGTTTTCCTTAGCAACTCTAGATCTAAGCACCTGCGCCATCACCGCCTGGTGCAACATACAACCTGTGTGCCTTTTGAGCATTTTTGACCTCCAAAAAGCCGGAATTCTTATGAGACACAATGTGATGTTACTTCCTGAGCCCATGACATGCACAGTGAAAATTGTTCAGCTAAATGAGATCTACATGTGTACCAAATTTGACATGTATATGGATAGGTTTGTATAAGCTATGCAGGAAAGTCTCCTGTGAAGAACCAGGGCCACGCCCAGGACCCAGACTCTAATCCTAATGGCAGCAGATTCCAACCTGTGTGCTGACTTTTTGACGCCCCAGAAAGACAGTGGGCACAGTGCGGACATGCATTTAAGACACTTAATGTGATGTCACTCAATATGAAGTCACACAAAGTTATTAACCACTTTTCGGTATAAGTTTAAGGCATCATCCCAGCTGACCCGTTTGAGATATCAAAAACACTTTTTTGCATCCGTAATGTCTTTAGATCACATAGGCTCAGTTTGGTTGCGATCGTATAAATTTCCAAGAAGAAGAATATCAAATTCTATTGGGTGCGGTTTGACCAAAAATAACTCATGTCCTGTTGAGCCCATGACATGCTATGCAAAAGTTGTTTAGCTCAATGAGCTCTAAATATGTACCAGGTTTCGCATGTATGTGTAGTGGTAGTGTGATGGTCTGGGGCTGCTTTCCAGCTTCAGGGCCTAGATGACTTGCCATAATTGATGGAATAATGAATTCTGCACTCTGTCGAAAAAATCCTGAAGAAAAATGTCCAACCAGTTATTAGGTTTCTGGGGCAATTCCTTACATAAACCTTTTTTTCACCTAAATAAATAAAACTGTATTTTGTATTTATCTTACCATTTGTTTAATGATCTGAATCATTTAAGTGTGATAAAAAAATAAAATAGAATAAAACAGGCAATTTAACTGAAGTTTTAAAAATAAACGAAGTTTTTTTTTTTTGTAGTTTGTAAAAAAAATTAAAAAGTGCCCCTATTATGCCATTTTAAAGGTTGCTTATATTGCTTTATGAGTCTCTTAAAACAGGTTTACATGTATGCAAGGTCAAAAAACACTTTGGTTTTCTCCAAATATAGATTTAATTTTACACCAATTCTAAATGATTTGTAAATAACTCGTGTGATGGAGTTCGAAGAATCAGTCTGTCTAAACCCCTCCTTTGCGTGAGCCCTCCCTGCTGTGATTGGTCTACCGCTACAGCGTGTCGGAAGACGAAACGCCCATTACCATAACTGAACAACAGCTCTGGAGACCCTTCAATACATAGGGTAAAATCGACACCATCTTTTCTATCAATTCGAGCCGGAGTCTGACGATGAAATGGCTGAAGTGGCACATCGACAAGAAACTGTTTCACAACCGGAGGAGCAGGATGTTTCACAGCGCAGGATACAGCATCTTCTTAACATGATGTAAAGTTAATCCATGTGGAAATTGTACTGTTTGTGGGCAGGTAAGTTGTTTGCGACATAGAACGTGGGCGGACATTATGCAAATATGTTACTTAGTGACGTGGATCCGTAACAGAAAAAGATTTGAATTGCTAACGACTCGTTTAGGCGAATGTGAGCCGACTCTTTTTTTTAATAGACAAAAACTTTATTTATTGTGCACTGTTGGCGTCACAACTTTGCACATAGTTTATGTTCACATACAGCTACATGACACACTGCATGAAAGATAATATTTGAAAACGCATAAAAGGGGCACTTCAAAAATGTTATAAAATATATATTATATTTATTTACTTATATATTTAATAGGTTTGAATCTAAAAAAAGTACATTTAAGTTTCATTTCACAGTTTAAACCACAATTGCAATATGTTTCCAATTAATCTATTATTAATACTATTTTCCTATCAAATTGTGCAGCCCCACATAAAATTACAAAATGTGTGTTTCATCAGCTGAATAAATTAATTAAACAGCACCTTGTAAAATAAAAGGTAACTGAAGTAAACAGGATGGTCCTTACATTGAGTTTGTCCACAACTTTGCGCTTCTTTCTGTATATATAATAGAAGAAGCTTGAGAAAGCGATGCTGGAACCTAAAACCACTGCCTCCACAGACCCGAAAGAAAATTCCTCCATCTTCTCCTTTTCTTAATAAATCCTCACAAAATGTGTGCTGGACTTGTGTAAAAAAAAAAAAAAAGACAATAAACGTGATAATAGAGACTGATTACTGTCTAGTAATCTTTAATTAATTTAAATATAATACATCTAGTTACATGACCTTCTGATCATCTGACTATATGTGCAAATGAAGCAAAATATCAAAACAGTTTATTTAGTCATGCTTTCCAACTCACTGTTTTTTTAATGATGTTGAATGAATTTGGTACGGTACCATAAATCAAGCATGAGCATGACTTTAAACATAAATACTGACATGGGTGTCCAAGTAAAGCCTGAAAAGTCAGGTGGGCCAACCACTAAATCAAACAATGCAGTAGAGTTAACAGTATTTGTTTAAATACAGTTCTGGACACGGCCATGTATTCTTTTTGTGTGCTTTAAGCTGTTTTCCTCTCTTTTAATAAATAATTCGATGTTAGAAAGACAGTCATGTATGGAACATTTTAACCTTTTTTTAAATTATAAACAAATATGCAAAAGGATTTACAACGTCTTGTGCAATGTGGATCCTCAAATTAGTGGACCAAAATTTTCTATAAAATGATTCCATAATATATACATATTTATGTATTTGTGATCCTTATTACATACTGTTGGATTCGCCAACTAAAGGGACAGAGTTGTTGATAAAATTAGACCAGTATTAGTTAAAAAGACAGATCATGTCAAACAGTTTTGAGTTATTCCGGTCTGTCCATAGTCAATATGACAGCAGAGGTAGCATTCCCTGACTAGCACCATCACTGACAGTGACTGCTGCATTTTAATCTCAAGGACAAATGAAAGGGAAAACACACGCAATCACCACAGTGACACGATAAAAACAGATCCATTGGTTGGCCACAAAAAAAAAAACAATATATCGATAATAACGTAATTTCAATATCAGTAACGAATTTGCAATAGAGCTAATGAGAAACACTTCATACCGGAAAAAAAGTCCTCTTCGCGTTCTTCTTCTTGAGCTTTAACTGGCGGTTAGCATCCAGCGAGTTGCATTAGCGCCATCTTCTGGTCTTGCACTTCCTCATCTTCCGTTTACTTTGATGCCTAATTTATAGTCCCGTTGCTCCTAAAGATGGGGGGACAGTAAGTACGTTCTTCCTATGCCTCCATTTCTATTCTCTAAAATAATTTTCAGTGTCCTCAACCTTCCCAAATTCCCTTTAGATGTGCCATCACTTCCTCCCTTTCTTGCATGTATTGATGGTGTACTGTTTAGGTTCACGTGACCTTTTTTGGTGGTGTTATTCATTTTGATATGGTACTGTGCCTATCTGTGGGTAGTTTAAATTATCTGCAAACAACTCTACACAATCATTGACAATCATAAGACATTTACTGGGTCAGCTGCCGTATCGCTTTTTATTTTCCTTAGCAACTCTTGTCTAAGCATCTGCACCATCGCCGCCCGGTGCAACATACAGTACAACCCGGGTTCCTTTTGAGCATTTTTGTCCTTCAAAAAGCCAGAATTCTTATGATTACAAGTGTACAAGAATTATCTATGCAGCAAAATATTGTCCTAATAGCAGAAGATTTCAAATCTGTGTGCTCATTTTCAGGAATTTCTTCTGCATGTTAAAAAGCCCAAGTGCCAGAATGCTGGAAAATACATCCCTAGCTCTACGTCCAATTAAATTGATCCAGTAGTTGGTCATCAAATAGTTCTGCTAAATTTCACCTGCTTCACCTTGGATCACACACACTGTGGAGGTTTTCGCTGCGCATTACACTCTTACTGCCTGGGCTTGTGCTATATCCTCATGAGACCTGAAAAAAAAAAAGGTTTTCATATTTAATTTTTTTGATATAACATAAGTCTTTGAGATGTCAGAAACATGTCTTACAGATTTTTTTTTTTCAAAACTGTCATTTATTTATTAGTTATAACATGTCCCTCGTAATGGACACTGGGTCTTGCTTTGTCGATAGAAGTACTGTACAATGAATTTTAGTTCTATTTAGTAATATAATTACATAACTATATTATATATTATAATAATATAATTGTCGAGTTATCTGGGAATTTGCACATCAGCCTCTGCTTCAAACTCGAAAAAAACCATAGCCAACTACAGGGGACGCGGGAATCAACTCTGGAATCACTTTTAATTCTTGTGTCTGACAGCTTTGTAGGTTACACAACAATTGTTCAAAATAGATTTGACTAAGTGAGGGAGAGAGCAAGGTCGATAACCTTAAATGAAAACCAGAAAAAAGGGTACATCACTATTCCTGGTAAATAACAGTTAAATCACTACTTCTAAAACACACCAGTTAAATATAATTGAAACACATACACCAACAAAATTATTTAACTAAGCTTTTAACACAACTAACACATACTGTTCTATTAATCCTTTAAAGGACATGTAATACACAACATCATATTACATTTTTTGTGAATACATTAAAAACTTAAACAACAATCACAGCATAAGTTACCCTTTATCTTGTAATGAGCACTATAGTGATTTAATTAAATATCAAGTAACTCAATCAAGATTCAAGTGATCAGTCCTTCGTATAAGTAAAGAGCGGTATTATCATACCATCAGTGTCCCTGGGATGATCAGAAGCCGATGCGCTTCCCTGTCTCACGTGTTACTGACTGCAGTCTCTTACACACAAGTTTTTATACACAGACCCTATACTGTTACATCATAGTTACATCATAGTAGATACTGTGATGTAGCAATTCTCTGTCGCAGATGGTGCTTGTATGCTGAGTCTTTTACTTATTTAACTTTACAATAATAAGTAATATAGTTGGAAGCAACAATGAGCGGGCCCAAGCACCCTGCGCCATCACCACCCGGGCAAAGCTATAATGTCACTCAAAGTGATGTCAATGTGATCTCACTCAGTATGATGTTCCACAGAAGGTTCTTAGCCACTTTTTGGTGTATGTTTAAGGCATCAGCACAGCTGACCAGTTTGAGATATCAAAAATTTGCATCCTCAATGTCTTTAGATCACATAGGCCCGGTTCATGTGTTGATTGCATAATTCCCTAGGAAGGGTGTATTGAATTCCTTTTTGTGTGTTTTGGCAGAAAAAATAACTGACTTCCTGTTGAATTGAGCCCATGACATGCAATTTGAAATTAGTTTAGCTCAATGAGCTGTCATTCGTGCAAGTGTGTATGAGCTCTGCAGCAAAATCTCGTGTGAGGGCCAGGAGCCACGCCCGGGACCCAGTCTTTCTGCCATCCTAGTGGCAGCAGATTTTAATGTCTGCCAATTTTTGTAAGTTTTTGAACATGTTGATACCCCCAATAATCCCAAAATGGTGAAAAAAAAATCCTAGGAAAAGCATATGGCTCTTTGGTAAAGGTGGGATCCTCCTGGTAGTGACCCTGCCATGCAAACAACAGCATTTATTTCAATCCCCACCTGCTTGTCTTGAAATGTGTTTTGACTCCTGTAGACTTCAAAATTGAGCACCAAACAACTGGGACTGGCAAACACAAAGGCCCTGCGACCTGTGCGATTTGGTTTTCCAGCCTCACATTGGCGCACAAGACACTGGCCTGTAAATGAATTCATTTGCTCATCTTTGCCAGCTTTGAGGGCCCTTGATTGCTTGAGGCAGCCTTGTTGACTGTTGGTTTCTGTTTAAAACCTGACCTTCCAAAGAGCATCCTCTTTTTTCTGGTCATGCAGGGTGGCAAGGTCATTTGATGGACTGGCGATGTTTAAAAAATAACCTTGGTTATCGCATTGGCAGGCAGTAATGGTCTTTCTGTAATGGCATTGTCTTCCCTGCCCAATACATATGAAGCTTAGTGTATTTGAGGGCAAGGTTTGAAAATGGGCTAAAGCAAGTCCCACTGTCCCCTACAAAGGACATAGAGTAAAATGTGTATTTTGAAAGGCTTTAAAATTAACATGCTCTTATACAATAGTAATATAATGTAGTTAAAATCTTTACAAATAAAAAAAACAATATCATAAGAAAAAAATAACTACGTTGCTGTATTTAAAAATTGTACCACTTAAACCTCATACTGCCACAGAATGTGCTTGCTGCAATCGCCGCCAATTTAGAAAGACAGAACATGTGGTCTGTTGGCCACATCCAAACTTGTGTAACATCAATAGAAAGCCCAATATGTACTCTTTACAGTACAGTAGGAAACAAACACACTGCATTCATGGTGTTAGAAATAAAGACCACAGTATCATGTCCCCCACAGAGGACAAAAATAAATTGCTGGATCTCAGAAGGATATCCAACTGTGTAGTACAGTACAAGAATACACTCAAAAACTTCTCATAATGTCACACATACAGTAATGTACAAAAGTATACAGCAGGTCAGGTCACACGACAAGTCAATCCGGATAAAATCTTACTAGCAATGCAGTAATACAACGGTATAAGTGTGTGTTTCCTACCTTAAAATAAAGTTACAGCGACCCCGACCCCAGATTAAGGTTAAATGTAATAGTTTCCTTGTTTAACATCGTTGTCATGGCAAAGTTGAGAGCCAGTGAGTGTATGGTGTTTAACGTCACAGAGTTCAAGAGTCGTCTAACAGGTGCCGCTTATAATTAGCGAGTAAGCTAAGGGCTAAGAGGCTTTCACGTTCTGTCCTGCGGGACCCAAAAACACAAAGAAAAGCCCAGTGTCTCCATCTAGTGACCACACAGTTTTGCCAAAGTTTGGGCAGCTGACTGAAGACAGACAGCGCCGTTTCTCACACTAGACTACTGTGGGTTTTGACTGTTTTTGAGGCCGTTTACATATTGTGACTTTTGCGTGCTCAACTGTGTTATTTTAAATGGAGACGTGCGATAAGCGCGCTCACAATAATTTTCGCGTTCGCGTTTTCCTTGCGCGTCCCAACATTTGCCACAAGCACAGCAGATCATGTGACAACAACCAACCAATCAGGATTACTCATTCGGGCCTCATGGATCAGACGCCACGGGAGCGCAACTAAGAGAACTTCTTGAAACCATTTAAGAAAGGTTTGGTGGCGATCAGTGCCTTTTCCAGGATGATGGAGCAAAACTGATAACTAAGTGGCTCAGGAAACAAAACATTAAGCTTTTGGGTCCATGGCCAGGAAACTCCCCAGACTTAATCCCATTCAGAACTTGTATTGAATCGTCAAGAGGCAAGTGGACAAACAACAACCAAATTCTGACAAACTCCACGTCGGTGTTAACTGGTTTTGCAAGAATGGACTGCCATCAATCAGGATGTGGCTCTTGACAGCACACCAGGGCGAATCCAAAAGGTGTTAAAAAAAGAATGGTCAACGCTGCAAATATTGACTCTTTGCAATAAACGAATTGTAATCGTCAACAAAAGCCTTTGACACTTATGATTACAAATTCTTGTAATCATACTTCAGTATACTATAGTAACATCTGACAAAAAAAAAAATCTAAAAACACTTGAAGCAGCAGATTGAAACTTAAATTTTTTTGTCGTCCTCCAAACTTTTGACCACGGCCGTAGAAGATGAATTAATGTTTGCGATCTCCTGTGCCACCCTCCAATCCGGAAGGTGGCGGTAAATGCACCTTCACGCTGATTAAAACCGCAAAGAAAACCAGAATGAGAATCACACGGGCTTGGTGTGGAAAGCGGGTGGGAAAAGTGAGGTAGCAGGGACGTGTATTTCTTGCAGCTGCTGTCGTCGTGTCGCTCCTGTCACACAGCCAAACATGGCAGGAGGCAGAAAGAGAACCGGGCGCCAGACCAGCTTTTACTCCACTATTACCTCAATATGGCAGGACAAGCACCTGATACTGTTCAAGCCCGAGTACACGCTCCTGGTCGCGGCGGCGCTCTGGTGTCTGGAAGTCGGTGTTAACGTGTGGGTCATTCAGAAAGTGGCGTGTAAGTCTCGAGCAAGCTAACTGGCTAACCGTCTGCGCACACACACACACACACACACACACACACACACACACACACACTCGGAGATGAGTTCTAATGGCAGACTTTTGTTAAGTAAATTTTTTTTTTTGTAATGAGAAATGTCTTTAACTTCTAAGCTAATGAAAACAAAAAAAAATCATTAATTTATTTTCCTTACTAATGTATGAACACATCTCTTTATAACACAGGGGTTAATAATTTGCTCAGAGTTTCAGCCTTAAAAAGTAACAGTTTATAGAGTTTGTTTAAAATCAAGTTTTATAAGTGAATTAAGAGTACGATTAATCAGTGTAACACTCGTGAAATTAATTCTTTAAAACACACACATTGGCTGCTGTGAGAGAGGTGCAGGTGTGTGTTTTACTGCCCTGATGTAAACATAAGGTTTATAATGTGTAGTGTGAGTCTGCAGGTTGCTCGCTGGGGTTCTGTCTCATGTTGTCTCACTGAGGTGATTTCCTGGTGCAGCAACTCTGTATTACTCATCAGGGGTACATTTAACAATTTCTACATGTTTGGGTCGTTAAAGGAGTTCCTGGGACACCAGGGTTTCTGATGTGAAGCAGGCAGTCTGATCACAGCTTCGCTGTACTGAGAAAATGTTTTACCTTGATGGCAACCAATAACTAGTGAAAAGCTGGGATAAGTGCATTAGTGTAGCAGGGGATTATATAGAGAAATAAAAGTTATTTTACTTTCATAACTGTTATAGGGTATTCTGTAAAATCTAAAATCCTGGTTTGACTTGAACATACTTCGCAAACAAATGACTATTCAAACTACTCAAAGTAGCTGTTTAGAAAAAAATATTTTCCAAATGACCACATTTAAAATGAGTGAAATGTGCTCGCAATTATTGCATTATTCTTGACAAAATATAAAAGCCTGACGATTTACTGTTTTCTCTCTTAAACACACTGTGTGCACTTTCACAGATACCGAGATTGACTGGAAAGCCTACATGGACGAGGTCGAGGGCGTCATTAATGGCACCTATGACTATACCCAGTTAAAGGGAGAAACTGGGCCTCTAGTGTGAGTTTGCCATTAAGCATTACTATTTCCTATCTTTTGCAGATTTTTTTCTTTACAGCTGTTGATGGTGTAAAGCTCATCAGTTCACATTATTAGCTCATTCTAAGTGATGGCATGAATGATCACCTGTAACACTGGATAAATTTATTTGTGTGTGCGCACATGTTTCTTTTTTAGGTACCCAGCAGGGTTTGTGTACATTTTTACCGCACTTTACTATGTTACAAACCAGGGGCTGAATATTAGACTGGCACAGTATCTGTTTGCTATCTTCTATCTTATCACCCTTTTGTTGGTCTTCCGCATCTACCATCGTACAAAGAAGGTGAGACCTGCTAAGTACACACACACTTCAATTATGCATTAGATTGGTCTTGCTCAAATGGATGGTTTATCCTTAATTAAAAAAAAATATATATATTTAAGATGAAATAGACAACCATTAGCTCTAATGGTGGATTCTTTTGGGTGCTGTGGGTGTTGGTGTGAGGCCTCTGTGGATCGCACTTGTTTGCCTGGTGGATCCCATTGGTGCTCAAATTGATTGCGATCAACAACCTGAGACCACATCAACAACCTTGTCATCAATCAACCATGTCTTTACAAAGCAATGGGTCTTTGAAGGCTCCCTTTCATAGCTAGTATTTACTTGTTTCAGCAACTTGCCTTAGGTGCCCATGACCTTGTCACTAGTTTACTGGTATATAATATTCTTGGGGCATGATTTTGCAGATCAGCAATGTTACCCCCTATTATTTGGTTTCAGATTTCGGTTGTCGTTTTCCACTAACACCTAACATTATATGTTACACCTTATAACACCTAACAGCATTATATATAGTATTTTAGCGATCAGTTATTTAAAGCTGTCATGGCAGAGGCATGTATTCTTAAACATTGAAACTCCACTTTGGCTGTCATCAGTTGTCTTGGCCATGTGATTCTTAAACCATATTCTTTACAAGAGTGAATCAAGCTTTACAGGCTGCTATCACTGTTCTTTACATATTTAGTCAAACCACATCAGGCAAAAAGCACAAAAAACATAAATAAAGCACAAGTCTTCTGCACATTATTGTTATTGGACATTTAAGTGTATCATATTGTAATAGCATGGTATCAAAAAAACCCACCAAAATGTGGTCAAAAATATTTAAACATATTTGTTTTTTCAAGTGTTAAAGGAGGGAATGCAACAACTCTGAACTATATAAAAAGTAATGCATAAACATATTACTTCTTGCCTTGTCAGGTTCCACCATATGTTTTCTTCTTTGTGTGCTGTGCTTCATATCGGATCCATTCCATCTTCGTGTTGCGACTCTTTAATGACCCTGTGGCGATGATGCTGCTGTTTGGAGCAGTCAACCTTATGCTGGATGGACACTGGACCCTGGGCTGTGCACTCTATAGGTAAAAGGTCAAGGACATGGATAGATAGAACTCAGGATAACAAAAAAATAAATTAAACAATACTAAAGGCCAACATGTACATGTTTTCAAAAAGGTAAAGTTTAACATGTTATGACTTAGTTAATGATCTCTTGCTGTGAATTGTATATGTGGTTAAAATTCTTTAATTTCTGTGATGTGGACAGTCTGGCCGTGTCAGTGAAGATGAACGTGATGCTCTTTGCTCCAGGACTTCTATTTATCCTCCTGTCAGAGTTTGGACTGATGAAGACTCTTCCCAAGCTCACCCTCTGTGCCATCATCCAGGTAATTATGATTTAAAAAAAAAAAAAATTAAATAAAAATGGTTATAACTAATTTGTTAGTGGTTTTATGTTGTGTATATAAACCACAAACAACTAATAGAACTTCTATTCTTAGTTTTAGTCTGTGCTCCCTTATCTTTTCCCCCCCTAGCCTCTTGCCTCTGTTCTTCTCACCATCAGTGTTAACTTCCCTTACCTCTCTGTCTTTAGCTTGTGTTGGGGTTGCCCTTTCTCCTGGTGAATCCTGTAGGCTACATGAGCCGGGCATTTGATCTGGGGCGTCAGTTTCTGTTTAAGTGGACAGTGAACTGGCGCTTCTTGCCAGAGGACATTTTCCTCAGCAGGTATTCTCTTCACACCACAGCAGCCAGTCGGGATATGTGCATTTATTATTGTAAACTGTGTGTATAAGGATGATGACGATGATGATGATGATGATAAATGGCTTAATGCTTTTTTTAATGTGGAATTTCTATCTTCAGGTACTTCCACCTGGTGCTGTTATTTGCTCACCTGACCACACTTGTCTGTTTTGCTTTGAGGAGATGGAAGAGGTAGGAAATTGTGACAGTCCATAGTAAAACATGCTTTCTGTTGTGGGTTTTGCACTAGTAATGGGTCGTTCATGAACGATTCTTTTTTTTTTTTTTTTTGAACGAGTCTTTAAGGTTACTCAGAAGAACAAGTAGTCTCTTAGAGTGATTCGTTTATTTTTTACTTGGCGCGCATGCGCAAAGCATCGCAAAACCTCTGCAGCTTATGTACAGAAAACAGAAATGAGTAGTTACCTTTGAGTCTTTTGGTCCGAATCGTTCGTTCCTATGTCACGTGACTCCCATAGATGCTATGAAGTGCAATAGATTTAAAAGAACAAACGATTTGGGCCAGAAGTTGTGAGAGATGTCTCCGTCTGTTTATCATATATCCTTAGCTGTATTGTAATATTTTTTATTACTGGGACTATAGCCAAAATCTGGTGTTTTGATGTGTTTCATGTGTTGTGGGGGGCTGTTTATTGAGAATGTAAGATTTTATTTTATTTCTGATCAAAAGAACGAAATAAACTAAATGACTGAAAAAAGGATTTGTTTATTTTGATGGAAGAGAACCGAGTCACTAAAATGATTGAAACTTTCCATGACTAGTTGCACAAATGCTAAGTTCATTATGAATTCCTGAGGCTCAATCCCAACTAATGCTGCAGCCATTTGTAGCAGGGAAGCAGAGTGGCCATGCTCTCAGTGGGAGAGGGAGGCATACTGGCAATTCTACATTAGCCAAAAAGATGCTAGCCTGTCACAGGCATTTGTGAGCACACACAAGTGTTATGTAACCCCTGACAGAGCATGATTATCAGATCAAAAAGATGCAGTTGGATGCAGTGATCTGTGTGAGAGGAAGCACTAATAGTCATCTTAAAATGTAGCTATTGCTTGATGGGGAGTGCCCTAAAGCCTGGTGAGATTTGGGTGCAAGTAAATTAGGAAAAAACGAAACTTTTTATTTAACCCTGCCACTAATCAGTGTTCCCACAGCTGCTGTGTGTTGGTCTACTAGTTTATGCAACTCCTGGAATACTAAATAATTTATAAAGAGAAATGCAGACATGTATTTATGAGCAAGTGTGTGTGTGTGTTCGTTCTACAGGTCAGGGAGCAGTGTTTGGACTCTTTTGAAAGACCCATCCGTGAGGAAGCCAACAACACAGAAGCTCAATGCTGATCATATCATTTACTCTGTCTCATTATAAAAGCTGATTTATGAAATAATATATATATTTTGTTCTGAAATCTAGCTCTTAAAGAGAAATGTTTTAGAAGAAATTACAAAATGCTTGCTTTAATTGTGGAGCTCTTTGTTTGGCAAAGGGTGTGGGAAATACTTCCACACAATACTTCTACATGATAGTATTCCACACAAAGTATTCCACACAATACCTCCATGGTTCTGGCCATGTCAGACTGATGTCAGTTATTAGCTCATGCAGAATAAACTTAACAAAAGCATTTAGTTTTCAAGTGCCCAGCTGCTATCTCTTAATATGAGAGCCAAGCATGTGTACGTTGTCTTTGGATTTTGTTATTTGCTTTCCTTTCTCTTGTTTTGTTAAATGTCATTATCAGATTATTAGTTCAGTGCTCCTTAACTGACCTTTACAGATCATTCTCATCTTGTTCTCTTCCAACTTCATTGGCATGTGTTTCTGCCGCTCGCTGCACTACCAGTTCTATGTTTGGTATTTCCACACTCTGCCCTACCTGCTGTGGAGCGGTGGGGTGAAAAAGCTGGCTGACTTGCTTAGGTGAGAACACATCCGTACACATATACACCTGAAGTGATCTTGTGCGCTACATTTAAAAAAAATATATATATTTTTTTCATTTCTGTTTTATTCATTATATTTCTCACTATGTCTTTCTGAGTGATGGTCTCCAATTCTCTCTCAGGGTCTTGATACTGGGTCTGATAGAACTGGCATGGAACACGTATCCCTCCACCATTTACAGCTCCTTGTCCTTGCACGTCTGCCATTTCATCATTTTGCTATGTCTATGGTTTAACCCCACCCCGTCTCTGCCAAATACAGGCTCAGAGTCCCACAAGGCCAAACGTCAATGAATGCTGCATCATTATCGTGTTTCTGTGTCCTTCTAAACACATCTCTCCTGGGTGAAAGAGGGAGAATGTTGGCACTATGGAAGCTGTTAGCACATTATGTGACCTCTAAGGGTTGAGACAGGTTCAGATGTTAGTGTCCAGGAATAAGAGGTACAGAAATCTTTCAGGATTCTTAAAGAACTTTTTTTTTTTTTTTTTTTTCAGATGGATAATGTGAATCATGTGTGTTATGTGGATCAGCGTGTGATGTGACTTTCTTTGTAGCCCATTACATGCAACTTAAAAAGACACATGGTGTCACTTAGTGATTTTGGAATGTTGGAATTACGTCTTACCTATAGCAGTGGTTTTTAGTCTATTTCCCCCCAGATATCATGACATTGTAATAATAATAATTTTTTTGGACTGCACAATGGTTGATCAATATTCAGGGTTTCATCTGAGTTTTGTTTGGTGTACCATTGGGACATGATTTAGTACAGTGTTTTTTGGACGTGTTCCCTTAAGTTTATGTATATATTTTTACACCAAATGTTACAGTGTAAACGTGACAAAACTGTAGTTTACGAGTTTGTAACTTGTAAATATACAAACACAGCCTAATTAATTACATATGTGGTGTTTCTTATTGACAAGCCATAGGATATACTGGGAATATATAATGAATAGGTACTGTATAAAGGTATAAACCCTGTTCAGCAATAACTCCTTTATAAACCAGCCTGCAGTTAAAGTTGAAATCTATTTACAAACGTTAGGAAAGAGAATCAGTGGATCGTGTTCCAGACTGAATAGAAATGGTCTGACATTTATGCACCAGAAACATCAGTGTAAAGATTTGTTTACAGTTTTGATGCACAGCGCCGTTTCATACTTGCAAATATTATGTTGATAAACTGAGTTTCCAGTTTATTAGTCTTCAGTCATTGGTCTTTTTGTTTGGTCTTCCCATCATACACATTTTAGCTCTACAATTATTGACAATGAAAATGATTACCACCCAAGTATCTGGTCAGTGGTAACTTTATATTTTTCTATTGATTGAGAGAGTAGAATTATCTTGTAAACTGTTTTATTTAAAAGTGCATCTACAGTATAAATAGTTTCTGATGTCATTATCAATGATTGTACATACATAGTTAGGTGTTCCTAAAAAAAAAGGCAGTGTGTGCTGTAGATCTATCTGCAGGTTTTATTAACTGAAATTTGTGTTGTTTCAAATGTTTGCTTTGTGTCTCATCTGCAAGTACTTGTCTTTACTGCACAATAAGCTTTAGCCAAATAATTAATTCAGGTATATAGCACAAGAAAAAAACGATAAAACATCAGTGTTTTTTTTCTTTGTTTGTTTTGGGGGCTTTAAAAAAAAGATATTTTAGCAAAGTTCCTTTTTTCCTGTCCTAGTGTCTGGTTTTATTTGTTTAGTTTCATTATTTTAGTTCGAAAAATGAGAGTAGTTTGAGTAGAGGGTACTTTGAGAGTGGTGTTATTTGCATGAATAGAAACAGACTTTGTTTAGTTCTTGTTTTTGTTTTTTTTATTTCTTAAATACCAGGTGGCAGCTGCACACAGACTCATTCTGGTGTATCTGCAAATCATTTAGAGCCAACAATTAGGTCCAGTATAGCCTACTGGAAGCAACACAATTGCATAACACATGTACAAACATTGTCTTTAAAAAATAAAGTTTATTGCAAGATTTTCTGATTCTCATTCTGTTGCGTATCTCATTAAGTCTTCATAAAAAGGTTAAAGAATGTCAATTCTCACAAATTTATCTCTTGATTTAACCTTTTTTAAAATGGCTTTTCTATAATTAAAAATCAACACAGTAAGCAAAAGTTGCACAAAAACATACAATAAACAAAAAAATATAACAAGCAATTATTAATTAAGATTTTTAGAAAGTTTTCAGCAGTGAGAGAAAGTTTTAAATCCCTGCAGTAATTGTAGGCAAGACAATTTCTCAAGGCACAGAATAAACATAGTATAGTCAGAAGTTAAAACTGGTAGTTAATATGCAGACGAAAGCAACCCATCCAGAAAGTAGCTCCAGCTCTCTACTATTAGTTATTAGACTAATATAACACTGCTTTCATTTACATAAAATGGCAGTTGCCTCATACATATCCTAGTCATTATATATCCTAAATGCTTTACAAGAAAAACATTTAAGAGAGGTTTGAAGATGACTCCTTTCCTTCTTAGGCGTCTATGTAGAATAAGGGTAGAGAAAATTTGTGAAAGGTCCATCAGTGCTTTATCAAAGATTGTAGAAATAAAACATTTTCTGTTATGTAAGGATGGACTATAAGTTTCAAATACTACAGGATTGTGTTTAAAGTCTTTTTCGCCAGGACGATGGCCTTATGGTGTGTGACATCCACGTTTCTATAAAATCCTTGGAGAGTTGGAGGTTGTCACTAAAGGAATTATGAAACCATGAGGTGATTTTGTGACTTGTAGAAGAGCTTTTCTGTTAAGTTGTAGCAGACTGCTGAAATTGGACATTCTACTACATATGTTCTTCTACCAATGCAAATTGGGCCAAAGATCTCAAAGCATGCTGCATTGCACTGACTCAGTTCTATCACATGTAATTTGGGTTGTAGCAGAGCATGTTAAGCTGTAGATTTTCATCCCAATGGCGCAGAAGTAGGAATAGTTGTCTAGCTGCTGCCCTCAGCCCCTGCAGGTCTACGCCCTCTGGAAGCGATTGTCGTTTCAGCCAGAAATCTGCCTTGGCTGCCACAAGCTCCCACTCCACAAAAAAGCCTGCACAGTGGTGCTCAAGCCATGCCAAAGCCACAGACGTTGCCCAGCTTGAGCTCTCCACATCCAGCTGTGCCAGCTCTTCCCCGTGTGTTTCGGTCTCCTCGCACATGTCTGTTTCAGAGCCACGTCCACTGTCAGCCTGGGGGACTCCTCCCACGATTTCCACAGAGCCCTCCTCTGTGCTTAAGGGTTCTGGAAGAACGCAAAGAGGATCAGTGTAATATGGTCGTCCTAAGCTAGCAGGAGGTGGACGTGTGGTACTCTGGCCATCTGGCTTGTATGAGGCAGTGTGGCGAGTGGAGGAGGGTGAGATGCAGTGATACGGGGGGCTCAAGCTGCTGCGGTGGATCAGGTAGGGAGATGCTCGCTTGAGACGATCCAGGGGGATCCTAATGCACTCAGAGAACGACTCGGACAGCAAGAAGGCACCGGAAGCAAGCTGCAAATGCAACTAAAGAACAGGTGACACAAAGATGGGAATTTGTATCATGGTTGAAGCACAAGTTCTTCTAAATCAGCTGAATGTAAAATTGAAGAAACCTCTGTCAACCGGGAGGGTCAGGTTCCTGCTACATTAATGGCTTTCTTTGCTGGTTAGTCTAAGGCAAATCTACTAACACTAAAAGTGGGTGGATGTGTGGCTACATTAAACATTATTAATTAATACTCCATATTTAAGTTCTACTTGCTTCTATTTATTTCAACTTTACAGACATTTACTTTTCAGAATTACTTTAAGTGCAATAACTGCCACTAACGCTATTAAAAGTTATGCTGCAAAAAGTATTAATTAGTTTTAGGTTAAGTTTGGTCCAACCTACTGATAATCATTGCATACTGAAGCGATAACTACAACTGCATGGGAAAAAACATGTATAGGAGGATAGGATTCTCACCAGGGGCAGGTAGTCAGGAGACTGTGAGTCTGTCTGTGTTTCAGATTCTGCAGACAGACACTGAGGTTTAAGAGGTGTTTGCCTTCCTGAGCTGTGGCTAGGCCTCAGTCTGCCTAGATTAAATCTGCCAACACACACACACACACACACACACACACACACACACACATTGAGTCAGACAGGATTTTAGTCTTCCCCTTTCCATAACCCACATTAAATAAATTTTTATCAGATACTCTTGCAAAATTAAAGCATATTAATGAAACAACAACTCGCTCACTCACTCATTATCTATACCACTTTATCCTCTACACAGGATCCTATCCTAGAGCCTATCCCAGGAGACTTAGGGCACAAGGCAGGGTACCAATCTATCGCAAAGCGCACACAAATACACTCATTCACACACTACGAGTGTCACGTGATCACAACTGAGCCAACGTTTTTTTTCTCTCTTGCGCTGCGGAATTGTGAGTTAGTGATGGGAAATTCTAATTATTTTAGTGACTCGGTTTTTTGAATATCGTTCATCAAAATTAACAAATCTTTTTTTGAGTCATTTTATTCATTTCGTTCTTTTGATCAGACATAAATTTAAATGTTGCGTTTTCAATAAAAATACCTACAATACTGGCTATAGTTCCAGTTATGAAAATATTACAATGCAACCAAAGACATATTATAATAAACAGAATGAGCAGCTCACCATCATATCTAATCTATTGCATCGCATAGCATCTATGAGAGTCACGTGTCAAAGGAACGAACGACTCGAGACTTAAAGACTCATTGCTGAGAATTGTTCAATTCTGTTTCCTGTATATAACATACGGAGGTTTTGCCATGCCTTGCGCATGCGCGCCCAATAGAAAAATTAACGAATCATTCTCCGAGATGGATTATACCTTACTGGTATAATCAACATCCTTGCACGCGTGTACTGTTAAATATAACATTATGACAACGTGTGTGTGCGTAAAACATATTTTATTTTGTGTTTGTATGTGTGTGTGTACAGCGGGCGTGTAAAGCAAAAGCAAATCTCATTAGAGACGTTAAAAATCCATTTTCTCTCTGCTCAAGGCTCAGCCTGCTCTTTGTGTCTGTGTGCGCGCGTCATTGGACACCGTGTCACACACACACACACACACACACACACAGACCTCTTCTACTTTCGCCTTTACACACACTGTCTCTTTCTCTCTGCTCTACACAGAAACACTGCTCTGTCGCGATTCTTTTTAAAGTGCAGGGTAATTTGTTTTATTTTTACTTTACAGCAGTGATTATGTTAATGTCTCGCTGAAACGAGTAATTTGAGTTTACAAAATTTCTTATGGGAAAATTCGATTTGGTGTTTTAAAATACGAGCCTGCTTACAAAACTAATTATGCTCATAATCCAAGGTTCCACGGTATATATAATTTGTTAAAATGTACTTAATAGGCTACTTAAAAAGTGGATCGAGTAAAAGGACAGATTAAACAAGAAGTTTTTAATCCATCTATCTATCTATCTATCTATCTCTCTCTCTCTATATATATATATATTTTTTTTTTTTTAAATAAAACTACAAACAGACGAAAAAACAAACAGATTTTCACCAATAAATGATATGAATAAGGAAATTCAAAGTTTTACATATATTGAATATACCATTTGCGAGGACTGCTAAGTCTGAATCATAATGTTATCCACAACGTAAAAGTTCCTTATTAGAAATTCATCTCCTACCAGCTGAGGATTAACACTAGGACTACCTAAGCTGTTTCAGGAGATTAGGAAGGAGCAAAGACATTTATAGCTCTAAACATTTTAAGCAGTCAATGAGAAATGTAATTGCCAATTTCCTAATCTTTAGGAATCTTATATGAATATTATATTAGAATATAGTACAGATCTGAACAAAATATTAGACCTGGAGCTGAAGAAACTCTCCATAGACCTGCTTTCCACTGAACGTTGAGAACGTGATGAGACAGCAGATGGACTGCCAGGAACAACACCTGACACAAAAAGACAAAGCGATTTATGCTATACTTATTTTACCATAGTTAATAAAACATATTTCTCTCACAGAAAAATACCAGCAAAACAATGAATATGACGGTTATTTTCCCAGGACATTACCCAAACATGCCAGTTTTAGTAATTCCTTATAAGGGTTTTAATTTTCTGTTCTTTGCACTTTCTTGCTATTTCTCTTTAATAAAAAAAAAAATCCTTTTTAACATTTTTTCTCCCTTTTCCTTTCACATTTTTCCTTATGCGTGCCCCACCAAAAAGCCAGCATTAACAGTGTGTAAAAACAAAACAATAAACCAATAAGAAGTGTTGGAAGGACGCGTGCATTATTACCTGTAGAGGTGTGTGGGTCGTCTATCTCCTCGCTGTCTCTGCTGGATGGCCTACGACCCACAGAGTATGCTCTCTGTCTCCTGCTACCAGCTGTGTGTCTGCTTCCAAAATGCACACCTTACACAACACAAACCAGTAACACAAATACACACCACTAAGAAAAAACACAAATGAATACTGAATGTTATAGTCACACAGCATTTTGATAACTTTTCAACACAATTGTAACCCGGCGACAAAATTGTAAACATGACCACGTCAACATCAACACCACTCAGGGCCGGATCTCGGTCTGTTGGCACCCTAGACGAGTTGTTTGCTGCACTGGTGCCCCTCCATGCCCTCACCCCCACTTAATGAACTGAACTGGATTTGAATGCAAACTACATTTATATATTTATACAACATTAGGTCCAGAATGACTTTATAAGCACACATGATAGAGCATTTTGATTAATTTTGTACAAAATGGTTCAATTTAAGTAACATCTTTTTAGAAGCTTACACCATTTTTTGTATCAATATTTATAAAGAAATATGAATAATTAGCATTTTTAATCGTAATTGTTTGAAGAGAGACAATATATTGCTAACAATATATACATATACATATACAATATGTAACATTTTTGGGTCACATACAAAAATCATCTCTATAAACTTGAAATTTTTAGGGTAGCTAAATTGGTCACTTCTATGTTGCATAAACTTTTTGGTATTAAATGTATAACATTAAGTAAAAAAAAAAAAAAAAAATCAGTACCAGTACTGTTTTGGCTGATAGCATATTCTATTAACCCTCTCGACTTAATGCTGTCAAGGTGATGTCATTAGCCAAAATCAAGTAATAATATCCTACAGTAAATGCAGTCAAACCTATTTTGCCTTTTATATGTTAAGATTACAATGAAATGTAAAATCAAACCTTTTTGTAGAAAATCTTGATCATTTTAACCATGATTTAGACTTTTTGGCAAAAGCCTGAAATATGTAGAAATATACACATTCCTATGATTAAGTTCACGGCTTATGATACAATGATTCAGTACTTTTTTGTCCAGAACAACAGCTTGGTTTCTTTTTGTAACATAACAATACTTTGACAACTCTCCACCACCTATATGGTTTATTCTTCTTACCTTTGTGCTACATGCTACTAATAAGAATTTAAAGAGACTTTCACCTCTGGTTACCAAGCAACCATGCCAGAGTGTTTTGCAAGTGTGGGCACATGGCTGTTGTTCACATGTAGGTTTGTATGATATGTGTGCAAGTGTGTCTACCCATTTTTCTTATGTCTGTGGAGTCCGACAACATTTTCCTGGGAGTGGCATCAGTGGTTCTCAATGTCGTGTACATGGAGATGATTCCACAGCTCTTACTCGTCTGGATGGCTTTCATTCTGTATCGCTTTGATGAACCTGCAGTACAAAAACACATTTAAGTAATAACAGAAATCTCTTAATAACCTCTTGGATATTATATATGGATAATAACAGGTTAAGAGTGACTATTATTGCATAAATAAACAGAGCAATGCTTATGTTGCATTGGTCCTAGAAATTAACTGAAACTGGATAAATTTGGTGCTTATTTTTTCAGAAATGTTGATATTCTTTTATCTGCCATTTCATACCAACTACACTTTGATATGTTTATATCATGCTTTTCTACAAACCCAAAAAAATGACACTATTTCTGTCCTGCTCATTCAGTATTTTGTGCTCGAGCCAAAAAACATAGTAAACAATTTTTATGTGAATTTAAACTTTAATAGTAGTCTTTTCATTACATTATCTAAAAAATAAAACTATTTATGACATTATTGCTCAGCTGTTTGACATCTACGCTGATTCATTTTTCCCCCAGTTCTCTCTGATTTCTCTCACCATGCTCTATGTCTGTCTCCTTCTCTGCCAAGTTCTCAAAATCTCGGATGACAGAGCGGGCTGCAAGATGGTGAACAATCTCATCCCATGTGTCCCGTGGTGCTTCTTCAGAACTCCAGAGGACACATAGGTCCATGCTGACCTCCCAGGACATTGGCCTCGATCCCAGCAGGCCATGGATCACTGACCGGCATGGCACTTGCACAACCTGATGTTGAATTAATTACTATGGCTACATGTTTTATGTGTTATTGCTTGGAAACTCTATATTGGTATTTAACAAATGCTTACAGGAGCAGCGGCAAATAGGGATTCAGGATCAGTGAAACCATCCCAGTCCAGTGGTGATGCTGGGAAAAGAAGACCATCTGGAGGGAAGGGTGAAATGAGGTAGAATGAGAAAGACATTCATCAAAAGACAAGAATTTAGAGGAAATATGTAAATATAATGTGTACTCAATTACTAATTAGTTAGAAACAAGTGCTCTAACAGAGTTTTAACTGTTGCAATTCTTAAGACCTAAACCAAGAAGTATTATGACATTTTTTTCTTTGTGTTTTATGTTTTATTACATGACTATGTTTTATATAAAATACTTTGTGATCTGTGTATGCGCGTGTGTGTGTCTCACTGGAGTCTGTTTGAGATAGGGCTCCTTGTGGAATATTTTGTGTCTCTGAATCACTCTCCTCCAGCCTGCCCCCTACTGTCTGCTCGAATGAGACTCTCTCCAGTGCCCTTCGCAGTCGGTGCATGTCCAGGTCCCCCTGTGGTGAGGAAAAACTGCGGCCAGCCAGTGCAGCACGAGCTAAAGCCTTGTGCCTGCCCATGCCTCCCTCAACATCTAACAGACGGCCAGCCTAAACATGCACACATGCACAATCACTGCACTTGTAAAACAGCAACATATCTTCTTATTAGAAATGCGCTTGTCTGATTGCTTGATATACTGTACAGTGCCTTATGCAGTACTCATACCCCTTTAACTTTATCACATTTTATGACGTCACAACAACAAACCTTTGTTTTTTTTATTGGGATTTTATGTGATAGACCAATACAAAGTGTTGATTTTTCTTTTTATTCCAGCAGAACAAAGGTGCACCCTATTTACTAATTCAATTCAAGGCACTTGGTTTCACTGGAGTTTAGTTAGGGGTATCAGAGTGAAGGGAGTTACTGTAAATACAAATGCATGCCACACTTTCTCAATCCCAATAAAATATATTTACGTCTGTTGTTGTAATGGACAATATGTGGAAAAGGTCAAAAGGTATGATGACTTTTAAGGCACTGTATCTGGATTAAATTAATACTACTAACTGACCTCATTCACTCAGATAACAGAAACAAATAATTAAGAACATATTTTAATTACATTAAATTTAACCAACTACCCATGCCTCATGGCTTTTGACCAGTGTTCTTAGGATAGGATCTGGATCAACCCCAACCCTGATTATGCATATTTTTTGCAAATTATTATTATTATTATTTTGCAAATATTATCTGATTGAATTAAATCTTCAAAAAAAATAAATTCATAAATTCATAAATTTATTAATGTTTCTCGATTATTGCCAATAGATAATCTGAATATTTTGAGGATGTAACAAAATTATATAATTAGGCAACTACATGCAAACATCTATTAATGGGCTATATCCAAAACTGCATATCTGATATATACATGGAGATGACTAAACATGCTGATTATGGCATCTTAAATTTACCCTAATATTTAGCCATTAAAACATTTGAAATCCAACATAAGGATTATTTTTCAGAATTTATAGCCACCCATATAAGTCACTTCCACTTTGTTTTTCACCTTGCCCGACTCTGCCTCCGGTGAGGCCAGGTTTTGTTTCCATGATGTGTCCCAGCGTGAGAGACTCTGGCTGTGTTGAGGCTGCACTCTCTCCAGGCCATGAGGAAGTGATGCAGCATCCATGCCCAGAGAGAGGCACCCAGCTGGAGGAGAGAAAGATGAAAACACACCTCTCTCACTGCCCAGAGAGCATCGTGTTAGTGTGTACTGTTCCTGCACATATGATGTCTGCTCAATCCGCCAGCGCACATCACTTGAAGCGTAGTCATCAGCAGCTTACAATCAAACAAAAAGAACCAGAAATTATTATCATTTGATCAACTAGTAATTAATTTATAAGAATGATAGTTTTTGTCGGCATGCTTTCATTAAGAATTAATTTGCACAAGTAGGTATTTTATTTTTGCATGTTCCTTCCATCCTTGTTATTTCACTTTGATATAACATTACTACTAGGAAGTGTCATTTCTGTTTATGGTTATTTTGATCATAACAGATTCCATGTAAAAACATATGCATCATGTTTTATGTACAGTGTGTATTTTGTTGCTTTAAAAATAAGATCAAGTAGTGGAAATAGTAAAGGTTGATTAAAGTAGAACTCCACTTTACCAATAACAATATCAGAGGTGGTAACTTAAACCAAAAAACTGCCTCCCAAAACTTTTCTGTACATGTGTAGTTCCCATTAATTCAATTTTTTTTGTTTATAAACTGTGTGTATGTGTGCCTGGTTACGATGAACTAAATGGACTGTAGCAGAGTGTAGCTAAAGAGAGAAAGAGATGACTGGGTGGAGATGGATTCATTCTCAAACCTGCATATTGTAGCTTTAACAGTCTACGTATACTGTATAATGCATGAAATCAGAGTTCAAGATGTATGTGTATGTGTATACAAGTATGTCTCACCTGAGTTGCTAATGTTGTCTGTGGCTAGAGCACAGGAAAACTCTGAATTTTCTCTAAGCATATCCTCAGTGTCTTCCTCATGCCCTAGTTCTCCTCGTCCCTCTCTTTCAGTCATGGACACCAATGGGTGCAGCAGCTCAGAGGAGCCATGGGATAGCTCAAACACTGACCCAAATGAACCATATGGCAACGGCCTGTTGACCTGATTCTTTATCTACATGCACACATACGCACAAAGCTTTCACTTTTTTTAATCTGGGTACAATAACACATTTTCCAGTATGAGAGTATAAACACAAAATACTGTACTTTCCTTATTTTCTCAAAAAATGTTAAAGTAAATTTATTCTAGACCTAGTGGACTGTAATCTAGCATACTGGCCATATAGCAATGGCCAAAAGTTTTGAGAATAACATAAATATAAATTTTCAGTCTGCTGCTTTAGTATTTTTAAATCTTTTTATCAGATGTTACTATGGTATACTGAAGTATCCTGTAATTATAAGCATTTCATAAGCGTCAAAGGTTTTTATTGACAGTTACATTAAGTTTATGCAAAGAGTCAATATTTTTAATAAATAAAACCAAGTTTTTGTTTATAATAATAAAAACAGCCTTTTTCCATGCAATAAATAACAGGTTGTCCCCTACTTAACAAGAATACGCCTTCGACAAAAATATACAATATAAAGCATACTGTACCATCATGTGGCCAAAAATCTTAAACATGCCCAAAGGAAATAAATTTTACAGTGAAATGTTGTCTCTGTGCTTTTAAATCATAAGGGAAATCCAGGACGAACACCTTCAGAATACAGTTTCTTACATCCACCAAGATAATCTGTCACACTTCCTACTCTCTCCGTCTCTGTCTCATTTACACTTACATCATTCTTTTTAACTTTGAAAGCAGAGACATCGTAGAGTGTGCAGTAGCCAATCAAACGGTTCCCTGGGTAGAGAGCAGGGATCTCATTGGGTGAGAGAAGCGCCTCCATGTTGTCTGGCACGTACCAGTCAATGCGCACATCTGTCAGCGCAGGTTCCAGAGCCTTCTTCAGACACTTTATCAGCTACAAAAGAGCAATTATCTTATAAAAAAAAGAACATCAGTTTCACGTCTTATTAAACAATTATCTCACAATGCTGACTTTTTCATTAAAACAGTTAAATCTCCAGCTCCCTGGCATAATTTGACCTTTTTGAAGTATAGAAAAAGGTCAAATTATATTTCATATTTTTATATTTTTTGTTTATATTTATGTTTTGTTTATATTTTTAGTTAAAAAGGGGATCGAAAATGCCTGATCAGTGTTGACAAATTGTAAGATTATATCATTCTGTCTGATGCATTTCTCATAAGGATAGCTGGATGTTTTTTTTTTTTTTTGCTTGTTTGTTTCTTCAATATACATTATCATCAAAAGTTTAGGCACACCTTATAATTCCATGGTCTTCCATGTATTTTATTTCTATCTACATTGTAAAACAATGCTGAAGGCATCCAAAATATCCAAAAACAGACTGCTTTCCAACAATGACCACTGTTAAAAGTGCTACATAAATAACATTTTATTTAATTGAAAATATGTATAATGATAATAAGTAACTGTTAACTAGTAAGTAACTGATCACTGAACTAAACTTTTTCATCACAACATCACATGAACAGTTTCAATAAGGCAACATTTGTCCAAATTACATCTTTTCAACAGGAGTAGGATTACAGGAGTAATGAATGATATATTTTTAGAATTTGATTTAAATAGAAAATTTATACACCCTCTTTCTGTTGTGTCTCTCCACTAGATGGCAATTGTGGTCTCTCACCTTTGGCTGCAGCCTTTCATCATCACTGAGAAAATCTGCTTTTCCTCCCGTCAGCTTGGCAACACCATTAAGGAGCCTCCTACAGGCCCTTGACCCTAGACCTAGTCCAAAACATCTACACACACCCACACACACACCCACACACACACACACACACACATTGGAATCCCATGCATACTTAAGAGCTTTTTAAATTAAAGGATAAAAACATGTGATAGGATCCGTTGGGTTGCCAGAACTGGTATAACACAGATGTATAAAGGGTGTAAAAGGGTGCATACTGTAGAAGGTGCTGCGTTCCCCCTTATTGCAAATGTTAAGAAACCCTTATTTGACTTCCTCCCTCCAGAGTGAAAATGAAAGCCCTACTGGGCACACATAGACAGAATAAGTGAGAGAGTAGGTCTTTAGTATTCCTCTGGGAATAATCTGGCCATTTCGCTAATTAAATGTCCAAGGAGAGCAGAAGTAAAAGCCATACACACTGCTTAGAATTCAGCTCAGGTCTGTTTGGGTTGTAAGCTCATAAATGTTCTGAGTGCTTATCAATAACTGGCTCTGCTATGAGACACAGGCAAATCCCCACAAAAAAACTGTCACCGTACTGTAAAAAACATAGAGACTTGTATATTGTATGTTGTAACAAAAATGCACTGCTTCCATAAATTAAGATAAAATCGAATAAAAATGCACAATATTCTATTTCCCATCGCTTATTTGTTTTTACAGACAGCTAGGAAGTATGGTGATACTAAGCACATTTTATAAGTTGCACTGAAAACTCTTAGACATGGCAACCTAATGTCTTAATATGACCCATATTTTCCTCAATTACCTAACCCAGGTCGTGACCTCTTTGACAAACACCAAGATACTAACCAAGAGACGCAGGACCTTCATCGAGTTTATCTGAGTTCTTGCAGGAGGTTATTGTTTAATTACTTGGTGTAAAAGGTATTTGTATTTTAGATGTTACCTGGCATTACAGGTATTCCTTCTGACTAGTTCCAGAACTTGTCCGACGTTGCCAAGTGAGCCGTCAGTGAGAATGAAGAGCTGTCGAGGGCAGTTACGGTGAACGGGCTGATGGTACACCCAGGAGAGCGCCCCCAGGAGGTTACTGCCAACCAGCTCTGCGTGTAGCTTCTGTATAAAATCTAATACCTGGGCCATAATAATCTTTGGAGAAAAAAAAAGACAGTGAAGAGGATTTATTCATATATATTTAGAGTATTGTAATTTATCCCTTACATTATACTAAGAGTTCGTTGCTATAGTTTCATTGTTTTCCAATGCTAATTGAAACAAGCCTTTTTTTTTTGTTGACATTTTGCAATTTTGATGATATATATAATCAATACTGATCTACTGTATAAACAAAAAAATAACTAATTATTGTCTAATCATGTTTTAACCAAAACATATTGATTCTTACCTTTTGTTATTGATTATACTGTACAAAACTGTTCAGTTCAGTTGGAGGACTTGATCTGGCCATGTTTTTGACATTAATTTTGAGATTTTAAAAAAAGAATAAAAGAATATATAAAGAATATTAACACTGAACTCCTCCATTTCTCTTGCCAATGAGCTAATCACAATCGTTGCTCATGTTGAACCCAATAATGTCAATGTCATGGGGCACAGAGCTTTCAAACCTTAGGAAATAGCTAACAATTAACAGCTTCTTTTGCCCATGACATGCAAGCCCTTTAGTTGAGTGAACACACATAAAGCAACATGGCGCCCTAATCACGTCCTTCAAGTATGTAAAGATTAGTTAGCTTGTGTTTTCATAAAAATGTTCATACATGCAGCCATATGGTAACCTATTTGACATGTAAATGGAGGAATTAATTTACTTGAGTAATATCTTCTACTTTTCTCAACTTTTCTCTACTTTTACTCAAGTACAGTATTACTCATTATTCCTATTCTACACCTTTGGCTAAATTTGCAGGCAAAAACACAACACAGGGATAGGCTTGCTCTCCAACAATGATGGAAAGGTTAACATTGAGGTGGCTGTAACCTTTGCACTGTGGTGCCAGAAAAACAATTTCTCTCTGAATGTGGAGATGACCAAGGAACTACAGTGGAACCTTTGATAGTGAGCATAAAATCTTTCCGGAAGCGTGCTTGTATATTAAAATACTCATATATCAAAGTGAATTTCCCCCATAAGAAATAGTAAAAACACAGATTATTTGTTCCACAACCCTAATTTTTTTTCTAAAAAATAACTAATACAAAATATGAAGTAAAAATAAAACAAATTAACCTATACTTTACCTTCGAGAAAAGTAAAAAAAAATAATAATCCAGACAGATAAGTGTTTCCAATAGTGTTTGTTGACTTTCTTCCTCCCTCCCTCCCTCCTCTCATCTAACAGAGTAGCCCTCCCTCCCCTCTTATTTGAGAGGACAACTTTCCCACACACAAAATAAATGATGCTTAAGGTCACAATATTAGTAAACAGTACACACGCGCACGAATGTTAACTATACAAGAGACCGAGCTTGGGAGATGATTACCCACAATTCCGCAGCGAGCGAGAGAGAAGAACCATTGGCTCAGTTGTGATCATGTTATGCTTGGTGTCAAAACAAGAAGCGCATGCGTGCCACATAATACTTGATGATGCTTGGTAGTCGTAAATCAAGACATGCTCGTTTTGTTACAAAGTTTTGCTCGTCTTGCGTAACTCTCGCAAACCAGGTTACTCACAATCTGAGATTCCACTGTAATTGTTCCACTGTAATTGTGTAGAAATCAGGTAAAATCACAATAAAATCACAACTGGTCAAAGCACCCGTCTAAAAAGGACCTCAATGGTTCTTCAACTTTAGGTTTCCCAAAAGGTTTTGTTTGTTTTGAGCCACAGAATTCTCAGGTCATTTTATACCTGTACTATTGAGGACGCCCTGACCAACAACAACACCTGCTGGCTCAGGAAATGGAACCTTCCCCGTTTACCTGACAAGGTGTATGACAAGACCTTGAAGATCATAAAAATCCCCAGCCACCCAAACAACAATTCTCTTGAGATCTGGTCTCTATTGGCCATGAGAATAAATTACATCACTTAACATCCCTATTTTTTTATTGACTTGGCATACTTCTTTAATACTGTAAACCTTTTTTGACAAAGTCTAAAAAAGTCATAAAACAAGTGTTTTACCTACAGTACACCTCAGTGCAGCATCATTCACAAGCCATTAGTACAGCCAGCAATATTTATACTGTTAAATCAGTTGTAAATCAGTCATAATTTTAATCAATCTTTCAATAACTGCAGGTTTCTAGGGTGGGTTCATTTTGCATGCAAGTTTTCAACAGTACAGTCAAAGCCTGATTTGCTTTGGCTAATGCATGATGCGAAATGTCAAATAGGTCACCATATGGCTGCTTGTATCTTTAACCCTGGAGCAGCTAAAACCTGATACTGCACTGCCATGGCAACCTGCTGTACCAACAAGGACATGGGTTCTTATCAGCATAAAAGGTTGCCTGCAGATAAGTAACCATCACATCACACCAATCCACCCCCCCCCCCACCACCACACACACACACACACTACACCACTCAGTAGTCATTAGCTTTGCTGAAGGTAACATCTAAAGTGTCTTTAGGTCTGTCAATAAAGTTTATGTGCTCCTGGTAATAATAAGCAAACCACTAATATTTCGAGCCACCTGTTTATTGTTATGAGCTGCCTATAAGTGTTAGATAGAGTTGAGATTACAGTATGTAAAATATTTCTGGCTCAAGGTAGAAAATTATCACTGTATGGTTGTAAAAATAGAGACAAAACTTTATTTTAAAAAGCTCAGGATCAAAACCAGAGATAAAATTTCCAGACAGTAATTTTTCCAAACAGCCATCTGCTACAGCCATATTAATACTTATCGTCTTTGATTATGATTAAATGGAAGAAATGCACACTTACATCAGCGCAGGGCTTGCTGGAGGTATACAGAGGCTTTACAACAGTGCCGAAGCCAGCAATGTTTACCACTGCACTACTTGGAAGGCTCTTAATGGCCACCAGCATACCTTCCTGTTTAAGGCAGGACATGAGCGTGAGACAGTAGCAAACAACAACATTTTCAAACTTGGGAAACATTGACAACAGCTAGATTTATAAGATGAGATAAAGAAGTCTTCCAGAAAGAGAGCGATTCATTTCGCACCTTGATCTTGTTGATGCTGTGCTGTGTCATGTTCCCGCTGCAGTTGATCAGGAACAGAAGCTCTCGGCTGGCCTGCTGCAGCTCCAGAGGCCCAGACAACAAATCCGGACAAAAATTTAACATCAGCACGGGGTTGTTTA
Organism: Clarias gariepinus; assembly: GCF_024256425.1. Taxonomy (NCBI): domain Eukaryota; kingdom Metazoa; phylum Chordata; class Actinopteri; order Siluriformes; family Clariidae; genus Clarias; species Clarias gariepinus. The sequence goes on from NC_071124.1 coordinate 12,707,317, forward strand.
GCACATCCTTGTGGTAACGCTTTCTCACAAACTCCAGCTGATGATCAAAGACACTTGTTATTTGCTGTATATATACTGTAGGTCCACAAGTCTTTATTTCTTTATATACAAAAAATACTTTGGCAAATTAATATACTACCATCTCTTATGTTAAAGCAAACACAAACCAATACAAAAAACACTTTGATAAGTATTTATATCTTTATCTCTTTTATAAATAAGAGAATATTAGTAAAAGAGGCAACAGCGTAAAAAGTATCTCACTTTTTTCTCAGGTTTTGCTTCTTTGGGGACTCGGCGAATGAAATCCCGACGTGCACTGATTTGCTGCTCATACTGGCTGAATGTAAGCCGGCCCCTTTCCAGAATTATCAATGGACTGTGAGGCTCTGTTAATAGCATATAAACCGTGTTTTATATTATTTATATTATTGTATATAAATGACCAAATGACCAATTCTTCTGGACCTTACAGGATTTTTCTCCTCAAGAAGCAAAAATGTAATTAGGGGTAAAATTCACGCTCATCATAAATGCATAAAATTTACAAAAAATTGGTAATTTATTAGTGTATGGTGAGGTATAACTTTTTACGCTGTTTCCCTTACCGCTTAAGTGCAAGATGATTTCCAAGTGTCGGTCGTACTGGTGTTCCTCCGCGAGGGTGATGTAAGTAGCAGAGGCAGACTGAGCACTGGGGTCTGCATCTGCTCGCAGTGCATGTGTTGGGCTCTCTAGACCTGAGTAGAACCAGAAAGAATCACTGGTGTTGACTGGAATACTTTAGAAATTTAGCTGTTTTTGCTGTTTGGGGAGACAGCCAAGTTGAAAAAGAAATAAAAGGAAAAAGAGAATCCAAGTAAAGCAGATGATAAAGATACAGAAAAGTTAGGACAGTATGGACATAGATGGAAGACATTAAGACAGATAGGACAGGTGGGAGTGAACATACAGTAGATGAATTACTTCTGCTGGCTTTAAAGTAAGTTGGTGACATGAACTGGTTAATTTGTATTATGAACACTGGAAGTTTTTAACATACACATTAAGCCTTCAAGAATTAGTACAGAGAAGAGCTTTCAAAAAAGTGAATTTATGATTTTACCTTAGACTAAAACAAGGCCACGTGTAGGTGTGGGCGGTGGGTGAGACTGATATACTGGCCCATATAAGTTCTAATCCCTTAGTGGCACTAATGTGGACTAGATTGAAGCTCTCTCATCAGCCAGTTTAAAGCTGATCATTTGTATTTGTTATATTAGTATTTTCCGGTTGTGTATAGTGTCAAAGTTTTACCCTCAGGACCTTAAGGATCTGACCCAAAAAATACAGTGTGTTCCTATGGTTCGTCCCATATATGTTGAAATAGAGACTGATAACATGGTAAGCGTTTTCCCAGAAAAGGATTCAAATGATTTGTGCAGACACAACAGAAGACAACATGCTAAAGTCCCTCAGTGAAGCCATTCTCCTGGTATAAGATACAAATAAATAGATTTTTTAGATAATCCATCAGTCACCCAGAAAAGAGGTATTTAAGAAGGGCAATAGAGTGTGTTTACTGACAGGGCATGAATGACCAAAGCAAGTCATACATTGCCAGATGTGATGCTAGATCTGCTGGCACAAGTCAGCACAAATCAGCAGAAGAAGATATTATATCAAAGCAAGGACCAGTAAGGCCAAGCAAACCACTATGCCAAAGGTTGGCACAAACTTGTACACCCATGGTAACAAAAATTCTCATCACATTGGAGTACTATTCCAATTTCTGGTAGATGGATTACTTAAGGGATACATAGCCTTCGTACACTTGTTAGATAGCTGTAACCACAATATAAGAACATTTTATTTTGAGTTTGTGTAAACTACTTTAAATACCATTTATCGCTAGGGCTAGTCCAGTTCACATAAACCCAATCATGAAGAAGACTTGTTACTTGACAGGTATGGAAAAAGATTGCCAAGTAAAGCTGATGCAAAAACTTGAAAGAACTTCATAAGAAATGGAGTGGAGTCAATGCATCAAGAGCCTCCATGCACAAACATCTTCAAGAAATTGCATTTCAATAGAAAATCAAGGTCTCAGAATCTGGAGAAAGAGTGGATAGGCACAGAATCCAAATTGATTGATGTCCACAGTTGATGATTGGGGTGCCATGTCATCTGCTGGTGTTGGTCTTCCATAAGATTTTTTGAGCACTTTATGCTTTCGTCTGCTGACAAGCTGATTCTCTTAACATCTTAACATCTGCCCATGGTGCCAAAGATACCACCAACTGGTTTGCTGACCATAATATTACTGTGCTTGATTGGCCAGCCAACTAGCCTGTCCTAAATCCCATATAGCGTCTGTGTGGTATTGTCAAGAAATAGATAAGAAACATCCAACCCAACAATACAGATGAGCTTCAATAATGCCTCAGGCTAATCGCCTTTATGCCATGCAGCATTGATGTAGTAATTCATGATGTAGCCCTGACCAAGTACTATGTGCATAAATAAACATATAAAATTCTGTATTGTTTTTACAGTATGTGGATGATGTAAGCTGCTGAATTTAACGTGAAGTAAAACGTTACCTGCGAGAAGACAGGCCCCTCGAACCAACAGCTGGAAGTTGAGTTCATAGGGGGCGAGGTTGGTTGCAGGGCTAGAGAACAGTGAGTGAATGCAATGCTCATTCATTTCCAGTATCTTCTCCTGCTTACCAGAAACACCACCAAAACACCTTGTTGCACTTCAGTGGAGGTAGAAGAACATATAAACAAAGGGAGTCTAAGGGATTATTAATATTATTGAGAAATAAATGAAAAATATTATCATACTGTATGTTTATGCTAAAAACACATATAAGTCGTGGGTTACAGGAGGTGATAAAGATCAGTGTTATTAGATTATGTTTTCACCCTTGGTACCTACTGAACCACAATCAAACTTTTTTTTTTTTTCAAACATAGAAATATCCATTGATCAAAAATGTACTACCGGATTTATTCTACAGGCAGTTGCTTCAAGTCTGACGTGATGGTACTGGAAAAATGCTAAACATCATTACGGTACATGAAGGTGTTCTAGAAAGTTGCATGTTCTTGTATGTCTTGTTAAGCACATTATTTTTTGCAGCATATCTTTGTCTAGCACCTGTGTATGTTTCTCATATCCCTTGATATTGCAGCTAGTCATAGTATTCCACCTGAGGTCCTGTTTTTTCTTTTTATGTGCTGTGTTTAATGGTGAATAGGGATGCACTTGCATCCTCTTTGCCTTATTATCCTGACAAAGCTTCCTGTAAAATTTAATTAAATTTTAGCAATGTTAACAAATTTGTTTCAGTTATGGTCTGTAAGGTTTAATGTATCACAAATTATTTATGTATTAATATATTTAAATAAAGATCAGACTTTCTTCTCAAGTAAAATATGCAAGTAAGCTGAACATACTGTAAGAAATCTATTCTTAGGGTAAACTAATTAAATACAATTAAGAACAATACAGGCCTAATTAATTTAGGTAAATAGTAAAACATTAATATGTAAAAGCTACACAAGGACAAAATATTTCTTGATCCCATTTGGGTGCATCACTTCACTGGAAATAAATGGTGTGTGTGTTTATTAGATGGTGTGCTCTTTGGTTGTTGTGTTTTTTTTTTGCACATCTTTAATTTATGATGTTCAGTAGGACATTCAAAGGAGCATAACCAAGCAGCCAGATGCCAGTGAGTAAATCAGCAATGAACTGATTGGAGATGTCAAACTTAATCATACTGTATCAGCACAATTTGAAATTATGCAGTATGTGTATTCGTAAAAGTGGCAAATAAAAAATGTACAAGTACAAGGTTCTGTTTATGCATTTGCATCCATTTCTTAGTTACAAGTTACAAGTCTAGCTAACTTATTAATAAGTATTAAATCTGTTACACCACCATAATTGTTTATTCAGACATATGGAGATAAAAACTACAAGCAAAAATGAACAACAACAGCCATCACCTTGTCTCATTCGATCGCCCCCCAGTTTCACCTTTGACAGGTTGCAGCCAATCTCTTACTATGGGTGTGAGCACTGTAGGGTAGATCAGATGTATAGCTCCATTTTCTAAAGTGGAGAGTTCCAGAGTAGTACTGATAACAATAGACACCACCTCCGTAGGAGCAATGATCCCTGTTCCTGTAATGAAGTTAGTCCTCTCTAGATCTTCATCCATCAGGAGATGACCTGAATACAGACTCAAAGACAAACAGAAAAGGATAGAGGCCCCAGTTTAACCAAAACATTTTATTTCTACTTGGATTTAATTCAATTCAATTCAATTCAATTTTATTTGTATAGCGCTTTTAGCAATTTTCATTGCCGCAAAGCAGCTTTACACAGTCAAAAGAATTATTTAGGTTTGTATGAAATGTGAATTTGTATGAATCAAAATGGTCAGTTTGTCCCTGGTGAGCAAGCCGAGGGCGACAGTGGCAAGGAAAAACTCCCTGAGATGGTAATAGGAAGAAACCTTGAGAGGAACCAGACTCAACAGGGAACCCATCCTCATTTGGGTGAAACAGAAAGCAGTAAATGATCTGCATTATTACAGTGTGTAGGGTGGGAGGCAGTATAGCTATAATAGCTGATGTTAATTGATGTTAATATGGAGTCCAGGTAGTTATTGAAAACCCAGGTAGACTTGTAAGAAGTTCCAGTCATGAACTATCGAACTGTCAAGTCCCCAGAGAAACAGTTGCCAACACCAGTCAAGGCCAGAACCATTTTCTAGATAGAGAGAATCATTCCCAGACACCAGACGCATCCCAGAGAGACACACGGGGCATCCATGTGACGAGATCTTCAGCCAGAAGCGGGGCACCAGGATGGGTCAGACAGGTCCGGAGGGCAGAGGGAGTCTGGATCACTGGCAGCTCAGGAACGACATGTGTAGCTCGACAGAGAGAGAGAGAAAGAGTGAAAGGGGGGACAGGAGGAGAGAGGAAAAAGAAAGAGGGGGGGAAGAGAAGAAGAGGAGAGATGGCAGTTAGGTATGGTCACAGTCACACAATGTATAATGTGAATGTATATTAACTGTAGAGTGCAAGCAGAGACTCCGGCAGAACTAACTATGACAGCATAACTAAAAGGGAGAGCCAGAAGGAAACACAAACATGAGGGCTTCCTGACATGTAAAGCAAACAATCACCTCACCGTCAGCAAACCTGAGTGATCAATGAGAGTGAGGAAGACAGCATCCAAACATACCAGTTCACCATAATACTCTACGTCCATGAGTCCCCCAGATCTGCTCCTTTACCTATGGCAAATCTATTTATAAAAATGCTTGGCTAAATAAATAGGTTTTTAGCCTGGACTTAAACACTGAGACTGTGTCTGAGTCCCGAACACTATTTGGAAGACTATTCCATAACTTTGGGGCTTTGTAAGAAAAAGCTCTGCCCCCAGCTGTATTTTTCATAATACGCGGTACTGACAAGCAGCCTGCATCCTTTGATCGAAGTAGGCGTGGCGGATTGTAAGACACTAGCAGTTCGCTCAGGTACTGCGGGGCGAGACCATTTAATGCTTTATATGTCAAGAGTAGTATTTTAAAATCGATGCGAAATTTCACAGGGAGCCAATGGAGTGAAGATAAGATAGGGGTGATGTGCTCATATCTTCTGGTTCTGGTGAGGACTCTCGCTGCTGCATTCTGGACTAGCTGAAGCTTATTTATGCATCTAGCTGAACAACCAGACAGTAAGGCATTACAATAGTCCAACCTAGAGGTGATAAAAGCATGAACTAGTTTTTCTGCGTCGTTTAGCGACAATAAATTTCTTATTCTGGCAATATTTCTGAGGTGAAAGAATGCTATCCTGGTAATATTATCTACATGTGCTTCAAATGAAAGGCTGGAATCAATAATCACACCAAGGTCTTTCACTGTTGCATTTGATGGAACAGAAAGGCCATCTAAAGTTACGGTGTGATCTAAAATTTTACTCCTAGCTGTATGCGGTCCTATGACTAGAACTTCTGTCTTATCCGGATTTAGCAGAAGGAAGTTAATTAGCATCCAATTTCTTATGTCCTGCACACATTGCTCAATTTTAGTAAGCTGTTTTTTCTCATCAGGTTTTGCTGAGACATATAACTGTGTATCGTCAGCATAACAATGAAAACTAATACCATGCTTACGGATTATGTTGCCCAGAGGAAGCATGTAAAGGGAAAAAAGCAGTGGACCTAAAACTGAACCCTGCGGAACGCCAAACTCCACTAGAGAACATGCAGAATAATCACCATTTAAGTCTACATACTGATAACGATGGGTCAGATAGGATCTGAGCCAGGAGAGGGCTGTACCCTTAATTCCCACTACATTTTCTAATCTGTGAAGAAGAATAGCGTGATCAACAGTGTCAAAAGCTGCACTGAGGTCAAGTAATACAAGCATAGTTACACAACCCTGATCAGAGGCCAATAGAATGTCATTTACTACTTTAACGAGCGCTGTCTCTATACTGTGATGAGGCCTAAATCCTGACTGATACAGTTCATGTATGCCATTTCTATGTATATATGAGCATAGCTGCTCCGCTACTATCTTTTCCAGGATCTTAGAGATAAAGGGGAGGTTTGATATTGGTCTGTAACTGGACAGCTGACAGGGGTCGAGGTCAGGTTTCTTAATTATTGGTTTGATAACTGCTAATTTAAAAGATTTTGGAACATATCCAATGCTGAGTGAAGAATTAATTATTCTCAACAGGGGTTCTATTATTGCTGGTACTATCTGTTTAAGAAAATGTGTCGGTACAGGATCTAATATACAGGTTGATGAATTTGAAGAAGAGATGAGTGAAATTAGTTCATTCTCTTCAAGGGGAGTAAAGTATTCTAGGTTCTGGTCTGACATGGCTAGATTAACATCTGCATCAATTACATTGTTCGGTTTCAAAACCTCAATTTTATGCCTAATATTTACAATTTTATTATTAAAAAAGTTCATGAAGTCCTCACTATTGCATGATGTTGTTGTGGAGATTTCTGCAGTGGTCTTATTTGTGGTTAATTTGGCTACAGCATTAAATAAGAATCTAGGATTATTTTTGTTATTTTCTATAAGAGTGGAGAGATATGTTGATCTAGCTACACTAAGAGCTTTTCTATAGTTCAGGATGCTCTCCTTCCATGCTATTCGAAATACTAGTAATTTAGTTTGACGCCATTTACGTTCTAATTTCCGAGCGGTCTGTTTTAAAGTGCGCGTGTGATCGTTATACCAGGGAGCAAGTTTTTTATCTCTAATAATTTTTCTTTTGACTGGAGCTACATTATCTAGGGTATAGCGAAATGTCGACTCTAAATATTCAGTCGCCTGATCGAGTTCTGTGGGGTCAGACGGTGATCTAATCGAAGTTGGGAACTCTGGGAGATTACTGATAAAACTCTGTTTGGTAGTTGATGTGAATGTACGTTTCATACGGTAGCGCGGCGCTGTGTGTACATTATTACTGTGACACACTTGAATTGAGACAAGATAGTGATCTGAGATAACTTCAGATAGTGGTATTGTGAATAAATTTCTTATACTTAATCCAAATAATATTATTAAATCTAAAGTGTGACCTGCTTTATGAGTGGGTCCTACTACACACTGATTTACTCCTACCAAGTCCAGTATAGACATAAATGCAGTTCTCAGAGGGTCTTCTGGGTTTTCAAAATGAATATTAAAATCTCCAGCAATTAACACTTTGTCTACAGAAACGACTAGGTTTGAGAGGAAATCTGCAAATAAGAAATTCCGAGTACGGCCCTGGAGGTCTGTAAATGACAATTAGCGGGATCGACTGAGCTGACTTAATATAGTTAAATACACTTATGTTACTATAAAGAATTTCAAATGAATTAAATTTGTGTCCGTGTTTTTGTACAATAGTCAAATTATCATTGTGAATAACTGCGACGCCTCCTCCTCTACCAGTTAACCGAGGCTGGTGTATGTAGCTGTATCCAGGAGGACTAGCTTCATTTAGAGCTACATACTCGTCCTGTTTAATCCAGGTTTCTGTTAAACAGAGTATATCAAATTCCTGATCTGTGATAATTTCATTAACTATAATATAAATATAAACTTTTATATTTATTAAAGTAAATACTTTTATATTAATATACCCGGTACTCGCAAACCAAGGCTTGTTCGTTTTCCAAGTCAAAAACCTTTGCTCGTCCTGCAGAACACTTTTGCAAACCGTGTTACTCGCAATCCAAGGTTTCACTGTAATTAGATGTTACTGAAGAATGCAGCTTAAAAGTTTTAGGCAGAATGTCAGTATGGCCCCTCTCTCACCAGGCTGCCAACCCATGGACTTTTTAGCTGACCTGCCCATTGGATATTTCACCATTATATGACAGACTTGAGCACCACCAAATTTCCACTTTTTAAAAATATGTCCACCCGCTATCTTCACTAAGTATGCTGCTTCACTTCCTTGCTCTGCTCAGGACATTGCATCTCCATGTCCATCAGGATGTCTCTCTAATTCCCTATTTTGTTGCGGACATCACTGAGCCTTGTTGTTCTGCTGAGCAAGTCAATCTGCCACCCTGCTATGCTAAAGGCATTGCTTCACATAGGACACTATGCCTGTTGCTATAGAGGTTAACAGCACATCTCTTTTAGATTCCTTTATACTGATAAAAGATTTGGATCTTACTGGGTAATGCCAACATGGCAAAAAAAAAAAAAAAAAAAAGCCATATCCTACATTTAGAAAATGCTATAACTGATGCTGATATCGAAGATAAAACTAATGGTTACTTTCTAGGTAACTTCCTAGAATGTCTAGGTTTTCTAGTTTTTTTTCTTGTACCAGACATGATGTACTGCGATAAGCACACAACTATTGTCTTGCTGATTACTTTGAAATAAGAAATACTCTGGATCGTGTCATGAGACACTTCCCATGGCCCGGTGTTAAGTCTGACATTGTAAAATATATGTCATGCATGTCAATTTGTCAAATCAAACGATCCCAGTATCTCACCAGATCCTTAATATCCCCCGTTTTCATGGTTTTGCGAAAGGCAACGCTCGTACGGGAACTAAGAGAGGTGAGGAGTGCTCGACAATAGGCCTGCGACTACAAGAAGATCTTGGCAAGAGTTTCACAAGCAAGGCACAAGAGAACAACACCAACGCTGCATGTGCCTTGTGTACCCCCAGAGGAAGTTCTCACCAATGCTCTCCTCAACCTTTTCAACTCTCTCCCGCTCTCTCTCGCTCTCTCTCACTCTCTCTCATTGCTCTATGTAATAGATTACATACATTCTCCCACAAAACTCTTGCCAAGTAGAAAACATGTTCTCACTGAACTCATTGGGCTTCACCTTGATTACTCCTCAGTTTCCTTAGTCACTTCTCAATCTCATAGTCACTGTCCTGTGTTCACAAGGTCTGTGAGAACCAGAAGAGCCATGAGTGTGTGCTTCAAGAGTGAGTCTGCAAGTGAGCCGAGTGCATGATGAGAAAAAATATATATAATTTATTTCAAATTGAAAAGAAAAATGCTTGACATGTCCAGTAATTCGGTAAATTTAGCAGAGATTGGTGAGGTTGAAGAGAGGTTTGGAGGGTTTCAGAATCTGCAGTAAAACAGGACATTTTCTCGCCAAAATCACTCTGATCAAGTTTCTTATCAGAGTCCAGAAAGTATAAAGGATGCTTGCTAACTAGTGTTACTACACCACAACCTAATTAAACAACATCATGAACTGGAGCTAGTAATTACTTGAAGCTTTATCTATTTCTGCTACCTTAGTTAGTTAAAGCTTATCAGCTGAACACTCTCATATTGTGAAACGGTAAACATTCAGTCTTACAGTAACACTTAGACTTGGGTAAATAAAATCTATTTAATTAGTTTTACATGCAGATTACTACTTCCACAAAATCAGCATCCACCAAACTATAAAAAAAAACAATCCTGTATATTAGTACATCTATTACACAGCAAACACATGAATTTATATTCATCAAACAGGGAGAGACTGAAATGTGGGATATTTGGTTGAAAATGTTTGTGATTTTTCCTTTTTGTAGAGAAAGCATGGTAGCCATGTGCAAAGATGTTTCGTTTAAAATTAATCTAAAACTGGATGTTTGCCAGTTCTTAAATCCCTTTATTGTGCAGCCAAAAATAAAGGGAAGTTATTCACCTGCATGCTGACTGCCAATGATAAAGACTGCCATTCAAGCTTTAAAAAAATCTAACATAAGGTATAAACAGGTGAAGATGATAACAGATGGACAGTGATGCTAAATGCTGAGTGGGTGGAACAGACATTACATAAACAACCAAATTTTACTTTACAGTAGACGTTTGTTCCCAATTCTTTAATACATTTAATTACGATATTTATTATTATTTAATTTAATAAAGAAATGAGGGTGTGGCTTAAGGCTTTTTGCACAGTATTATATATGAAGAAACTGTAGACCATCTTACTCTTTGTGGCTGATGAGAATGGCCTTTTTATAGGTCACACATACAAGGTTATGTTCAGACAGAATCTGTTCTGCCAGGGAAACAAGCAGATGGGTATCTCTAAATGACCGAAAGAAAACTGAACCCGAGTGATTCTATAAAAGCTTTGCATAGATATTATTAATTCTACATGAAACAAAAGGGTGTGTGTTATGTGGGTGTTTGTGTGTGTGTATTTGTTTGTCTCACCGTTTGAACACTGAATGTCCTGGCTTGTCCCACCACAACATGTCCACTCCTTCCCATGAATGCCTGGTACTGGGCAGCAGTCGGAGCAGCAGTCCTCCAGTTTTCCTCGACTCTGGACTTCTACACTCAGGAGCCTTCCAGAAACAACTGCCTCAAACCCCACCACCACCTCCCGCTCGCTCAGTGGGTATACAAACACTCCTGTATTACAAGAGAAAAACAGATTACACACTGCACACTGCATTAAAAATTGAGACAAAATGAAATATAAGAGGAAATGTGTTAGACTGTAATCAAAATCATTCGATAGATCTGTTTTTGGTCATAGATGTGTTTTTTGTTTTTGTGGTGGTCTCAAGAACACGAAAGGGCCTGTAAGACCTAAAAAATTGGTTTGGTACATTAAAAAAAATATTATTTCCACAGTGAAGAAAAATTTCTTCACAACAGTTGGACAGGTTAACCTAATGTAGACCACTGGTGAGCAAGAAGACCAGAATATAAATTTCCAAAAAATGTGTACAACATCGAAAACATGGAAAAAAAATCAATAAATAAAAAATAATATAATATATATAAAAGATGTATAGAGAAGTCAATGAAGAAGTAAAATTATTTATCTGCAGTTATACTTGTTAGTTTGCCCAATACAAAAATGATTTCAAACCTATACTGTTTACATGATTTGGATGATTCAATTGATTAGCAATGATTAAATTAATTAAAACCACTCGCCCAATGTAGCGTGAGCCCTTTTATACTTTTAAATCAACTTGAGAATATTACTTTTTATCACTGTATAGTAGAGTATTAGGTCTGATTCTTAAAGGTTTTTAGCTTTAGATACGATAGCTAATGAAATGGGTCAGGATGGCTTTAGGAAGGTGCTAACTACTGCATACTAGGAAGAACCCTCAAGACCCTGTCATCCGACCATCACAGTTGGGCTTTGTCAAAGTTGCCCAGATCCTTATGTCTGCCTATTTATTCAATGCCTATTTATCAAGTATAAAAAATGACTTTTCCTTTGTTGACTAATGTATCTCACCCTTTAACAGGTGTTATTATAACAGAACAATGTATATAATTTTATAGTACTATGGTGTCAGCTAAAATAAAATAACATAATAAAATTAATAATATCAATTTCTATATATTAATAAGCCTATCCACATGGGAATGATAACTGTGAATATATGTGTTCACCTTCTACAGGTTTGGGGTCTGTGTTAGTGTATGTTAAGTGTGCTGTGATTCCCAGTGAACAGCCATTGGCACACGATGTGATGTGAGAGCTCTTCAGCAGCAGGGGAGCCCAGGTGTCACGGTTTCTCAAACCTGGCATCTTCCCTTTTCACACCCACACAAAAACACACACATATAAAGAAATACAGTGATTAATCATCCATAAATAATAGTAAAAAGCATACATTTATTGATTTATTCATTAATTCATTCGTCTTTACTCACTCATTTACTCACTCATATACAATTTATGTTGTACAGTACAGTGGGAAGATAAGTCTATTCCAGGGAACTTAAGGCACATGGTGGGATACACCCTGGAACCCAGGGCCCAAGCACACACATCCTCACACACTCACTCACACACTACAGGCAATTTGCAAACGCAAACCAGAGCAGCCCACCAAGCATGGGGAGAACATGAAAACTCCACACACAGAACACTCAAACCCTCTACGGTACGAGGTATGAAGCCATAATGCTAATCACTACGCTGTGCTGCCCTTATTCATCTTCAGTAAACATTTTATCTCATGCAAAATTGCAGCAAAGCTAATCCCAGGAAAACTTAATGCAAAGCGGTGATAGAACACTTTCTTTCGCCTGGCACCATGAACACAGATTCCAGCACCAGGATTTACCCTAAAGTCACAACGAACATGTCTCGTAGCCCTTAAAACCTTAAAACCTAAAGTCATTTTTTTGCATTACTATGTTTTAACAAATATGTGTTGGGGTCAGAATTGTGCAATATAAAGTGACATATCACAAAACTGTTGAAAAACGGCATTAGATAGCAAGCTGATACAATAACCAAACGAATGAGTCAGAAGATGTTCTCCAGTAACCATGAGGAACATGCTGCCCAGCAACAATAAGGAAGAGATGACTGCAGTGGCAATGTACATGTAAATGATTTGCAGACCAAAGTACACACACGCACGCATGCACGCATACACACACACACACACTGAAGTGAAGACTGCATTAGTTGCTGGCAGTATTGAAACAACATGAGGTCTGGAGGAAAATGGATTTTATCACAACCACTGCTCAGGCATTAAACATAGCAAATACAACAATTCAGAATGTCTTGAAAATAAATAAAAACAAAACAAAACTGTGGTGCAGTAACAGTACAGTATTAAACAGAAAAATAACAGCATTGTGAGATATATTTAAAAAATCACAGTCATATCACCAACAACCTCAACAGGTTAACACAGCAGGGATGAAGCTATCACAGTCCCTCTAATCAAACAAGGATTTGAGAGCAGAAATAAATAGACCATGCTACAATACACAAAACAGTCATAAGCTGCAACAACAATCTATCTATCTACTACATACATACTATACTATATATGATACTACATACTTTATACAGTGGGCGAAATAAGTACAGATTTTCTAAGTTTGCCCACTTACAAAGACATGAAGGGTCTATAATTTTTATTATATGTTTATGGTAAATAATTGAGACAGAATATCAACCAAAAATCCAGAAAAAGCACACGATACAAATGTTATGAATTAAGTTGCAAATCTGTAGGGGATCAAATACTCATTTACCCCACTGGTGTGTGTATATATATATATATATATATATATATATATATATATATATATATATATATATGTGTGTTTCTTATATATAGTATCAACGCATCACGTACACTACCTAAACAAAAAAAGTTGGTGGCTCTAAGATTTCACTCAGCCTTTAGTTTTGATTCTTCGATTGCAGATCATAAAATGGTGACCAACTTATGTGTGAAAATAATTCTGGCACCAAGCCGTCAGTAGCAGATGCTTTAAGTTCTGTGAATAGGGCCCCATGGATCGGACCTGTTTCTCAATCCTTGATTAGATAGAGACCGGGAGAATTTGTAGGCCAAATCAACACCTCAAACTCATTGTTGTGTTTTCAAACCATTCTTGGACCAACTGTTTCCATGAAGGGGGTGTTGATCAGCAACGACGTTTGGGTAGTAGCCTAATTTAGTAACTAAATGAATTGCAGGGCCCAAGGTTTCCCAGCAGAACATAGCCTAAAGCATTACACTCATGACTGGTTGCCGGATCACCAGTTTTCCTTCCTTGGACCACACACTTTAATAGGTGCTGTGCATGCACATACAACTACTCAGCGAATCAGTAAGCGAGCAAGACAAAGAGTGAGATTACTTCAAGTTACATGTTACCAATACAACAACACCATAAATGTCTGATTAACTTATCGCATGCATCTCAAGAGCCAGGCAACAGTGACATAAAAACTGACCAAAACAATGGACATTGAACAACGGCTGCAGTTTTGGAGTTGCTATGACTCATCTACAGTACTTTGTGAAGTGACCAGTTCTGCCAGTGTCTTCACAAAGTACTTTGCTGTTGTTCTGAGATTGATTAGCACTTTTTGTACCAAAATACTTTTGTTTCTTAGAAACAGAAAGCATCTCTTCCTGAGCTGTATGATGTCTGCATGGTCCTATGGTGTTTATACTTGTGTTGTGTTGTTTGTCCAGATAAACGTGATACCTTTAGTAATCTGGAAATTTCTCTCAAGAATAAATTGTGAAGATCAACAATTTCTTTTTGTGATAAAGTGAAAAAATCTTATATTAATAATAATAAAAAAAAAGAATTCTGTGGAGTGGTTAAAAAGCAAAAATTAGTTTTAATGACTTCAACCTAAGTTTATGTAAATTTCCATCTCCAACTGTATACTGTACACACACATTTTGAGTGCATCTCAACATATTATAATATAATTTAATTTAAATAATTGAATTACATTTAAATCTAATAATTTAAAGAGTGAAACTCATACAGTATGTTCTAGATTTATTATATTGTATGTCAGGTGAAAATGTTTTTGTCTTAATTTGGATAAAAATGTTTTACAGCTCATAAAAATGAAAAATCAAGTATCTTTGAATCTTATATTCTTAAAATATTAGAATCTTTCATTTTTGGAAATTACAATTCACACAGTATAAATGATATGTATCTCTTACTCTAGTTTGGTACTACAATAATTTTAAAGACTGCTGACTTGGCAGTTGTCCAGAATATAATCAACAACACCAGGAAGGTAAGCCAAAGAAGGTCAATGCTGAAATTGTTGGCTGATCACAAAGTGCTAATGGAAAGATGAATGGAAGGGACAATTGTGGTAGGAAAAGGTGCACAAGAAACAGGCGTAACCACAGCCTGATTGTTAAACAAAGCCAATTCAAGAAGTTAGGAGAGCTGAAGGGGTGGAATGAGGCTGGAGTCAACACAGCCAGAGCCACCACACACAGACGTCTTCAGATTTGGGGTGATAATACTGTTTATCCATCTTGATTTATGATTTATGATCAAAATGTATACTTTCACTGTTTAGATACTATTAACATTTTGATAATATTTATATAGCACTTACTCACTCTCTCACTCATCTTCTATACCACTTTATCCTGTATTCAGAGTCGCGGGGACCTGGAGGCTGGCGCCTATCCCAGGAAGCCCTATTGCACGAGGCAGGGTACACCCTGAATAGGGGGCCAATCCATCACAAGGCACACACATATACACACATTCACACACCCACTCATACACTACGGGCAATTTGAGAACGCCAATTAGCCTAACCTGCATATCTTTGGACTGTGGGAGGAAACCAGAGTACCCAGAGGAAACCCATCAAGCATGGAGAGAACATGCAAACTCCATGCACGCAGAGACGGGAATCGAGCCTGACCGGGAATCGAACCCGGATTCTGGAGGTGCAAGGCGACAGTGCTATATTTATATATATTTAAAGATAATAATTTCTAATTTTATTTGCATACAGAGCTGACACAATCATGTGCACCAAGTTGTTAAAATATAATCAGTATAGTACATTTTGCTTTATAGAGACCTGTGTGTGCTCATATGTGCTAGTCAGCAGTGTTTGCTTTCTGTTAATGGCCTTCATGTCCCACCATCTAAGTGGCACAACACCTGCTACCTGAACAGTGTGTCTGCTCACTGAGATTTACTGCATGCAATGTAAATGTTAGACACACACTTACATACACATGCCTGCTGTTATTACCAGACGTAGAAAGTAATGAACATCTTATTACCATATTTAAATATACAATTCTGTGTAATTGTACTTTTTGATTATAAATAAATCACTAAACTTTCTCTTGAGTTTAAATGAAATATTCAACCTGATTAAATTAATTTTGTTAGGAGAACTTCATTATGTACATAGAGATGGTATATGATTATTGGACCTGGACACCTTTCAGAAATACAATATATGCAACACAGCTTATAAAGAGGAAGGAGTATAAAACTACAAACCTTATATATCCACAAGCATGGGACATTTCTTGCCCATTAAACTTACATATTGCCAACATTGTACATGCCACAAGTCCTATATTTTAGTTTAACACTGATGTAATATTATATTAGTTTTTTTGCCCAATCATTGAGGCCTGTTTTGAATGCATCAGCATGGATGTGGTGGGGCTCCTTTCAAAATCTACTCAGGGTCATGAGTACATACTCATATTTCTCGATTATGCCCTATTATTCCGAAGTCATCACTCTTCAGGAGGCCACCTCAAAGAACACGGCTAAAGAACTAATCCTTTTATTAAGTCACATGTGAATCCCAAAAGACATCTTTCAGAACCAGTGTGCTCAATTTATCTCAAAACAGATGGATGACATTTACCAGCTGCTGCAGGTGAAACAAATACACACTTCTATTACCCATAAACTGAAGGCCTGGTCAAATGATTCAATTAGACCCTTAGAGCCATCCTCAAAAAGGTGGTGGATGAAGAATGATGCAACTGGAATATTCTTCTTCTGGTCATTACCTGGAAGGCCCAGATTTTTGCTGTTTCTACTCCTACTGAACTCCTCTTTGGGGAGAAGGCTGTAAGAGCTGCTACAGTAGACATTGCTAAAAAGTGAACTGTCCCTATAGTAATCAATCTTGGAATATGTGTAGGAGATGCAAGAACAAATCGACCAAATTGTCCCGATCATCCCACAGCCAGATGAAACAAGAAAAAGACATTATAACTGCTGCAGTACTGAAGTATCCATTTTTATACAATATAGTGTTTGCACAACATTCAAATCCAGATGTAAAACAATCCTTCTAGTTCTTTAATACAATTCCAATACAATAGTGTGTAAACATCCTTTGTTTTTGACTTTAACATTCCCAAAAAATCCATTGAACATATTTTGTTCACTCACAGCAGGCACTGTTGCTTAACCTGTAGTTTTACTTCACAACAGGAAGTAACAGGAGGAAGCAGTGCAAGTGGATTTTAAAAATTAAATATGTTTTGCTATGTAAGATAGATGTTCCATGTTGTGATTTGCCTAAAAGTTCAAAAGATTTTTAAATAAGGATTATGCAGCATTTTTTAAATTAAAAGTTTAGGTAATAGACAACCGTGCAATTATATATTGAGAATTTACAAAGATGGTTTAAGCGTGCAGTTCAGCGATGGCACAAAAGACAATGTTGAGTAATACCTTTGTATAAAGTTATTCTATCAACATGTACAAATTTAATAGCATATGGCAGTTAAAAAAAACTGCCCACTTTTCAATTACTTGCAGTACAACCCTTGTATTAAAGGCTAATTTTCCACTCAAGTAAAATGCATAAGTTGAACTAAAATAAATAATAGTAAATAATGGTATATTTATGTTAAACTCAATAAATTGAATGACATTTACAAAAGTAATTTATTGTAGTACACAGACATAATATCAATATGTACACAATGTCAAAATCTAATTTTTTTTAGTGCTGAACATTATATATGTAATCAAATAGACTATTATAACACTTGTGTCTGTTAACCTATGCTGCTACATAACACTGTTTACACTGCACTATAATGTCCATAAACTGCACAAAAATTATTACAAACTAGCTAGCACATTAGTCATTTGGTTAACTTTAATTAATTGATTGTTGATCTCATGGAGATGCATGATTTACTTGGTTCCTATAGATAGATAGATAGATAGATAGATAGATAGATAGATACTTTACTGATCTCAATGAAATTGTCCAACATCCAGTAGCAAGGAAAATAATATAATAGACAATAAATTTATAATTACAACTACTGGTCCTCAAAAATAAATAAATAAATAAATAAATAAATAAATAAATAAATGTGGAAGATGACCATGCTTCAACAGAAAAGACTATGAGAAAAAATATATAATATATTTTCAATAGGTCTATATATAAAAAGAATGAAATTAATATGTGCAAATATGGGTGAATGGGTTTTAGTGGATAGACTAGTGCAAATTTAGTTGTAGTCACTATAGAGTTATAGCCACTGAAAGATTTTGAAGCTATTTTGAAATTTTGATAAAATGTTGTATTTTGTATGTAATTCTGCAATAACTGGATTAGGGTGTCAAACTAATCTACAGTACTTTACATTACTCATACACTCTACATTGCATTTTTAGAGTATTTAGGAGCACCTGCTGGCAACTGGCCTAAGTGATGAGCCGCCCACCTCCTCTCCCGTACAAATTAAATCTTTACAAATCCTGTCTGTGCCTGAGGATAAGTATGAAGACAGTTTTTCAATTGCTCTTCTGGTCCACAAAAGGGTACATCAGATATGTTTATGTCCAAATACTGTATGCATGTGTGTGTGTGTGTGTGTGTGTGTGTGTGTGTGTGTGTGTGTGTGCGCATGTTCGCATGTGTATGTGTAATAGTGTGTACAGTTTTACTCTCATAGCTGTGTTCTGTTATTCTCCACAATCAAAACTCCCAGTCTGAATTGAACACCTGTTGAAATGTAGGAGTCTTACTGCTGTATTTATATTCATATAAGTTTTGCACTTATTTTGTGTCATATGAGTCTAAGTAAAATGTTAAAGCGAAGTTGAAACAGAATATTGCTTTTTTTGTTGATGGCACTGCACAGAGGACACACTCGACCCCATTTTGAAAATTAACTAAAGCTCTTAACTTATGTCTTGTATATTTATTTATAGATTGGACAGTTGTCACATGATTGACTACAGTAAGTGCATAACTGAGCGGGTGTACAACTGTTTCTTTTAAAGTCATTACATGGGAGACGATTTTAAAGAAAACATGTTTAAAATAACTCTCCAGTCCTATAAGTCTTGTACTCATTGAGGCTTTACATAAACTTAGAGTACATATGACTCAGCAAGTTCAGAGCCAGCCATCCTATTCCTAAATGGAATAAAATCACATTCATTCTGAACATCGTATTAATATATATATATATATATATATATTTTAAACTAAGCATCCAAGCATAATGCATTTATAAATACAATACGAATTCAACAAGATATGAAACACTGTATTGTGTTTGTTATTAGCTATTACCTGCGTGCTTCTTTTCTTTATCTTATAAGAAAATCCTAAAAAAAAAAAAACGTTTAGCCTAAAGCACATTCAGGGCAACAGCAGCACCAGATGTGAACCAGATGTTCAACTTCTTATCAGTTCTTTACTTATTAACTAATCTGCATTTCAACTTAACCAGCGCAACATCACAGGGAAATAGTTTCCGTCTGTTTAAGTTCATCCTACAACATAAACATGTTAAAGTGTATAACTCAGTGTTTGCGGTTACCTGATGGATTCCGGCTCGCTCTCAGTCTCGTGCTGCAGGTGGCTGCTGCTGCTGCAGCTGATCCTCTCACGCGCGGAATACTCGCGCACGCGCGGACTGGCGTGGACTGAGCGCGGCGTCCGGTCTCTCAGATAGGATTAACAGATATTAGAGACAGCATGACCATTCTGATCAGAACAGCGTTTACTACATGAGTACATATTTCGGTTAAATCTAACATAATGTCACATTCACTCCTCTTTAAATGTACTGCAGTACTACTTTTTCTACACAACAAAGACATTAAGATCCAAATTTTAATTTCTTTTATGTAGATCAAAATTTCATCTTTAATTCCCTGATATTAACATTTAGTGAGGAACAGCTTAAAAAATTTCACTTTAACATCCAGGAGTAATCCCAAGCCATGACAACATCCATCCGCTTGACCGATGAGCTTGTATTTTAAAATCATTAACAGACAATTTCTTTCGCCAAACTTTATCATTCCAATCACTTTGGTAGAAGTTAATTTTCAGAACTCTTGTGGCTAATCTTTGCGTTTCTGGCTTCCAGCTAATGTTCGGGTTACATCTTGTAGTAAGACCTCTATATTCACAGTGTCATCGTGTGTTGTTCCTTTGGGAGCTCCATAGTGGTGATGTTGAGGTCAGTGACACTCAATTTGGTCTTTGGAATTACTTTCGAAATCCAGTTTTATAGTGCTACTGCAAGAAATAAATGATACTTAAATACATAAATGACTAATTTACATTTTAGGTGACTTTTACTCTAGTTTTTGTTTTACTTAAAGTTCTAGTCTAAGGCCTTAACATAAATTTGATAAAAGTTTAATTATGGATTTGGAAAATGCTAAAGAATTTTATCACCAACAAATATTATAATTAGCTTAGATAGGTATAACTATTCTTCATATTAACTCTAGTAATCAAAAAGTTTAGTACGAATGAGTTTCTGATTGAGTTGTTTGTGTGGCATGACCTTATAGAAGGGAACACTCTGTTTTTATTTAAAGTGCTGAATCTGAGGAATGATGTAAGTGCCATTGGGCATGGTTGACATTTCTTGGACTCACTTTATGACTTCTTATGAGAGCATTGTCTGGAGGTCTGTAAGCACCAATTTGCTCATCTGGGTCTCACCGCTTGTTCCTCAACTTTATTGCCATCATGGATTCTTGCACTGAATGTTCTTTTCCAAAAGACAAAAGACAATATTTGTTGAACTGAGGTATTGGTCAGCTCATAAATACCAAAATGTTAACTATTAAAATGTAACTAATAAGTCTTTTGTACTGTCCAGTGTTAGTGGCTGATATAAGTGATTTATATGCTGATATAAATAGCAAGGGGCAGTTGGTGAGGGCAAGTTAAATAAAATGCAGGCAGGCACAGTAAATTGTTACTCAGTAGAAAAAGATTTGCTCATTATGTGTTTAATTGCGAAGATACTGTAATAAGCTGTCCAATACTGCCCTCTGCTGGATGGCTTTTAGGACCTGCTTTAAAAAACGGGTATTTTAGTGTGTTCACAAGGAGGGGAGTGAGACTAGAATCAAGCCAATGCATAGACACCTCATGTTGACAGTTTGGGTTAAGGGGGAATGGGATGGGGAAATAAAAAATCACTTGCTATTGGTGCTATCAGAAATGCTTCAGTTTGCTAGGGAACAATGGTAAATGGCCATATGGTCTAATGGGTTCAAGGCCTTAGTCCAGAGTGATTTGTGTAAAAAAAAAAAAAAAAAGGGAAGTGGATAAAGCTCCACAGTGCATATTGGTCACTGTACATGCACTAAAGGCAGTGTTTTGATTCGAGGGTGCCTGCGTTAGTCACATCTAGAGTCACCAATGTTATGTGGCAATGAAATGAAGTCCGCTGACTACTTGAATGTACTGAATAAACAGGTTATTTTATCAATAGACTTTACATACCAGAAAACATAAGCATATTCCAGTATGACAATGGCAAAAAATGTGGTTCTGGGAGGATTAGAAGTCAACCACTGGACAAAGTTCTTGTGTTGTGCTAAAGCAACTTTTTAAAGTGGTTTGATCCTCCAGCCATCAATACAATATCTCAACCAAAAACTTTGCAACTTTGGAGCGAAATAATATCATGGCATTGCATAAGGTTAATGCAACAATGTTGTTAAAACAATAAGAATTTTTATAGTTTTAAAAATACCTATTACTGCACACTGTCTGCACACTATCTTTAATTACATCTGATGGCAGATAACTGTAACTAAAAGCTGAACGGAGGAGCACTAAAAGACTAAGGTATTTTTACATTAGATCATTGTGGTACGTTTTACTCGATTTGATTATGCCTCTACTGCCAGACCACTCTCACTCACTCACCATCTATACTGCTTTATCCTGTTTTCAGGGTCCACGGGCCTATACCAGGAGACTTAGGGGACAAGGCGGGATACACGCTGGATGGGTGCCAATCAATCCAAGGGCACACATACACACTATGGGCAATTTGGAACACCAATTGGTCTAATGTGCACACACTTTTTAAACCAGAGTACCCAAAGGAAACCCACCAAGTATACGGGCAAACATGTGAACTCCATTAACACAGAGTCGTGAATCGAGCCTGGCCAGAAATCGAGCCTGGACCATGGAGGTGCAAGGCAACAGTGCTAACCACCGTGCCTAAACTGCCACCAAAACAAAATTTATTTTATTGAGAAGTCTATAGTAAATGTAACTATAGTTGACTTAAGCCTTTCTTAAGTTTACTTTACTTTACTTTGCTGAGAAAGGGACAACAGCATATTAAACTTCGTGCTGTCAGTAGCACACATTAATTTCAAATGCATTTTTTTTCCAAGAATTTCAGCATTTTGAAAAGGATTTTTTTTTTAGTCAGCTAAATGGCTCTTAAACCTAGTCATAGCTAATCCTCCAAAACAGACATTTTTCATACAGCTCATGGAAAAAACCCAAATCCACAATCTCAGAAAATTAGAATATTACATGCAACCAATAAAACAAGGATTGTACTTTTTGTTTGGACCTCTGAAATGCAAAAGTATGCATATGTTCTCAGTACTTTTAATTACTGCCCCAATGCGGCGTGGCATGGAAGCTATCAGCCTGTGGCACTGCTGAAGACAAGGATGATTCAGTAGCAGCCTTCAGCTCTTCTGCATTGTTCAGTCTCATGTCTCTCATCTTTCTCTTGGCAATGCCCCATAGATTCTTTATGGGGTTCAGGTCAGGAGAGTTTGCTGGCCAATCAAGCACAGTAATCCCATGGTCATTGAACTAGGTTTTGGTGCTTTTGGCAGTGTGGGCAGGTGCCAAGTCCTGCTGGAAAATAAAGTTAGCATCCCCATAAAGCTCGTCTGCGGAAGGAAGCATGAAGTGCTCCAAAAACTCCTGGTAGACGGCTGCATTGACCCTCGACTTAATGAAGCACAGTGGACCAACACCAGCAGATGACATGGCTCCCCAAATCAACACAGACTGTGGAAACTTCACACTGGACAAGCATCTTGCAGTGTGTGCCTCTCCATTCTTCCTTCAGACTCTGGGTCCTTTGCTTCCAAATGAGATGCAAAAGTTGCTTTCATCAGAAAAGAAAACTTTGGACCCTGAGCAACAGACCAGTTCTTTTTTTTTTATTTTATCCAAGATAAGACGATTTTGAGTTGTTAGTTGTTCAGGAGCGGCTTGACAAGAGGAATACGACATTTGAAGCCCATGTTCACTCCTTGTGAAAGTCCACAACACTTTTAAATGGTCTTTTCCTGTCCCTGCTGCTTTTGCACCTTTTTCTTCCACACTTTTCTCTTCCACATAACTTTCTATTAATGTGCTTTGATAGAGTACTTTGGGAACATCCAACTTCTTGAGCCTTTCCCTCTTTATGGAGGATGTCAATGATGGTTTTCTGCACAACTGTCAGGTCAGCAGTCCCATGATTCTGCTCCCTACTGAACCAGACTGAGAGACCAATTAAAGGCTCGGGAACCCTTTGCAGGCTTAATTAGTAGTAGGACACTTTGAACCTAGAATATTGAACCTTTTCACAATATAAAATTTTTCTGAGATTGTGGATTTGGGGTTTTCATGAGCTGTAAGCCATAATCATCTCAATTATGACAAATCACGGCTTGAACTATCTTGCTTTGCATGTAATGAGTCTATTTCACATATTGGTTTCTTCTTTTAGGTTGCATTACTGATATTGCAAGATATTCTAATTTTTGTTATGTTTAGAAATTGCTATGTTTGGAACAGGTAAATTGTGCGAATTTCATGTTTATAAAATCCCACTGTAGATGGCACTGTTCATTGTTTTTGCTCTATTTTGTGCTTTATACAGTATTAGTTATATATTTTTTTAGCATAAAACAGATTCTTAAAATTTGGCAATTATGGCAATTATGGCAACTCGTCCAGGTCCTGATGCTGCAAAGCAGCCCAAAACCATCACACCACCACCATGTTTGACTGATGGTATGATGTTCTTTTATGAAACGCTGTGTTAGTTTTATGCCAGATGTAATGTGCACACCATCCAAAAATCTGTCCACATTTGTCCAAATGTCTTGGGGACAATGAAGATATTTACTCCTGCTTTGCTTTTTATTTACCTCTATGTTCACATGAAAAAAACCTTTATTTATCAGTTGTATATAACATAGCATATCTCTATCTCATACCATTTTTCTATTATTCAAGTGATGGAAGTATCAAAACGTGCTTGTTTTTTTGTTTTCATATGTTTAAATTGGAACAAGTTTTCTTCTATTTTCCTTTTGTTGTGTTAATTCTGTATATCTTATTACTCCACTACATGCTTGCTTAGTGATGAGGTCAACAATACAATGGAAACTGTTAAATTTCTGTATAGTGAAGATGCAGAGGGATGTAGGGGGAAGTTATTTAACTGCAGCCAATCACGTTACACTGAGTCCTCCAGGAGGGGAGAAATGATATGAATGTATTGTGCTTAAAGCCCATTGACCTACTTTACAATTGCCATTGTAGAAAGAAGTTTTTTCTTTTTTCTCCAAGGCAAGCTTGGGGTAAAAATAAAAACTTGATTGTCTAGAGAAATAAAGATCATTAACTAGTTTCTTATAAAAGAAAAAAGAAAATTTGCCTGATTTCCAAATAATTTCTTTCCTTTAAGCGTTCTTTGGTTAGCCACTTGCTGGTTAGAAAGATGAAGAAAGCAACGCCACCAGTGAGTGAACAAGAGTTCGGCTGTTTAATCAGGAATACATCAAAGAGCAGATAATAGAAGAACAGGGTGGGAGACAGAAGAGAAGAGGATGAATGGAAGCGGTAGGTGCGATTGTGGTTTGGCCAGCGGCTCTGTGCTTTTATCCCTACAGCCTCTCTCTCACTCTCGTCTTTGTTCACTTTTCCTCTTAACCCCCTTCCCTTCCCTCTTCGTGTTTATTATCTTGTATCTCTTTCCCAAACACACACTGCCTAGTGGATGTGTTTTGGGGCTTTTTGTTCTGCATGTCCCCTTGGTTTTATCCTGATGCTACATAAATACATGAAACAGTCACATCCTGCTCTGAACTAGTGCATGAGGTTGATGTAGGGCATGAACCCTATTAGAATAAGAGTGAACAACAGGATAGAAAACTGATTGTATCAGTTGTATCAGCACCAATATATTGCAGAAAACAAAATATTGTGAGTTTCTGGAAACGTATGAATGTTACACCTTCTTTGCTTATTAAAGACTAAAAATCAGATTCGTCACAAACTATTTTCATAACAGTCTCGAGGAGCAAATGAAAACTTAAGAAAGTTACGCTTATTACATATGGATGGATCAGTGTTTAGGGTTCTGTGTTTAAATTTTAGCACTGGTACTAAGAGACCTGAGCAACTGAACCAGACTCATTCACCTCAAATGAATGTGAAAAGTATATTTTGCCTCTATTGTGGATAAAATTCTGCTAAATGACTTAGACAAAATGACAAAATGACAAATGTAAATGTAAAGATAGAAAACCCCTTTTCTAACCTCCTTACTGTGTTTCTGTGATGTTTTGTAGGGCGGGTAAGAGCAAGATGATCGGGCAGTGATTAAATAGTTGATATACAGATGCATGAACGTAATCTAGAAGGGCAGGAGGTTTCTGATCTTTAGATGTCTTTAAAGTGCCTGAACTTAGAGCGGGACAATGTGCTTTTTCAATTACAAATAAAACAAATATCTCATTGAAAAACCCCCACCCCCCGCCACCCCTCTCTCTCGCTCTCTCCAGTTACTATTACCATCTTTTTGAATTCTGTGCGGCTTGTGCATTGGCCAGAAGCTGAAGAGGGGAGGAGTTTTCCCCATCCTTACAGTGGCTGGTGAGGCTGTATATATCTGAGGACTGATGTTCTACTATTGTTCCTTCAAGCGCACTTATAGACAGTTTTCTGGAGTGACTGAGTGAATGGGGTATACATGGAAACAATAGGTGTATGCCACTAGCAGGACCCATGCATAATCCATTGTCTTAACAAAAAGAAGCTCTCTGTGTGAGACAAGGTGTTTTCCACATTACGGCAGAGCTATTAATTTTCTTTCTTTCTTCTTATTATTCTTCTTATTTTTTTTAACCAAGGATTTACCAGGTAGTGTGGCTATGTTGTTGATGTCACTGCTGATGCTGGTTCTGACTGGTTGCTGTGCAACAGCACCTGTGGGAAGAGAAGTCTTCAGAATGCCTCAAAGTGTTCTAAAAGGTAAGCCTGAGAAGCAATAGGTAACAATGTAGGGTTTAATCTAGATGGCAAGGGCCTTAACTTTTATTAAAACACTTGAGGTATTTTTACTTCATTGTAAAGTCTGTAGGCTCTTTCTTTTGTATAAGAGCCTAGGCATGTGCAAATGTTTTTCATGCATGTTCAGTCATTTTATTCTGAATTATGATTAGCAGAATTCTTTTTTCTGCTCCACACTATAATTTTATGAGCTTAAAACTAATATATAATAAAAACTTATGTAAAGTTTTAAGATGGAATCCTAACAGCACTACAAATGTTCATATCAGTTATAATTTCAAGCAAAAAGAGAAAGACACTAATGTGAATATAATCGGCCTCAACTTAAAAACTGCTGGTATTCAATACATCATTCGGCTGTGTTGATTATATGTGCCCATTGGTGTATATTCTGGATTTCAGGAATTTTGCACTATATTTTAGGCCATAACTAAACATTGATCCCAAATGTGATAATTTAAGGCAACAATTTATCTACTTACTTTTGGCACCAGCCTCATGGTATGTTTTTTTATCTCTTCTTCTGCCTATACATATTTTAACATCTAAAGTAAAGGGCTTTCCCTCTGTGTCTCTACAGCTCTTTCAAATAGAGGGACAGTGGTGATGGAGGCGGCACTTGTCCGTGCTCTTACTGCCATGGATCAGGTGATAGCAGACAGGAGCAGAGCTGAGGCCAGCTGCATGGGTTGCATGCCTTGCTTGTTTCAGGACTGTGGACAGCACTCAGGAACATGTGGTGAGCATATACACAGAGACACACTAAAGACATGAGCATGCAGACCAAAACACATGATATTCACATTTCTAAACTGTGTAATTTTGGTAGTTTGTCTAATGTTAAAGCTTAGCTTTACTCGATCAAGAAAACAGTTCACCAGGCTGAAATAATACTTAGGAACTACTGTATATAAAGCTACTGTATGGTAGTCTCCGGTTGTGTTCCATGGGAGTTGTGCTCTATTTATTATTCTTTTGTCCCTTATCGATCAGAGATGTACACTGTCTAATCAGGGTGTAAAAATAAAAAAATGAATAGGATTAAAAGGCAGGACTTTTGCAGCATGTTTATATGTCAATCAGCCAACAGAACAGATGAATGACTATAGTTTCAATAATGAGGATCAGGATCCAGCTTCCTCTTGCTGTGATCATAACCTTTGTTAAACTATTTAACAATCCTGTATCTACAGAATGAATCACCAAACACATTTATATTCATCAAATAGAGAGAGACTGACATCTGGTATATTTTGTTCCCTTTTCCATGAGGAAGCATGTTAGACATGTAAAATGTAGATACAGTAAGGACAATGTTTTGATCCATACCAGGATGGATATAACTTTTCTTTTAGTTTTTCAGTAAAGACAATATTGTTTATCCCTAAAATAATAATAATAATAATAATAATAATAATAATAATAATTCCACAACTTGAAGTTTTTTTTTGTATCTGGAGTTCTAAAATATTTTTATTTTTATTTTCTTCAACCAAGATAAAGGGTCACATTAGAAAATTAGGTACATCATTCTTTGTTTCATAATGAATGTTGATTTGCGTAATACAAACTGATGGTGTTTGTTTAAGAACTGATGTTTTGTGTTTGTTGTCAATTGGAAAAGAATAGTGTAATAAATGGCTAATATCAATGTACAGTATACTGACATACAGTATGATGGTGTTTCTTTAAAAACTGTTGGAGTAAACGTATGAATGGAGTTGCTGGAGTAAAAAATCTTACTTGTTAAATAATCTTGGTATCGAATTTATTTACTGCGGTTACTTGCAAAATAGTAGAAATTTACCTCTGAAGGTTATTGAATTTAAAAATAATTAGGTAGTCATCATGATGGCTTAGTGGTCAGCACTGTCACTTCACACCTCCAGGATTGGCAGTTCAACTCTGACCTCTGGTCGGTGTGTGTGGGGATTGCACATTCTTCCCATGCTTGGTTGGTTTCCTCTGGGTAATCCAGTTTCCCCCAGGAGTCCAGAGACAAATGTGATGTGATGATTAGCATTTCTAAATTGCCTAAAGTGTGTGTCCTCATGTGTTAAGTTTGCAAGAAGGCTGGGATCCTTAGCAAAATATCTTCCCATAACAGCAATGGCCAGTGGTGTAAACTCATAGTGTAGGTTACTGCAGGTTCTGCATCTCTCTTATGCATCTCTCTTATGTAATAGCGGAGACTTGACTGGAATCAAGGGGGGATTAGGGAAAAGTCAAGAACAGTATGAAGCTGATGATCAGAGATCCATATAATTCTAATGCCCAACTTACAGATGTTTTATTTACAGGACTTAAGTTACAAGTGTAATTTAACCTTGCATTTAAGACCAAATATGACATACTGTAGTTGCCTGTGCATTATAGCAAAAAGTGAAGCGATTACACATGCATTAGACATAACGTTATTACACTAATACCTCAGTATACAGTATGAGTCAGTAGTTTGATTTTGTGTAGTGATAATTTCTGAGCTATTTGCCTATTTGTTGTATTTGACTGAAAAATTATTTTAAATATGATAATATACAGTAATGTCATATCTTTGGATGGAATAGGCTGACCTGAAATTTTGTGATTGTAGACAGCTGGCCACCCTGTTTATTTGGTATTTATAATTATATTGCTATTATACAATAAATATACAGTAAAATATATACAGGTCCAGGAAGGTGGTTACTAGTGGCAAGCAAAAATTTAAAGACCAGGGTTATGGATGCATTTTCATAAAAGAAATTCAGAAAGTATGAAAATGTCCTGGTATGTACAAAAGTATAAAAAAATATCAACAAGATGTTCAATATTCTACATGTATTAGAACAACATTGTTAACTTCATCATCATGTCAAAATCATGTTTACACAGTAATAGCAAGCAATATATTATATTATACAGGTCCTTCTCAAAAAATTAGCATATTGTGATAAACTTTATTATTTTCTGTAATGAACTAATAAACATTAGACTTTCATATATTTCAGATCCATTACACACAACTGAAGTAGTTCAAGCCTTTTATTGTTTTAATATTGATGATTTTGGCATATAGCTCATGAAAACCCAAAATTCCTATCTCAAAAATTAGCATATCATGAAAAGGTTCTCTAAATGAGCTATTAACCTAATCATCTGAATCAACTAATTAACTCTAAACACCTGCAAAAGACTCCTGAGGCTTTTAAAAACTCCCCAAACCGCAATCATGGGTAAGACTGCCGACCTGACTGCTGTCCGGAAGGCCACCATTGACACCCTCAAACAAGAGGGTAAGACACAGAACAAAATTTCTGAACGAATAGGCTGTTCTCAGAGTGCTGTATCAAGGCACCTTAGTGAGAAGTCTGTGGGAAGGAAAAAGTGTGGCAGAAAACGCTGCACAATGAGAAGAGGTGACGTGACCCTGAGGAAGATTGTGGAGAAGGACCGATTCCAGACCTTGGGGGACCTGCGGAAGCAGTGGACTGAGTCTGGAGTAGAAACATCCAGAGCCACCGTGTACAGGCGTGTGCAGGAAATGGGCTACAGGTGCCGCATTCCCCAAGTCAAGCCACTTTTGAACCAGAAACAGAAGCACCTGACCTGGGCTACAGAGAAGCAGCACTGGACTGTTGCTCAGTGGTCCAAAGTACTTTTTTCGGATGAAAGCAAATTTTTCATTTGGAATTCAAGGTGCCAGAGTCTGGAGGAAGACTGGGGAGAGGGAAATGCCAAAATGCCTGAAGTCCAGTGTCAAGTACCCACAGTCAGTGATGGTCCGGGGTGCCATGTCAGCTGCTGGTGTTGGTCTACTGTGTTTTATCAGGGGCAGGGTCAATGCAGCTAGCTATCAGGAGATTTTGGAGCACTTCATGCTTCCATCTGCTGAAAAGCTTTAGGGAGATGAAGATTTCATTTTTCAGCACGACCTGGCACCTGCTCACCGTGCCAAACCACTGGTAAATGGTTTACTGACCATGGTATTACTGTGCTCAATTGGCCTGCCAACTCTCCTGACCTGAACCCCATAGAGAATCTGTGGGATATTGTGAAGAGAAGTTGAGAGACGCAAGACCCAACACTCTGGATGAGCTTAAGGCCGCTATCGAAGCATCCTGGGCCTCCATAACACCTCAGCAGTGCCACAGGCTGATTGCCTCCATGACACGCCGCACTGAAGCAGTCATTTCTGCGAAAGGATTCCCGACCAAGTATTGAGTGCATAACTGAACATAATTATTTGAAGGTTGACTTTTTTTGTATTAAAAACACTTTTCTTTTATTGGGCAGATGAAATATGCTAATTTTTTGAGATAGGAATTTTGGGTTTTCATGAGCTGTATACCAAAATCATTAATATTAAAACAATAAAAGGCTTGAACTACTTCAGTTGTGTGTAATGGATCTGAAATATATGAAAGTCTAATGTTTATCAGTACATTACAGAAAATAATGAACTTTATCACAATATGCTAATTTTTTGAGAAGGACCTGTATAATATAATATATTGCTTGCTATTACTGTGTAAACATGATTTTGACATGATGATGAAGTTAACAATGTTGTTCTAATACATGTAGAATATTGAACATCTTGTTGATATTTTTTTATACTTCTGTACATACCAGGACATTTTCATACTTTCTGAATTTCTTTTATGAAAATGCATCCATAACCCTGGTCTTTAAATTTTTGCTTGCCACTAGTAACCACCTTCTCCTCATTTCTTTCTGTACATTTTCCTCTCCCTTTTTTATTATAGTGGTGATTGGTTTGTATTAAAGTAACCAAGCTTTTATGTACTGTATTTGAGAGAATGTGGATACTCTGATACTGCTGATTCTGTTCCTTTAGAGAATGCAGAGTCTGTATTATTGGAGCCAAGCTGTGAGATGATTAGACAAACTCAAAGTTTGTCTGAAGGGGCTGAGAGAAGCTGGGCTCTAAGTCAGATGTGTGGATTTTACCAGCATCGCTGCTCTCCCTCTGAGCTACACTCTGACTCCTGCATAAGGATCATGGGAGAGAGCTGCAGCTCCAGGCTTTTACAATGCACTCTCATTTACACCATGCAGAACTTAGAGCCAGCCCTAGAGACCAGGACACAGGGTAAAAACACACATGCACATACACTTATGTATCTGTGCAATAGACCAGAACCAGAAAACAAGACAAACATGCACATTAAATAATCTGCCATGAGAAGATGGGAGACAACGGTGCCAGAGTGCTCTTTCTTCTGTATGCTGTAGCTTTGTGTGGGCAAAGGATGTCAGGTGGAAAGACCCCCTCACAGCCCCGCTCACGGATCATAGGTGGTTCTCAGGCGCCCCCTGGCAGCTGGCCATGGATTGTCAACTTACAGCTAAATGGAGCTCTGATGTGTGGAGGAGTCCTGGTGGACAACTCCTGGGTCCTCACGGCTGCACATTGCTTTGCTGGGTAAGATAACACTTTAAAAATAAAAATTTTTTTTTTAGAAAGTGCATTTCTTAAGCACTCAACCAAACACAATGGAGCTAAGGGGCAAGATGAAAATGAGAAAATGTAATAAAATATAGGCAACTGACAAAATAGATAATGTTTGAAATGGAGAATGAACTTCAACTGATTTTGATTATAACATTAATGTTATCTAGTTACCATGTTTTGGTTGTGTTTTGTTGGCAGCACTGCAAAAAGAAATGACTTCTTAGCAAGTGAAAATATATTGATCTAGTCTGTATCCACTATTACTTACTAAATTATTATAATAAACAAAAAGTAAGCTTATTCAGCCAATTTATAGACAAATATTACTAATTATAAGCATCGTTTAATTATGTTCTATTGATTCATAATTTTTGTTCTAGGAATGAAGAACAAAAAAATAAAAACAGAAAAATAAGATATGTCTATAGGTTTACTATATTATTGTACTTTAAAATTATATAAGATAGAGTAGATACATTTGACTAGATGTGATGTGATTTGTTTGCAGCGACATCTATGTGAACATATATTAGTTTACTATAACCATACCCACCACCAAAACCCCAAATCAAGAACAATCTTGAGGAGTTAAGCATGTCATTGTCAAAGTCTAGAATCAAGAAACAGCTTTATGAATAAAATACAGATGCTTCACAACAAGCTGCAAACAGAGGGTAGTAAGGCCGGATTATATATTGCCAATTCTTGATTTTTGATTCTTTGGAATGATGAAAGCAAAATCTATTTGTACCTGAAATACTGTACGGAAAGAGAAAAGTATAGAAAAGAAAAGCAACATGTATCTAAAGCATATGACATCATCACCATGGTGAAGTCAGTGTTATGGCATAAGTTTCACTGGTGTTTATTGATGTCCTGACTGCTGAAAAAAAGTGTATAGAGCTATACCCGCTGCTCAGATTCAGCCAAATGCTGGAAAACTGTTATGACATCATTTCATATTGAAGATGGATAATCACCCAAAACATACAGTAAAAGCTAGAAATGGGATATAATTCACTGACCAAGTAATTTCTGATCTCAACACTATATATCACACTTTTCACTTACTGAAGACAAGACTAAAGGCAGAGAGACTCAACAAGCAGCAGCTAATAGAGTTGGAGTAAAGGCCAGCCAAAGGAGAAAACTCAGCATTCAGTCTGTCCATGGGGTCAAATATTAAAGGCAATTCTTAAGTTTGTAATTATATTAGTTTGTTAAATTATTTTAAACCCCCCAAAATGGGGTATCGAGGAAACAGATGGCTTGGGGGTAAAAAGTGTTACATAGTCTGGCCATGAATTTACAAATACTTAAATTAATTTGGTCAGATGGCAGGATGGTGAAGAGTTTGCGTTAATGAAATGGCTTATTGTATATGTCTACACATTTACATTGCAAATGTCTATGTGCAAAGTTTGTGCTTATATAGTTATATAACTTATAATTCTGGGGAATGAACCCCTGTTAGTAAAGTGCTGATATAGCAGTTTATTACGGCCATGTTTATAGTTTACTGAGAATTCTGGGTTCTGAGTCGAGACAGGCACTGATTCAAGTGGTAAAGAGACAAATTGTTATTTATTTAAAGCTTGGTAGTAAAAATAAGGATATTAGACGACATTGATCATTTGATATATTGAAGCACCTACACAGGCTGAAGAAGGCTGAAGAAACGTCTTAGAGTACTGAAATGTTTTGAACCATCAAAAAGAAGTCTTTCAAACATGTTAGAGTAATCCAACCTTTCCTGTTTCTAGTAATTGAATATTACTACAAAATGCATTACAGAATCCCGTTATGAAATTATTCATAAATTTGAACTTGATAACCTTGATAATTTATTTATAAATTTGGACTTAAAAAAGTCTTGAGTCTTGATAGCTGAGTACCAAATATCATCCAGTATCATGTAGCATCATGCGCTTCTTGTTTTGACGGCAGCCATCACGTGATCACAACTGAGCCAATGATTATTCTCTCTCTTCTATTCTGGGTTATGGTCTCCCAAGGACGGTCTCAGTGTGCGTACGTCACTTGTATAGTCAACATCTGTGCGTGTGTGTACTGTTTACTATAACTGTGTGTGTGTAAAGAATCTT
This sequence comes from Clarias gariepinus, assembly GCF_024256425.1. Classification (NCBI taxonomy): domain Eukaryota; kingdom Metazoa; phylum Chordata; class Actinopteri; order Siluriformes; family Clariidae; genus Clarias; species Clarias gariepinus. Next base: position 12,741,280 of record NC_071124.1, read on the forward strand.
TTATTTTGTGCTTGTGTGGGACAACTTTCACTTTTTTTGATATTTACTTTATATTTTGTAGTAATTATTTTTATATGATTATATTTTTGGGTTGTGGAACGAATCGTCTGAGTTTCCATTAATTCTTATTGGGGAAATTCACTTTGATATCTGACGCTTCCGGAATGAATTAAGCTCACAATCCAAGGTTCCACTGTGCCTGTGTTCAGTGGTATAGGCACAAAAGCACAAACTATGCCTGTAATGTTGATTTAAAAATCCACATGATTCCTTATCTGTCATTTTAGAAATCAAAATGAGCAATATTGGACAGCTGTTGTTGGAGAATTTGACATTACTAAGGCTGACCCTGATGAGCAGGTCATGAAGATCAACCGCATCATCACACACCCAAAGGTAAACATTTGTCATATATTTATGCTTTCTGTTACCATCATGCGATTTTCTCATGTAAATTAAAAGGATATTTAGAACAAAAAGTAAACTGAAAAAATAATGACAGAGTTTACATGTTGTGTATATATTCCTTTCGAGATTTATCGACTCTTCTCAATTACTTTTCAGTTCAACCCAAAGACATTTAATAATGACATTGCTCTGGTGGAGCTGAGCTCTCCAGTGGTTTTGACAGAATGGGTGATGCCTGTGTGTTTGCCCTCCGACCCTGAGCCTCCCCCTGGAGCGCCATGTCTGGTGGCTGGATGGGGCTCACTTTATGAAGGTGACTGAAACTCTTGTTAGTTCAGATTCTACTGTATGTCAGACTTCACATTGTACTATGTGTACTCTATACGTTTGTGTGTTTACCATTGATGTGTGTAGATGGTCCAGCGGCTGATATGGTGATGGAGGCAATAGTTCCTCTGCTGTCTCAGAGCACATGTAAAAGTGCCTTGGGCAAACAGTTGCTCACTAACACCATGTTCTGTGCTGGCTACTTGTCTGGCGGTATCGACTCATGTCAGGTATAACACACACATTTAAACATTGCATAGCCATAAACGCATGTCCATCTGGTGATTTGCAAACATATGAAATTATTTATTTTTCCATAATACGAAAAAAAAAAAAAGTTAAATAAAGCAATATTGTCTATTCCTACCCCATGATCTTTGTCTCTGTAGGGTGACTCTGGTGGGCCACTGGTCCTCCAGGACCTTACTTCAGGAAGGTTTCAATTATTTGGTATAACATCTTGGGGAGATGGCTGTGGGGAAAAAGGAAAGCCGGGCGTATACACTCGTGTTGTGGCTTACAAAGACTGGATCCTGTCTGAAATCCGTAGTGAGTCTTACACCTTGCCGGTTTAAACAGAACATACAAATATAGACACATCATATAGACACATCCAGATTCTCATAGTTCAGATTGTATTGAAGCCGTATTAGCAATTGCTTGTGTCCAATCCCAGAATCTTTTGGAGGCAAGGAACCAACATGTGCAGAGCTTCTGAAGACATCAGAGCTGTCTGAGGGGCAGCGCATGTCCGAGTTCAACGTACTCTGCCATTTCTACATGCTGAGCTGCCCTATAACATTGGACCCGTCTGCATGCCAGCGCCTAGCCCAGGAGAGCTGTCAGAGCCGCTTCAAAAAGTGCCGTATGTTTATTTACATTTGCCTGAATAATCTAAATAATCCTCTTAATTAATAAATCACCATTATTATGCATTGTGAGTGTTAGGACAGTGTGTTAAGTGTTAAGACTTCTTAACTGTCTTCCCTTTTCCTTCTATTTTCACCCATTATGATCATCAGTTCACATCTGTCTTTCATCTTTTGACATGACTGTTTAATTATCTTCTTATTGGAAAGAACATCAAAAACCAAAATCACAGTCAACAAAAAACAGTCAATATTTGCCATGCCATGCTAAAATGCATCTAAAAAACGAATTTGCGCTCTAAAGTTTACTGGAGAATGGAGATGCATAGTAACAAAACACAGTTTTTAGGACAGTATAATGTATAATATAATCATAGGGGTTATTCTACTTTTTTGATGGTCCAAAGTTTTGGTGCAAGGGTTTGGAATATTTTGTCATTTTCTCTTTCTATGCAACCTTTACTGATGTTTCTCAATTACCTTCTGTGTCTCTTCTAGAACTGCATTTATTCCTGCAGTCCTTGTTGGATCTGTTGCAGAGGGCAGATGATTATGTTCGAGATAAAATTGACCTGAGCTTCTTCACTAAGAGTCTTCCACAGCTGGTGGAACATGTCTACAGTTCTTCAGTCAACACCCGAACACGAAGACAAACCTTTAATACAGGTACGCCCAGTGACTCCCAACTCAGAGTGGACTTCCAGGTGTCAAAATGTTTCACAATTATTTTCTTCCTAATACAGTATATTGCTAGCTACTGCATAGGTATTCATTTATGTCGCTTTTGCTAAAAAGGTTTATTAATTTAGCATTAGACAACAACAGGATGAACAGTGATTCTTTTAATAAAATGAAAAGCACAGAGGAAGCTGAAAGTGACAAACTCACAAAATGACAAGCTGAGATTGCCAGTTCAGCTATTGCAAAAGCTCATCTTAACCTTCCATTTGAATGTGAGGTGATAGATCAGATTGAACATTTAGCTCTAGATTTGTTAAACTAGTTAAAAAAATTTTAGTTCAGTAAAAGTAAAGTACTATGTTAAAGTCAATACTAAAGTAAATATAAAGTAAATATGAAAAACATAGCTGGTTTATATTTTTTCTTTTATTATTTTGAATGTGTCTCCATTCATTCTCATTCTGTTTTCTTATACAGAATAATTAAATGATTGTTATTTTATCATTTATCAATAAACCCACTGATTGTTGTATTGTTTTAAAAGAGCAGGAAGGCCAGTCCTCCATGCCTACTACACAAAACCCACCATCTGTATTTGAGCAGGTGGGCCCACTAGTGGATGACTGGGAGAATTACCTTAACAGGGTTGCTGCTAATTTGGAACAGCAGAACAAACATGAAGACGCAAAAGAGCACAGGAAAAAGGAGAGCCTCTTCCAGCAGGTAACGAAAAGTTTTATGCTTACAAAAGCTTTCTTGCATGATGAAGAAAAAGTTACATTTAGTTTGAAAATATATAAGAAAAAGTTGATTATTGTTTATTATCGCAGTGATCGAATGGAACTGGATCTGTCTCGAAATTCTATATAAAAGGTTTATATTTTAATTATTGGTAATTGGGTGGTGTCTGTTTTTTTTTTTGTCTTTAACTGCGATTAGAAATATAACCTAGTGCTATTTAATTTTAAGTGCAATAACCTAGCTTGACCGAGATCTGCATTCTACTATTACTTTGCTTTGCTTCAGACTGGAATCTCACCTCATTCCTGCCCTTAAAAAATTTGAAAGACGTCCTTTTAGGATGGACTTTACCGTTTCCAAAATAGCATCAGATATTCTAGATGAGACATTAAAACACACTCTCTATCCGCAATTGAAGGGCATCATGAATTGGAACAATCTGTTTCAGCTCCTTAGTTGCAATGATGTGGTTAAACAAAGTAAAACAGAAAATCTGTTAAGAAAAGTGTAAAACCGGTAACCAGAGCTAAAGGGATTGTTGCAACTCAGGAGTTTAGGACCAAGAAGAGCTCGGCCCATTCTGGAAATCCTGCATTGATGTCTGATTTACTGGGAAGAAGAATGCCAGCGACCGGCTCCGTCCCTACCCTGATTCCGCGGCTACTTCAGTTGTACTCCAAGAAAAGGAAAAATGGTAATTTGCACTTCCTCAGTACTTTTTTTTTTAGTATTTCTGATTAAATCGAATTTAACCATCATAACAGAATGATGGTTAAATTATAACAAAATAATGTCGTATGTTCCACTATTATAAGAGCTCAAGGTACAGTATATTACATTCCTAAGAATGCTCTTCAGGAAGTACCGTAATAATAGTGTCTTCAAAGATTTTCTATACATTTTTTCCCCAGTGTTTGCTCAAAGGAGGCACAGAAGGCAGCTGTCTAATGAACAGACCAATGAAGCAAGTAACAAAGGTATTTATTATCCAAGTGACTACACTAAAAACTGGTATGCCCAAAAATACCAACATTAACTCATTATCCAGTTAAACAGCATAGCCATAAAGAACTGACCATTTAACGAATTTATTTTTACTATTCTATTGCAATCAGTCCACAATCCAATAAAATACCTAACGGTAAAACAAACTGGTGTATTGATTATTGACAGAATGCATATCTGCACTGAAACATTGTGCATCTGTGTTTAGTGTGTCCTGGGGTTGCAGAGTTGGCACAGCAGGTCTTTGTTACCAAGGAGATGTACAAGTGGATTCTAAACATTCCACTAAGCAATCTCAGTATGAATTTCCAAGAGGTGAGAAAGTGAGAAAATCTAATAAGCTTTGCATTATGTCTGTGAACCTTGTATTAATCTTTTTAAGTGTGTGTGTGTGTGTGTGCAATTTCAGGTGCTGGTCGACCTCACCACTAAAAATGAGCATGGTTTATATGAAGCCCGTGTTAAAGCAACAGTAGGCGGACATCCTTTGACATTCTACAGTCTTGTGGGATTGGAGAATGATACATTTTATAGAAGCATGCCACGCATCATTGCCCTAGCACTCAATGCATTTAAAACTTAAAGAGGAAGGTAAACATACGTCACTCAACACTGCAGTCTGACTTGTTGTGGGCAATAATATCTCATATCAATGTCACATGACAAATATATCAATGTCAGGATCCAGTATAATTTCACTTGTTCAAAGTGACATTCACGTCACTTAACCTCTTCTTCAAGGTAACTATCTTACTAAGTTTGTATCTTACTAGAGAAAAGTATTATCCACAGGCTCCTCTCATAAAAATCAGGTTAAAACTGATCTAATTGATCTATTCTTTTCAATAGAAAAAACTTTTTTCTGCAGCCTGGAAACAATGTGTCCAAAATGTTTCTTATTTTAATTTGAAAGATTTGTAATTTAAATAAGTATATATAATGTCAGACATTAAGCAGATTTCTGTGAGTTGAGCCAAGCTGGAACCATTGAGTTGTTTGAGAACTGTTGTTCAAATTCTTTATTATTATATATATATTTTTTTTTACTGAAAATTGTTTCTATGGCTCCTGTGTCCTTAATTTATTTATTGCATTATAGGAGAGGCAGAACCCCTTTTTGTATTTTAAAAAAAGTATTTATTTGTAAAAATAAGACCACTTCATATTTTTGCTAATATAAAGAAGACAAAGACAGAAAGAAATATAGAAAGAAAGAAATGCAAATGGAATTTATTGGAATAAATGTTTACATGCTTAACCTGCTAAAACACAATATAGACAAGTTTAATTAAATAAAAAGTACAAGACATGGTAATTTAAGCATTTCCTCACTTTTGCTGTTTTATTTGCAGTACTCTACACTTTCTACAATAAACTCTCAATTTTCCAATCACTTATTAGCCTTTTAGTCTCACATACCAGTGTGAAGATTTCTTTTTTACATCGATTGCATAATTAAGCCTTTAAGTCCAATGCTGTATCGTTGTATTTTTAAATTGTCCTCAATGTGGTGAGGCCATAGGAGGCTTGAATCAGAGAGTAAAGATTAGCCCCAAGATGAAGAACACCCATTTAATACCCAAGCCCTTTTCTACTAGACTGTATTTGCTCTCCTGCAATGAGAGTTTCGAGTCTGTCTGCAGAACAAAAAGGATAGAGATGTATGGTGAATGCTGCACAAGCCTCCATTTATAGTCACTTTCATTTGGCAAAAGGCCTATTTTTACTGCTTTGTCCACAAAACCATATGGTAGAGGGTTGGTAATGATGGGATAATTAGGTTAAAATCTATAGTAATAACAATCAACAGTCAACTGTGTTTACTTATTGTCTAAATATATACTTATGTAAATATTTTTTACTACACAGATGTCCATATTTTATAGCCAGATTGTATAGTATACATTTATACTGTTAGTATTTGTTATTTTATTTTATTTCCCCTATTTCTATTGTATTTTACTTTATTTTGTTTCTTAATTTTAAACCATGTACTGTCCACTTGCTGCCGTGGCAAAACATATTTCCCATTTGTGGGACTAATAAAGGTTTATCTTATCTTATCTTATCTTAATCCAACCTTTATCTCGTTTTTGGTCTTGTGTCTTATGCAGGTTGCAGTCTGCAATAGGCTGGACAGCTTGTCCGTAAGGTGCTGAAGCATGGTCAGGGCTCCAAACAAACTGAGAAAAGGGCAACAAATTGGTAACAAATTAAATGGAAGAGAAATTTTCTCTGAGAGCAACCAGAGTTTCTTAAGAACAGCCATTATGAGAACCACAAAGTTGACCTACTGTACTTCACTCACCTCATTTACTGAGCTTTTCAGTAGTCAGGTAATATGTAAATGGCACTTCTTTTTTATTCTAACACCAAATCAGTTTATACTGAAAACTCCAGCTGCCAGATGTAAATCAATGCAACTTGACATAACATTACTCAAATATTATACTATAACAAGAAAAACTCATAACTTGTCCAGATTAGCATTTAATGATAGTTAGTATATAATGAGGTGACTGGGGTCAAAAGGATTGCTATTTTTGGATACTCTTTAGAACGGCCATGTGCTGCTGATGTCATGGTGAGTCGGGAGATCGAGAGACAGCTGGTCAGAGAAACTTTACTTAGCACCTATGTACTTATGTACATACAGTATGTAGGCTTATGTAATATGAATGTAAGATGGGTGCCTAGTGATGAAATTCCTCATGAATGAAGACATAAAAGTAACTAACATTTACAGATAACTTGTAAAAAGATATGTCCATGAATGACAACCCAAGCTGAGGTGAGGGCTACGGCACTGCAAGTCACTGCAAGTCACATTCACTGTTACATGTAATAATAATAAAAAAACATTTTATTTATAATGCATTTTATATTTGAAGCAAATCAAAGTGCTACAAATTAATTTGACTTAAAAGCTCTGATAAAATGTAGGTTTTAATGCATAAACACATGGAACTGAGTCTTTTTTATCTTGTCCGTGTATTTAAGTATGTCATAATGTTATGAAGTACAGTAGTTTAATGGTCTTTTTGATTTATATTTCTTTATACATTGTAATACAATGCTGAAGGCATATAAAAAATTCGATAATCTCCCTTGAACAGTTGATATTGAGATGTGTCTGCTACTTTTGTTCTGTAAAGCCTTCATAGTGGCTCTAATCCGAGGTTCAGTAAATTGGTGAATTTAACTTTTTTTCTGCAGCAGAGATAAGTTTTGGTCTTGCGTTCCTAGGATGGTCTTCATGAGAGCCAATTTCATGGGTTTTGCTATACCAGGACAGCTGAACTTCATGTTTTAAAATAAGTTACTATTATGGGTTTTTTCATCATTTTAAATGATGGTCATTTTTGCTAAACAGCTCCACAGAATTAAAATGAAATTAGAAAAATTAGTATGAAATGTGTGAGAAAATATGTATTAATCAAAATGATAAGATTATCCATGATGAGCAAGCTGAGGGCGACGAGGGAAAGGGAAAACCCCCTTAGATAGCAATAGGAAGAAACCTTCCTAAATAAACACAATTCAGTTCAGATCAATTTTATTTGAAAATTTTATTAGTTTTATTGTCACAAAGCAGCTTTACACAAATCCAACTGTAGATTTAAATCTTTAGTAAGAAAGTCAGTCAGAAGGCTTATTGAAAGTCACTAGGAGAAACCATGAAAGGAATATTGCTGTTTGGATTTAAATAAACAAATACTTAAGGATCATTGATTGGATTAATTATGCAGTGATGGATATCTTTCAGCAGTCTAAAAAAATCTAAAACAGCAAGTAGCTTTTTAATAACTAAAGAGCTGAAATTTCTGGAATTATATAAAAAAATATATATAATTTTTGCGAGTGTCAGCAGGTTTGCCAACTCCTCAGTAAGGAAAGTAGCCATTGGCTGTCCTAAAAGTCGCTAGAAGTTGCTAAATGATGTAATCGCGAAATTTACACAATGTCATGACAAAAAGTGAGTAGGTTAAAACACCCTAAATATGTTTACAACTATACAAATCAACTTTATAATAATAATAATATTGTAGCGTTTTTACGCCGGAAAGGATGGTGGAGAGACAAGTGAGCTTTCTTTGCTGCCCAATGCAAATGGCTGGGAGTATTTTATTTACTACACACACCGGTGAACCAGCAGCATACAACAACAACACACATATCACACATACCCTGGCTGAAGCCACTAAACCAAACACCTTCTCCCAACAGGGTAAACACATAACAGCCCCATCCTGCAAAGCATGATGGTTCCCAAGCGAAACCCCGCCCCCGCCACACTGCCCCCACCCGAGCTGTGACCGTCCCCGGTCACCATGGCGCTCAGTCTAACAGACGTGACGGTGGTCGGCGCCGGCGTTGGGAACGCCGGAGTCTGGTTGCGGAGGAAGGGGGCCCGTCGCCCTCTTCCTGAGGCGGACTGGCCTCCACAGAATCCGACGATGCCCTGGCGTGGGGCTGATAAGGAGCCAGACGGTCCCGGTGGAGCACGACCAGTCGCGACCGCCCCGTCAACCGCACCCGGTAGACCACATCAGAGAGCTGTGCGACGACCGTGCAGGGGCCCACCCAGTGCGACATAAGCTTAGGTGAGAGCCTCCTTTTCCTTCCGGGGGAATACACCCAAACCTGCTCCCCAGTAGCAAAGTCTCGCCCCCGGCTGTGAGTATCGTACACGCGGCGCTGCTTAACCCCGGCGTCCGCCAAGTGTCTACGCGCCAATTCGTGGACACGGAACGGTTTGTCTTTCAATGAACAAAAATAATCCAACCCTGGTTTCGTGGGTAAATCCACTTGTGGAGGGGGCCCGAACACCAGATCCACAGGCGTGCGCAACTCGCGACCGAACATTAACACAGCTGGCGTCAGTTGCGAGGACTCCTGCACCGCTGTACGATACGCCCAAAGCACGAGAGGCAAAAGCTCGTCGCAATCTTTTTGCCGGTCGCTGGTAAGCACGGCGAGTTGGGTGGTGAGTGTTCGGTTGAACCGTTCCACGAGGCCGTCACTTTGTGGATGCAGGTGCGTGGCGCTCGCACACCACCGCAAACACCTCCGCCTCGAAGTTACGCCCCTGATCGCTGTGCAACTGCTCCGGGGCGCCGAATCGGCTGAACACCTCCCCCACCAGCACTCGAGCCGTGGTGGAAGCGCTCTGATCCGGAACAGCGAACGCCTCCGGCCACTTGGTAAAATAATCCATGGCCACCAGCACATAACGATTCCCGCGATCAGAGATGGGAAACGGCCCCAGAATGTCCACGCCCATACGTTCCATGGGCGCCCCCACCCGAAAGTCTTGCAAGGGTGCTCGCGAGCGCTGGGTAGGGCCCTTCTTTGCCGTGCAGACATCGCATCTGTGAACAAAAAGTTCGCTATCAGTATGACAACCCGGCCAATAGAACCGAGCACGCATCCGCCGCAGTGTCTTAGTTACCCCAAAGTGTCCCGAACCAGCGTGCCCATGAACCGTCCCCAGCACACATGCCCGCAAAGTCCGCGGCACCAGCAGCTGAAAAGATTTGCCAGCGCCACACGGCCGTTCCCACTGGCGGTAGAGTAAACCCCCCCGCAACGCTAGTCGGTGAAACTGCGAGTGGAGAGCTTTTTCTTCTGGTCCCAGGTGGGCAATGGCGGCATAATCCGGTCTCTGGCCCGCGTTAACCCAACCTAATACCCGCTGCAGCGCCGGGTCCTTCTCCTGCTCGACCATTAGCTGATCGCAGTCCATCTGTGGCACAGGCGAAACGACCACCGGCGATGGTTTAGGTGCCGCAGTGACTCGGCTGCACGCCGGCTCGGACCGCCGATTACCGACGGGGGCTTCGGAAGACTGCGCAGAGAGAATGTTCTGATTCACGGGGGTCAGGGTGTGTTCGATGTCGTGACCACCCACACGCTCTTCAACCCGCTCGCAGTGTCGACAACGCTCTTTGCTGCACGGCCGGCGGGATAACACATCGGCGTTAGCATGCAATTTTCCCGCTGGGTGCTGAACGGTAAAGTGATAGTCCTGCAACCGCTCGAGCCAACGCGCTAACTGCCCCTCGGGCTCTTTAAAACTGAGCAGCCACACCAGCGAAGCGTGATCGGTCCGCAGCAAGAAGGATTGCCCGTATAAATACGGGCTAAAATGCTTAAGGGCCGCGACGACCGCTAGCAGCTCGCGCTGCGTGACGCAGTAATTCTTCTCCGGCCCAGACAACGCGCGGCTGAAGTAAGCGACAACACGCTCTTTGCCCCCGGCAACCTGAGAAAGGACGGCCCCCAGCCCTACATCGCTCGCGTCCGTGTCGAGAATAAACGTACGAGCTATATCAAGATATTCGAGAACGGGCGACGTAACCAGAGCTTCCCGTAACCGAGTGAACGCACGCGCGTGCTCCCTGTCCCAGCGAAACGGCTGGTTCTTTCTCGTGAGCGCGTGCAGTGGGCTGGCGATCGTAGCAAAATCCCTCACGAACCGGCGATAGTACGACGCTAACCCGAGAAAGGTGCGTAGCTGCGACACATTTGACGGCTCAGGCCAATTCTGTACCGCGGCGATTTTGGCTGGATCGGTGGCAATCCCTTGAGCGCTAATCACGTGTCCCAGAAAGACAGTTTCTTGCCGCAACAACTGGCACTTTTTGGGATTGAGCCGCAAATTCGCCCGCCGGATAGCTAGAAACACCTCCCATAGGTTAGCTAGCGCGACCGCAAAATCCTTGCCGTGCACCAATAAATCGTCTAAGTAGACGACACAGCGGTTGCGAGGGATCTCTGCCAATACTCTCTCCATCAACCGTTCGAACGTAGCGGGAGCGTTGCAGAGAAATTGCCATAGCCCTTGTCCGATCGAAAACGCGGTTTTGGGTCGTGCTTCCGGGGCGAGCTCTATTTGCCAGTACCCGCTACGCAGATCCAACGAGCTAAACCACGCCGAGCCCGCAACGTGTTCCAGCGCATCATCTATTCGCGGTAACGCATAAGAATCTTTGCGCGTCACCTCGTTTAACCGCCGGTAGTCCACACAAAACCGCCACGATTCGTCCTTTTTACGCACAAGTACAGGGTGAAGACCACGGTCCGGAGGCTGGCTCTATGACGCCCGAGTCGGCCGTCTCACGCAGCTGCTGCTCGGCTATAGCGCGTTTAGCTAACGGGAGGCGTCTCGGACGTAACCGAACAGGAGCGGTGTTACCCGTATCGATATTGTGCTGCACCAAATTGGTATGAGTGCACTCGCGCTCATCTACTGCGAAAATATCTGCGAACTCGTGCAAAAGTGACTTAACGGCGTCGGTCTGCGTCTGATTTAGCCCCACACTGCTACGCCGCATCAGCTCGGCCATTATTCTTGCTCGGACAGCTACCGGATGTTTACATGGCGCGTCCACCGGAAGTTCCGCCCCCCTGGTGCGTGCTACTAACCCGTCCGGCTGCGCTTTGGGCACTAGCAACCTAGCTAAACCGAAACTACCACGCAGAGTCCCGTCCGCGAGATTCAGTACCGCACCCCACCTTTCCAAAATGTCCAACCCCAAGATACAATCATCCTCGACATCCGCCACAAAGAATGGGTAAAAAAGAATAATTGCACCTACTTGTATTCACACTGTGCGACAGGCCCGTATCCTCAAATAACTCCCCGACACGGTGCGAATGTTCACGGCCGGGTCCGGCAGCACACGACCGCGCTCTCCACGCTCCAACAATCCCCCGCGCAGCAGCGAAACTGTAGAGCCGGTGTCCACGAGCACCCGCAGCGAAACGTTGTCCAGGCCACAGTCCACGTAGACCCCCGCGCGATTTCCGACACGTCCTGACCGAAAGTTAAATCCGGCAGTTGGGGAAACAAAGATGGCTGCGTGAGGCGGGTTCCCCTCGGCGCCCCCCGAAGCTAGTTTAACGGCTGCTGGGGTACGCTGTCCTCCGGCCGGAGAACGTTGCAGCGGTAGTCTGGCGGTCCCTGGCCTCGGCGTCGTCGCGGAAACTCGGAGGCTGGGTCGAGGCCTAGCCGCGATGGGTAGCCCTGTCCCCGGCTAGGTTCACCTACCCAGCGGCCGCGAGCCACCGAAGATCGCTCGGCTCTCTCGCCGCGGTGTTCACCCAAGATGGGCTCGGCGCGCTCGGCCTCGCGCAGCGCCTCGGACAGGGACGCCGGTGCCGCTAACCGGAGGTGCTTGCGAAGCCGGTACGGCCGGATTCCCCGAAGGAACGCGCGACGAGCTAGCTCTTCCTGCTGGCCGTGTCCGAAATCCGGGTAGCCACTGGAGGAATCCTCTCCGAGGTCCAATGCCGGAACCTGGAACACGCCGCTCCGCTCCCGTCGCCGCTCTTTGCCCGCGCTGGCCCCATCAGGGAGGGTCTTCTTCCTCCTCAGCTGTTCTGCTACTCGGCGGCCTATTTGGATCCTCCGGATTTCCTCCGGGGTGCGCTCTAACTCGCGACTCTCCATCCCACTGCTGGCACCAATTGTAGCGTTTTTACGCCGGAAAGGATGGTGGAGAGACGAGTGAGCTTTCCTTGCTGTGTAGTATTTTATTTACTACACACACCGGTGAACCAGCAGCATACAACAACAACACACATATCACACATACCCTGGCTGAAGCCACTAAACCAAACCCCTTCTCCCAACAGGGTAAACACATAACAGCCCCATCCCGCAAAGCATGATGGTTCCCAAGCGAAACCCCGCCCCCGCCACAATATTATTATAATATATATAATATATGATATATATTATTATAATATATACTGTATATATATATATATATATATATATATATATATATATACACTACAGTTCAAAAGTTTTAGAACACTTGCAGATTTCTTTTTTTTTTGTTTAGTGATCTATTTTCTACATTCTACAACAATACTGGGGATTTCAAAACTATAAAATAACACATATGGAATTAAGTAATTACAACAGAATAACAAAAACAACAGTTAGTTGTTATTTTAAGACACAGAGGTCAGCCTTTCTGTAATAGTTCTTGCAAGAACAGTATTGTCAGGTGCATTTGCAAAATCCGTCAAGCACCATAATGAAACAAGAAATTCATTTAGAGTTATCAGCCTGAAAAATGACCAATTAACAGCACCTCAGATTAGAGGCGTTATGAAGTCTTTACAGAGCATAAATAGCAGACACATCTCAATATTAACTGTTCAAAGGAGATTAATGCATTTTTGGACGCCTTCAGCATTCCTTTACAATGTAGAAAGAAATAAAAATCAGGAACCATCATGGAGTTAGAAAGTGTTCTTTTATTTATATATATATATATATATATATATATATATATATATATATATATATATATCTTATTACATATACATACACGTATATATAATTCATTTTATTTATTTCATTTTAATTAAAGCAATTAAAAAAAAAAAAAAGAGCAATGATAAGCTATAACAAAATGATAAGCAATTGCTTATGTTTATGTTATTTAAACTTTAAACAAACTTTAAACAAGTTATTATGTAATAAACTAAAATGAAATGAGATAGAAAAAGAATAGAACAGGCTAGTGTTAAAGTGGTTTTTTTTTTTATGTTACAATTCCAACCCTCATCTTGCTGCGGCAAGTTGAGAAGTCGGTAAGGACACATCAAAGTCTCCAACATTCTCCTAGACAAAAAGCCGCTAGATTTGTCGCTGGTTGCTTTTTAAAAAATGTGTCACTAGAGGGGTCTAAATACTCGCTAATTATAGCAACAAAGTCGCTAAGTTGGCAGCAGAGTGTCAGAATTTTTTTGGCCAGGCAGTTTGTATCCTAAGTCAACCAATATTGAGTGTGAAGTGTGTTTTAAGAATTATCTGTATTATGTTGTAAGTAGAAGCTGTGGGAAAATAAGAAAAATCTTTTCAAAAGAAGTTATATATACAATATACTTATATATACTGGGAGAGAGAGAGAAAGAGAGAGAGAGAGAGAGATGAAGTTATATGCTTTAAGTAAAGCAAGTAAAATGATGGCCTAAAGTTTCGAGTTTTAAAGACTCTATGGATGACTTGAGGGCTAAACTACATGTTTTAGGAAAGTTTGTCATGTGCAAGAGGACGTTTGTGTTTGCACTAATCTTGTTTTTTCCTCTTATTGGTTTTCTCTGCAGGAGTATGAGGAGTGGTTCCTTGTTGCCCGAGTGATTGACACACTGCTTTATCACCATGGCCTTTTTCGTTTACATTGGGCACCACTGGAATTTTCCTCATAAAACATTTTAACCAAGCTCCAGCACTGACATTTTCTAGAGACTTCAAAATATTTTCCTAATATACAGTATTTCCCACAAACATCAAAGGCCAGCACTTTGTGATCTTCTTGGACGTAACTCCATCAGCATGAGAGAAATGCTTACTTAAGCTTTGTGAATTTTAAAAAAGGTGCTTTGTTCCTGTACTCTATGAATTTAAGTCATCCTTGCTGTTTATTTGTTGCTAATTTCTTTAGTTTTATTAATATTTTTATTTAAGTTGATGTATTGCATTATGGCTGGAACACAAAATCTCTTTTAAGGCTAAAATGTCTTTGCGTACTTTCTGGAATTTGTGGTTCTAACAAGCAGTTACTTAGAATGAGTTGCTTTAAAACCTAACAAAGTTAACCATCTTTGTCCTAGTGATAATGAAGCGATGCACCCATCTCTATAGTGCCCACTGTGCAAGCATCTGGAGGCAGTGTTATGATCTGGGGTTGCTTTAGTCAGTCAGTCAGTCAGGTCTAGGCTTAGCAACATTATGTGGCAATAAAATGAAGTCAGCTGAAGTACTGAATGTACTGAATGACCAGGTTATCAACTTTTGGGCTTTTTCTCCTGTGATGGAACTGGCATAATCTGGAATTCATAATGTAAAAGTGTGGGTCTGGTAGCATGAGGAATTATTTTTACTAATATCTATACATCATCTTTCATTATGTGCATCTATTTCTTACTGGTTCGTGCCTTAAGTTAGAAGTTATAAATTAGTACATTAATTAGAACTTAGTAATTAACAATTAACAATGAGTGATTTAATATTTGTGGTCAGCGGAATTCTTTGTGTGTGTGTGTGTGTGTCTTGAGAAGGATCTGAATTACATGGCTGAGTGGAGTATCACAAAGACCACAGTCCTGGAATTTGGGAGGGGGTCATGTGGTAAGAAGTAGAGAAGAAGCAGAGAGTCACTTAAGTGTACGCTTACATTCTCACACACAAAACCTTCAATCTTTAAGGATTCCCCAGACACAACATTATCAACAGAAATAAGGTAAAGTTAAGCTTTTTGAAATTAACATTTATATTTATCAATAAAGCCAACAGGAAATGATCAGCATGAACAGTAAAATTTTAACTGATTTATTGAGTCTGTAGATTACTAAAGACATTGTCTCGGAAATTGTTAAATGTTTATTATTATCATTATTATTATTTAGTATATTATTAGGTTATTATTATAGATTCTTTTTAAAGTTAGATAGTTATATACATTTCATTACATAGCTTCCAGACACGCCAGATTTAAATATGGCTAAATCTTTAGACATTATAGCTAAATAATTAAAATTAAAATTTCTTTTATTTTCTGCATCTTTATATTACTCCACGTTGAAATAGAGCTTTATAATCCATTTTTAAATATGGGTCACCACTTTAGTTGATTGGATGTTTTTAATTTTTTATTAAAAAGTAGGAGTAATGTAAGATGACAAGTAGATACTTCATAATACATGAGACGTGAGAAATGTGCTGTTAAAAGAAAACTAAAAGCGTACTACTGTAGCTAAGGATAAACACATTTTAATAATAATAAAAATATATAATAATAATAATAATAATAATAATAATGCATTAAAAAGGAAAAACCCCTAATATTCTGTCCTCTATTATTAAAAAAAAAAAAGAAATTTGTGCTATGCACTTATAGTTGAGTCCAAGGCTGTACTTACACCCAGGCTAAAGACATTCAAACTCCACACATTTAATATAACCATATTTGAAATAATTTAACAACCTGTGTTATGTCAATTTTATGTTCTTTTTATCATTTTGTACCATTGGCTAAATTGGTACTGGCACTGTACTGGTGAGCTCTAATTAAGCAGGAGGGAGTAGTTTGTGTTCCACCTTCTGGTCCTTATTTTCTGTGGAGTACAGGCAGGACAGAAAGTGCCCTGGTGACAGGGTAGACAACAGAGTGAATTTAAAGCAAGCAAAGAACAAGGCCCACCAGGCTTGTCAATGGTTCATTCCCTTGGCTGTTTTCACAATGCACCTCCAGCCCTACCTCAAAGGGTTACATTACCCCCTTCTAGGAGTAACTTTCAGTGTTCCCATACTGGCATGCTGGTTCCTGTGGAAGTCCTAAAAATCTTTAGGTCTAGACTGTAATAGGGCAGAACCTAGACGCATTCTTCCTATTCATACCCGTCCCAATCAACCAGGTACTGAGTGCAATCTTGCTGTGGGGTGAATCTGGAATATGCATTAGTGTAAAGGCATTCTGACAGTCCTGCGAGACTAATA
Organism: Clarias gariepinus; assembly: GCF_024256425.1. NCBI lineage: Eukaryota > Metazoa > Chordata > Actinopteri > Siluriformes > Clariidae > Clarias > Clarias gariepinus. The sequence goes on from NC_071124.1 coordinate 12,757,831, forward strand.
ACAGACTCATGATGAAATCCAAAGACTGATGGGACCACAGGCAGTAGGATATCAAGGGGAAGCAACTTAACTGGGCTTATGCAGGGCTCTTAATTCTCAGGGCACCTGACCTTATTTGCTGCCAAATAGCCCCAGATATCTCTGGGGCCATTAAGGGTGTTTGCAAAAAATGGCTCCTTGGTGATATGCACCAGGAGAGATCCTAAAGTCAGGACAAAGAAGGACCATTGCCAGGGTTGGCTCCCCTCAATGTGCCATGTGGATCCCCTGTTCCAGACCCCATTAAACAGAAGCCAAAATTTGTTCAAGCTAATGTAACCTTAAAGGCTGATCCCAGAGAACAGGTTGTAGTAGCATGGAAATGTCACTTCACTGGCTGGATAGAAAGGAGGTTTTGCATGAAAAGCTAAAGAACCTAGCAAACACAAACATGCTCCTTAATGAGCTACTGAAAACCAGAATGGCATCCAATTATACAATGTACTAATACAATGTCTCATAGAGGACCTCCGTAAAAAAGCAAGACCAAAGCTGCACTTATTAGACTGAAGGGCATCACCTGATATTCATAGTGCCCAGACAGCATGAAGATCTTTCACTCGTCCTTTGCCCTAATGCAGATTAGGTTATACACACTGCATAAATCTAGTTCAGTAAAAATCATATTCCGCAAGCACCTAAATTCATGAAGCGAGTGTTCATCCTTTGAGGTGATGGCGTTAAGGCCATGATAATTAATAAAAGTCCTCTTCCTTCTTTAGAAGGAACCCAGCTCCTGCCAGCAACATGGAGGGTGGATAAATCTCAATAACAGTTCTTCCTCAATATACTCCTTCATGTTCCCCTGGGGGCAGCATGGTGGTTAAGTGGTTAATACTGTCAGCCTGTACCTCCAGGGTCCAGGTTTAATTCCTGAGTCTGTGCGCATGGAGCTGGCATGTTCTCCCCGTGCATGGTGGGTTTCCTCTGCAAACTCCAATATCCTTCTACAGTCCAAAAACATACAGATAAGTGGCATTTCCAAATTGCCTGTAGTATGTGAATAGGTGTGTGTGTGTGTGTATGTGTGTGTGCCCTACGATGGAGGACACGCCTTGTGCCTCAAGTCTTCTGGGTAGGCTCCAGGCTCCCCGTGACCCTTTACACAGGATAAAGCAGAATAGACGATGAATGAATTAATTAATGTCCCCCTGGGGGGAGTGGCAACCTGGAGAATGTGATTGGTACAATCAAAGGGTCTATAGGGGGCATTGTCTGTGCACTTTGTTTAGAGAAATTCCTCCTCTTTGAGCTGTCAGCAGTCTTGCAGTACTCTGGAAAGATCTACTGCGTCAGAGATGACTGGGGCCAGGGGTGGGAATGCCCTCGTGACAACTCTGAGAATTATAACTGCCAGGCATACAAAGATGGACTATGTGGACCATTCAGTGTGGACATTGGAATAGAGTGTAATTCTATTCAATTATTCAGTTCCCTTGTTTAATGTTCACAAATGAATGATAATCTAAATAATATTCGTACCTAGTTCTGAATCAATTAAGAACTAGAAGACAAAAAACAAAAAAAAAAAAGCTTAAGCACATCAAGCTCCTCATCACAGATCCCCTCCCTAGCATGGCCCCTGTCTTTTAGCTCTATTGGGGGGGACGTAAACCCATGCATGCACATTGTGGATGGCGAAGCACTGTTTGAATGGCTTTCACAGTGTGAAATTACTGTATTATCCTTAATGGGTATGTCATAAAGTGGCTCTAACACAGTAGTAACACAGTGGGCGGGCTTGAGTCACTAATTTGCTCTTCAGCCCTGGAGCAGTTGCCCTGCTGGATACTACTGTAAGTGGGGATGATGATTACATCCTGCCGAGTGGGAATCTGACCCACATGGTGCTCAACACCTGCACTTCTGTACACAGAGCTAATGTTTTTTTAATCTTAGCTACTTGACTGGGTTCAACTATCTGCTATAAAGCCATAGTCATACTGTTACAGGGAGTGGTGTGGCATCTTAATGAAAGCACAGGAGACAGCCTGCTCTTCTCTTGGGAGGATGAAAGGGAGAATGGACCTGGGTGCAGATGATAATGTGGAATAGATGATGTTGCAGGTGGGGCTTGTGTGACTGAGAGATGGTCGGACACAGAGCACTGGCTTTGACAAACAGAAGACCTGTCTCCACATACAGAGACAGAAATACTAGAGCATCTCAGATAAGAGTCACAGTAATTATGACCACATGATGATGTTATGTAGATCAATAAGGTTAATAATGATGCAAGACCAGGTGATGCACTTGTCCATGTGTTACTTTCCATGTATAAAATTCAAGATTTGGAAAGTTAGTTAATAGTACACTGAGTGCTTTGTAAGTGACTGAATGTCCAAAGTAGGTTTAGGATGTGATTAGATATATAGTTAGAACTCAGGTGATGGTGACTTAAAACATGCTATGGATTGTGTTAGGGATTGTAGTTCATGGTGGCCATGTTTATTGACCACAATGTGTTATGGAAAGTTGAGTTCCTGCTCGATCCTGCCACTGACATGACATGAACATTCATAGACTTAAATAAATACTGAGTTTCTCAATGTCACATAGTAGCTCATCCAATGCAGGAGTGTTAAAAAAACAATGAAACACATTCAGAGCAGAGAGATTATTTGTGCATTACAGTAGCTGCTACAAACAAAAATGGCTGGTTTCAGAGAATAACATAATTAAAACTTTTACTGGGAAGAAAGCATTATTAATAATTACTGTTCATGGTGGTTTTAGATGAATTATTACAGTCACAAACATATTGTATCTCCAGGGCTCCTGAAATATAATAGCTTATGTGACAATGCTATAATAGTGTAGTTTTATCAAATTGGTACAACATCAGACTTTAATAGCATTATTTAAAATCTTTCAAACAAAATTTTCTTTATTTTTATAGCACTACTATGTACCTCCTGATAAATGCAAAATAAACTTTAGAATGTCGTCAAAAAGCTGCTTACTAGGATTTTATGTTTTTGATTTTTTAAGCAACGTCAAATATCTATAAATTATCTGACACCTGACTTATCTGATTTCGGCATTAAAATGCAGAGTGAATTAAGAAATTGGTTTTTAATAATTAGTTAAAGTAAACTATTCATACTTAAACCATGACCATGAAAGTCTAATAGCATCTCTCTCTCTCTCTCTCTCTCTCTCTCTCTCACTCTCTCTCACTCTCTCTCTCTTTCTCTCTCTCTTTCTCTTAGGTCATGTCCACTATAACAGCCCAGCCTTTACCCTATGGCTTGGAAAGAGAAAAACACATTGAGATGCTATTCAGAGCTTTCCACCGCCGATGGAGGTCCTCTACTGACCCTCAGGAACTCACTTCTGCTCCAGCACCAGCACAAGGTCCCCTATATGGAGATCTATCGTCCACATTTCACGCTGCAGAGACATTACCGGCAGGTCTGGCTGCTCTGAGGACAGTCAACCAAATGCACATAACATCTATACCTGAGCTTCGGGGTAAGGCATATGGTCTAAAGCTAAAAAAAACTAAACCAAACTGGGTCTTTAATTCTATTTTTGTCTTAATTTCCTAAAATACACTACAGTTAAAGTCAGAGGTTTACATACAGTTATGCAGAGCACATTAAAAATTCAAATACAGTTTCAAATACAGTTTGGAGGTGTATAAAGGCCAAATATCCCCCCAAAAAGTGCATCTTTGTCCCAAAATATAAGGACCTTACTCCAAACCTGTAAAGTGGAGTGTGACCATAATATAAGGTGCATTAATATACAGTAAACCTTGGCTCGACATGGCTGGAACTTGTGCAAGTTGTACTGTTTTATATATATATATATATATATATATATATATATATATATATATATATATATATATATATATCACCATCTGGATCACTTATTTTATTTCTCAGTACATCTTCACCTGATCAATAGCACAGAGTCCAAGTATTTTCCCAACAATTTCAAATAGATTGGACACTATATGTATTTAAAATAAGTTTCACCAAGGCATTTCTGACAAATATTTAAATAAAAAGTTGATAATGGATTTTAGACTTGTGGTCTGTCCTAAACAAAAAGGGTTAAAACAAGAAGGAAAATAAGGTGTAATGTGAAGGACACATGGATTTTTAAACTTGTGTTACTTTGTGTTTTAGGTCCCCAGTGCATTTCCCGTAGGACGTACAGAGTTGCCACAGAAACCAGGCAGCTGTTTCTGGCTGTAGAAGGTTAAAATTACATTTACCATTTACCCACCTGTTTATTATTATTATTTTTAAACATTTATACCTGTTTCTATTTGGATTTAAACTATAATCATGTGTCCATGTGTAAGTTCCCATCATTGGGTTTTTAGAAACAGGTGAAAGGTTAAAATTTAAAAATAAGCTACAGTAATCAGTAAAATGTAGTCACTGTAATGCAATCAGTGAAATTATTATTTCTGTCTGTTTTTCTGTATGGCAGAACTCTCTGCCTAACTTATTCATACAAAGAAATACAATTTTGTAAGTATGAGTATTTGGTAATCGGTGGGTGAATCACAGACAAGAAATCGAAAAAGAAGATCGGATAAAGATTACGTTTTTACTTAAATACCAAATAATGAAAATGTTATGCCAACAAATTGCATTAATTCTGGTATAGACGTGCATGGGTAAAGTTATTCCTATTAATGTGGCTGGTGACTGTTACATGTTATAATATATATATATATATATATATATATATATATATATATATATATATATATATATATGATATGATAAAGTATATATTTTATGTTTTGTGCTTTATGTTTTTCAGAAAGCTCATGTATTTGTATGCAGTGCTGTGGTCCGGCTCGCGCCTGCTCTTTGCAAGGCTTTGACCAGGACCGGCAGAAGATTTTCCAATTTGAAAGACCACTTAGAACAGACATGTGCTGCCTGGGCTGCTGCCTGATGGAGATGAGGGCTTACACGGCCCAGAGGGAGCTCATTGGGACTGTCCACCAGAGGTACACAAACATTTTAGGATATAGAATAATACATAATGTTTGTATAGCTTATACCAAAATGTTGAGCTATTGTAATAAACTGTACTTAGTTGCTCTGAAGTAAAAGTGATGCATACAAATCCAAGTAGTTTATTTATAACCGTAATCATTTCTTGAATTGATCTATGACCAAGTAATTTGATACAGCTCTAGGATATCTACCTTTATAACAGAGGTAATTAGCAACATCATGTCTGTACTGTATATGCATAAGTGATCTACACTGGACAAATAGTTTGGCTCTTAATTAAAACGGGTTCTTTTCCTGGCATGGTGGACAGAATGCTGTATGAGTGATTAAATTCCACAGAGATACAAACAAATAATAATAAATCATGGAACGTGCAGTTGCATTTTCAGGGGCCACCAGAAAAAGAAAGGAAGAATAGAGAGTAAGAGCTAAGCATTTGGGCCTGCAGAACTGTAAACACTGGAAATGCGACCATGGAAAAGCGGCAGGAGAAAATGTAGAAGAGGAAGAGGGTAGGATGTAGTAGCACATTCATTGAAATATGCATTTTTTAAAAAATTGAGTGTGACGTTATATTGGAAATTGTACATTTGCTGCATAGAAATGTCCCAAAAAGCCAATCCAGGAAAATATCTTTTTTTATCAAAAACGAAAAGAAAAACAAAAAGGTTACCAATGTTAGGGTTGTACTCGAGTTAGGATTTGATGTTACCCTACATACAATGTACTTTAAGTATGTAAACACTTGATAATAACTTCTGTATAACAGTATTAATTATAACAGCATTAATGTATTTGTTTATAACATAGCTCTTTGATCTGCCAGGTGGAGTATGTTCACACCCTACTTTGAAGTGTGTGACTCTGCAGACTCTCCCTTCCTGAGGATACAAGGCTCCTGCTGTCCGATCCGTTGCCTCTCCGACCAAGAGTTTCAGGTCAGAAGCCTCATTCAAAATTAAGTCAAATCTTCTTATGTGCATTATCTCTCTTTTCCTATATTCGTTGAAAATCTTTTTCTAATTGTTAAAAATAATTAAAGTTGTAGAGACATGTACTAATAAATCAATATAGCATAATTCATAAAACAGTAATATGCCATTTAACCAATTATAAGGGTATAGTATATTTTACCTACACTTCTGTAACTGGGCATTAATATTGAGTTGTTCTGTCTTCATTTTGATTTAATAACCTCCACTCCTCACGAGAAGGCAAAAAAATCTTTTGGAGTAGGTGTATGTGCAGGCCACTCGAGCTCTCCACATCAAACTTGGCAAACCACGTGTTTATGAATCTTACATTGTGTACAGGGCCACTGTCATGCTGGAACAGGTTTGGACTAGCCTTGTTAGGTACAGTAAGTTGGCAGATACCCTTGAACGGATGTTACACTAAATTGTCCATATGTGTTTTGGAGACAAAGTGAAGCCTTTTAAGGTAAAAATCTAAATGTTCTAAAAAAAGTAGAACATCAAACAATTTTTCAACTTTCTCTGCAGGTAGTTATGTGAACACTATTTACAGTACATGTGGAACTGTGGAATCATCTCGCAGTATATAGTTGACAAGGTATAAACAAGTTCAAGACACTGGTTACGAATGAATGATTTTCATCTTGTGGTTTGGACTCTTCACTGATCTGTCATATCATTACAACGAAAAACATATTGTGTAGGTTCTCCTTGTGCTTTCGGGGCAGCTCTGGCTCCTCGAGTCATGACTCCACATGATCTCTGGATGTTTTTGATGTGATATCTGCCACTAGGACATGGGCAGTCTTGGGCTCTTTGCCCGCCATGCCCCGTGCTTAGTCCGCTATGGTGCAGTAGGCATTGCAGTGTGTTTCTATCATGTCCCCCTGTAATTTTTTGGTGATTTGTGCTTCATTGGCTTTTCTGTGAGATTGCACCAGACACAATAGCTTTTGGTTCCGTGGGCATCGGTGAGCCTCGGGTGCCCGTAATTATGTCACCACCATCATTAATTTGACAATTAGTGTTAAAGTTATGACTGTTCATGATTTATATTTATATTTTCCAAATTGTGTATAGTAATACCTTCACCCTGCAGTGTGGAGGTTGTTGGTGAAATATTGAACAAATAATCTGCATAATAGCCCTATCATAATAAAACTGTGTCATGTAAACACATCAATCGGAATTTTCTGATCTGGCAGGATTGGAACAAATTTTCAATTGGAATGAGAGGAGTAATGTAAATATTTGATAATCTGTTTAGTAGGTAATCATTAACCATGAAAACAGTCGATACTATTTCTCTTACTGTACTTTTTCTTTTACTTTATATTATTTTTTATATATTCTCTTAGACCAAACTTAACAAAGCCTCAAAGTTAGAAGAAAATCCTTTTTTTTTTTAGAGAAAAATACTTTTTTGTTATATTATTATCAGATTAAATGTTTGACTGCAGGTATACGCTTGTGCACATGTAAAAAATTTTTCATTTTGATTAACTTGAAACATTAAAAGCGGCAGGAGAACATGTAAAAGAGGGAGAGGTGGGTTGTAGTAGCACATTCATTGAAATATGCATTTTAAAAAGAATTGAGTGTGATGTTATATTGGAAATTGTACATTCGCTGCATAGAAATGTCCCCCCCAAAAAAAACAATTCAGGAAACTACTTTTTGTGCTTCTTTTTCAAAAACAAAAAAACAAAACAAAAGAGGGTTACTGAGGTTAGGGTACTCGAGTTAGGATTTGATGTTACCCTACATACTGTAAGTATTTATCACTGTAAGAACTTGGCAATAACTCTTGTATAACAGTATTAATTATTAATTACGGTATTAATTATAACAGCATTAATGTATTTACATGCACAAACACCTTGTTTGTGCATGTAAATGCACATCTTATCTGCAAACGTGTAAACTATTAAGGTGGAATCTATAATGGAAATGATTTCAATAGAATATTCCAGTTTGTTGTTCAGGTTTTGCCCAATGCTTATGCCAGTGCTGTAGTTTGATTTTCAAATTTTTTTTAAATGCTAAATTCACTTGTTTTCTTCCATAAACAGATTTGTTTTTCATAAATGAATAAACAAATTGAAAATGAAGTTTTTCATAAACTTTCGTCTTCAGGTTGATTTAATCTTTTTAACAACAAACTAAAAAATTAAACAAACTAATTGAAGAAAAAAAAGAGTTAGATATTACAATCAATATAATAATTTTTGCTCTAACAAAATGTTCAAATATATAATAAATAAATAAGTTTAACTTTATAAAAAAAATCTTACATTTGTATAAATGGTAGGGCTGTGTAGAAGTGCATGTTACTCCTAAGCAGTTAATGCAATTTGTTAAATCCCTTGAAGTGAAGCTGAAAGTCTCAACTTCAACTACTGTATATCTTAATTGTTCCATATGTTCTGGTGTACAGAGGCAACTTAGTGGAAGTTGACAAGTGTCACTGTCTAAATACATATTTATAAAAAAATCAAAGGTGAAAGTCTAATTTGTTGTCTAATGTTTATCTTTAGATCTCAAAAGTCTTCAGTGTATAGCAAAAAGAAAATCGTCGTGCTGTTCCAATACTTTCAGAAGAAATATTATTTGATGGTTATGGCTGATGTTTCTACAACAGCAATTAATATATAAACTGTATTTATAGATGTACAGGTCATGCCTCATTCAGGTTGTTTAATTGTATGCTAACTCTCAAATAAAGGTATAAAAGATTACAAATAGATTTAACTCTTCTCTTTTCCAAAAGGCAGTTCTGTTTGGTTAAAAACAGGCTACAGTATATTCGTTGCTATTATACTAAAGATTTTGCTTCTTTGCACCTTAGGTTGTCTCCATGATCGGTGAGCGCATTGGAACAGTATGGAAAAAATGGCCAGGTTACAATGAAGCCTTCAACATGGACCATGAACATTTTGGGTTGGATGGTAAGAATTCAAATATCTAAAATGTCTAAAATGTCTAAAATGTTTAATAGACCTACTTTAATCGAATTTAAGAAAGAATTGGGTTTCTGGTAAATTTTGTTTTCCTGAGTTGTTTTAATTACAGATTGGGGTGACTGATTCTGTTCTTCCCTTAGTTTCTCAGAACATGAACGTGAATACTAAAGTGCTGCTTCTAGCAGGAACATTTCTCCTGGTAAGTTTCTTAAAGGCAAACCTGAACTAAATATAACCAACAAATTATAGCATAATGTGAAACCACTGAATATTATTTCTTATTTTTCCAGAATCATATGTTTTTTGAAATGAGCTGAATCAAAAAAGAACACTTGAAAACCAGCATTATTGGACTGTAAATATAAAAAAATGTACCAAATTTCCAAACACCCGTAAAGCCTTTGTGGAATTTGATATGAGTAACTTCGATAAGAGTAAAATACATGAAGTTTATAGCTGAAGTCTGAAGTTTATAACACAGTATAAAGCAATTTATCATTTATTTAAACTATAATTTTAAATTCATGTCTTGCAACACCTTACTCATGGTATTTGTTTGTTGTCCAAACATAAAATGTATTGATGCATATTGCTTTTACTTGTATGCATTTTAAATAATTGTTTATTAAAATACTGTGGAACTCTTCAGTTTTAGTTTTTTTTTTGCTTGGGACTCAAATGTGCACTGCAGCATTTTAGATTTAAAATCAAGATCTAGACTTGTAACTTGAATTTGATGTTCTGTTATGATTTTGCCTTTTAACAATCCTTCCACACTGTTTGAATTTTTAAAATATGGAGCTGGAGATAACCTCAGCACACCAGCGATTTTGTGTTCCTGTGTTGAACTAGACACTTGGGGTCATTATAATGTTGACATTAACAGCTGATGCTATCAGATACGAGCCCATGGATGCTGTAGTGTTGCACATGGAACACGGGTATTGGGCTTTTCAGTATTTTCAAAAAGTATTTTCTGGATGTTTGTGGGATCTAAATGAAACAGAGCACATGTAGTCTGAGTCAGTTTAAATATATTCTTATTTTTGTGTCTTTTCATGGGCTTTTTTTTTTAGCTCTCAAACTTATCCACCCACACTGTGCTTATTTGTTATGTTTTCATTGTTTCAGACCATTTTCCTCTCACTCAGGACAATTTTATTGGGTGGATAAACAGTCTTTAATTATTTCAAGTACTTCCTGTGATTCTTAAATTTTACAGCTGCTGGGAAAGCAAGACTCAAAGTAAAATAGCCTACAACAGACACAAGCTTAAGTGTTTTCATTTAAAAAAGACCTATTATGCAAAATCCACTTTGTAGTCATTATTAGACCTTCCGATTGGTACAAAAACACTCGGCATGGGAGGGATCCTGCATTTTTCCCTTTTTCTATTTAGGTACTGGCCAATGCATGCTTAAACAAGCGAATTAGCTTTTCTCCCCAATGTCAGCTCATATAATGAAATTATATTCTTTGGCATGTTGGTCAGCTCTGCGAAGTTCCCTTGTTATTTTGGCTCATTTATATAAAAACGGTAAAAATATAAAAAGTTTGAGAAAAGACGGGTATTTTAGCATTCACAAATACACATTGTCAAACATGTGAGAACTATGTTAACTCATTAAACAAAATAGTAAAATATGGGACCTTTAAATCTGTTAAGATTACATGCAAAAAGACAGCACTCCACAAACGAGTGTTAGCAGCAGCTGCATAATTGATGTTTATTGCTATCAGTCATCTGTAATCCATACATTATTTTCAACACACTCATTTTTATAAATCCAGGCAGTATATGTAAGAGATGCAGACAAACCATGACTAACCCCAATCTCCAGGTCCACATCACTTATTATTCCTCAGTTCTACATGGTGGTGAGGAAATCAGGATTTTTTTTTCGGCTAACGGTGTAATTATGACAATTTCTATTCAAGGCAAAAAAAAAATCACAGAATGCTAAATGCTTCTGAGAAGCAGGCACAGTGCGATTTAGGGTGTTGGGCCTTTAAGCTTCAACACACAGCTTAAAACAAACAAACAAAAACAAGAACAGATTCAATCATATATTTTTTCAAAAAGGAAAAAAAACTTTGAAAATATATATATATATATTTATGTTTCTTACAATTTGGAAAAAAACACTTCTTTAACACTGAAATTAAAATACTGCACTATAATAAAATGTAACCCTGTTTATGACAATATAAAATAAAAGTACTTGTTTTCTAAGAAGGGTAAGTTATTTGAAGCTGAATAACAGGCTAGCTGAGGTCAATTAGACATTTTATACAACAGCGCAGCATCATTTGATTGTTTGTTGTTCAGCCTTTATCAGGACCACAGTAGCCACCTTGTTTGAGACTTGCTTCTGTACCAGCTTTTACAAATTTTAATAACTATTCAAAAACTTTTGTTACTCGTCATTTTACTCCTCTCCCATTCTCACTGGCATTTTAGCCGATCAGATATTTCGACCAGGAAAATGGGCTTTCCAGTAGTCAACACCCCTTTTTGTTTTCTTTTCGAAACAATGTTAATTCATAAATAAGTGAGTCAAATGACCAAGATGAGTCCTCTTCATCCGCACTGAAGGTAACTAGACCTAGAATTGAAATAAGACTGCATTGAATTAAAGACTAAAAAAAGAGAGCACATAATCAATATCAAATTTAGTGGTTAAGGTTTAAACTAATAACTTCAAGTATAATGAAGTTTTGCTTTTGGCATGATGAAGTTTTGGAGTGCTTTATGAATATAGTTGAATATTTTAAAGATATACACTGGACCTATATTAAACCCACCCCTGGCATTGTTCACTTTATGAGTAAGACCTAGCGGCCACCACTAGCATTCACCAGTCCATGGAAATCCTCCCAAGCCCTGAAAACACAAGAAGGGGTCAGGCTCAAAGATGTGCTTATGCATGTGTTTGCGATAAAGGTAATCATGCAAGCATGTATGCAGCAACTCACTTGATGCTGTCAGTGTGTGTCTTGTACTCCATGATGGTGTTTGGTGGCAGGTTGAGGACTCGCCGAAGTGTGTCTCTGATGCGAGCGGTAGTGGCCTGATCACTTGCTGTTTTGTTCCAGATAGATATGATATCCTCCTAGACACAGACACACAAACACACAGGCATACCTCGATGAAACCATCTTACTTTAAACTACACCACAATGCACCCAGACCCAAATCACTTATATAATTTTAGATTCAGAATTAATACATCATGAATTTATGTGCAGCAAAGACATTGAATTCTGCAGTGCTCTGTGTGCCTGGAGTCAAACAACCAATCACACAAATCAAACAGCAATTTAATTAAATCATACACAGCAAAATATTTTAGAATGTCCTGTTTTGTGGGTTAATACTTATATAAAATTATTAACCTACAAAATTATAAGCACTTGCATTAAATTGTATAAGGCAAAACGTGAACAGACCTTTAAACGCATTTTACAGTGACACTACAGACTTCTAGCACCTCTACATTAGTAGAAAGAAGCAAAAGCCCATGATGTAATTCAGTATTCAGGATCAGCATTTTAGTACCTGGAAGCGAACAGAGACAACAGCGCCGCAGATCTCCTCACCAACCATGAACTGCTCACCCAAAATGGCCAAGATTAGATTCTCCCAGCAGCGTGAGGCCAGACCCTTCCGCAGACGAATTATCCACTTCCCTCCACTTTTATTAGCATCGTCCTATGTACAAAGTGAGACAGACATAAATAAGTTTGGTCATCCTTTTCTAAAATATTATGTCAGATCTTTTCTGTTTCCCTTGCAGTAAAGTTGAAAATTACTAAAATAAGCACCTCCCACATGGGCTTGATTCCCTCCTTAAACAGGTGGAAGTCGCTGTGGCCAGTCAGATCACCGGGTCTGATCATGTGACTGTAAAACCTCCAAAATTGCTCCACCTGTAGCACAGACTGTATATTAGATATAATGCAATGGTACAACAATCTGAACTGTGAACAGCTGTGAACAGACTCTTAATTTATAGATATACAGTACAGTATACATACGACTAACCGAAGCAAAGCTGCCAATCTGTTTGATGTTCTGTTCATAGCTCTGTGTACTGGCTGGTCTGCCTGGGGTTCGCCGAGAATACCAGAATGTGTAGTTGTATTGAAGAGGGTGTTCACCTGCCCCAGGAACCACAGCCTACAACACACACATAGACAAGAAAATTTTTGCTACTTTTATATAATGTACAGTTGTATCAATCACCCTGCTTAGCTGTCACAGGCTGCACAGATCACCTGCACATGACAGCAAAACATAAACTCATTATGCAGAAAAGATTCTGTATGAACTTGTGATCTTTACAAATGTGTGTCCTGGGATAAGCACAGTTTTATGAACAAGAAAACACAGACTCACACCTTCCTCTTGGTAGTGTTTTGGTCCTTATCCTCATCCTCATTCTTTTCCTTCTCGCCATCTTTCGGTGAACCGTTGTCCTGATCATGATCTCCACTGTCGTCATCTTTTAGACTGCAGTTACCACAGACGAAGAAAGGAAAAGTCAGCGCAATAGCGGAAGAAATAACTACCTCTTAAAAGCAAAAGAGTTAAAAAAAAACATGAATTTATAATGCAACCAATCTTGTAGAGCATCGAAACCAGATACAGGGAAGCAAACAGCAGCCAAGCTCTGATTTTTTTTTTTTTTCACTCCATACTTCAAGGGCAGTTTCCTGTTAAATGAATGCAATTTCCCTACTTCCTTCCCAAACAGCAAAGACGTCAACTTGTGGCCGTGATATTGAAGTGGGTACCTATTTAAAGGTCATATCACACCCCCTGACACAATGTAGCTGAAAAAGAAAAGCCTATAAATCAGGTGAAATGTAGAGGAGACTATAGCTAACCCACATAAAATCATGTCATAAGAAGACAAATTTGGGTATGATTTATTTTAATAATTAGCAGGAAAACAAGTAAATAAACTTCTCCTTTCACATTATGCCATAAATGTACACAATAAATAATTATGGAGTACGGTGAGCATTAAACCAATTTTAATCAAGTGACCTGTCAAATAGGGTAATAACTATTAAAACCTAAAAATAAACAGAATGTAAAAAACAAACCTCTCAACAACATGGCTATGCTTCACTGACCCGAGTGCACAAATGCTGCCTTGCTGCACATTTACAGGGCCTGGCCAAAAAAAAAAAAAAAAAAAAAAAAAAAAAATCACTGGCCTGTATGAAGCACAGAAAATAACTAAGGAGGTTTGAAATGACCGGATTAAGAACTTAACAACAATAATTTAATAAACCAACACATTATTAAACTGACCAACACATTATTAAAACTTAAAGTGCTGAAAGATCAACTTCTTGAGAAACATGTGATCAGGACAAAATTCTAACTGGAGATCACTTAAACCCTTGGGAAAACTGCATGATAAAGAAAAAAAAAAATCAACAGAAGAAAATTATAGCTTAGTGAAAGCAAGAGCATTTTAACATGGGTAATGTAACATTGGGCCTATACAGATGTGTGGTTATAAGAAAACCACTTGTTAGTGAAGCTATTTAGAAAATGAAAGCTTCAATATGCGAGAGCATAAAGATTATGCTTTGGGCAATGGAGAAAAGTCCAGACTATTCCAGTGCGATGGGTGCATTAGGACAAGAAGGGACACACATGAAGCGATGCACCTATGTACAGTCGTTACCGAATGTTTTGAGAATTACATAAATATTGGAAATTGGAAAAGTTGCTGCTTAAGTTTTTATAATAGCAATTTGCATATACAGTGGAACCTCGGATTACGAGCTTAATTCGTTCCGGAAGTGGGCTCGTATTCCAAAACACTCGTAAACCAAATTTAATTTTCCCATAGGAAATAATGGAAACTTAAATTATTCGTTCTACAGCCCAAAAAAATAAATACATAAATATAATTAATACAAAATATAAAGTAAAAATAAAACAAATTAACCTGTACTTTACCTTAAAAAAATGTAAAATTAAACCCCGACAGATAAGGGTTTTCGTGCATGCAGAGTGTATGTGTGTAAAATGTGCGCGCGCGCACACACACACACACACACACATTAACGGATAGACCGTTTTTAAAACCATTTAAAAATTAGCAAGGGACATTCCTAGTCACACTCACGTGAGCGCATACTAACAGGATCACTGCTGTAAGTAAAACAACAACAACAAAAAACAAATTAAACAGCTCCTCACCTTTGAAAACAATCGCGACAGAGAGAAGGTTGTGTGTTTATTTGGCAACCTGAGAGGAGGGGGCATGAAGGGGGGCTCGTTCGCGTTTACGGCCCCCTTCCCTCAGGTTGCCAAACAAACACACAAACTCTCTGCCTTACACAGACACAAACACACACACTCAAAAACACTGCAGGCACTAAGACCCAGCGGGGGGGAGACGATAGGTCTCGGCTTTACAGCTCCCCTTCTCTCAGGTTGCCAAATAAACACACAAACTCTTCTCTGTCGCGACTGTTTTCAAAGGTGAGGAGCTGTTTAATTTTTGTTGTTGTTGTTTTACTTTACAGTAGTAATCCCGTTAGTATGCACTCACGCGAGTGTGACTAGCGATGTTCCTTGCTAATTTTTAAACGGTTTTAAAAACGGTCTCTCCGTTAATGTGTGTGTGTGTGTGCGCGCGCACACGCACATCTCTCACACACACACACACACACACACAGCGCGTGTGTGTATTCACCCAGCAGGAGAGACGATTACCTACAATTCTGCTGCAAGAGAGAGAAAAACCGTTGGCTCACTTGTGATGATGTAACGCTCGTTGTTAAAACAAGAAGTGCATGCGTGAAACATGATACTCGGTGCTCGTTAACTGAGACAATGCTCGTTTTTCAATTAAAAAATTATTAAAAATTGTTGCTCGTCTTGCAAAACACTCGTAAACCACAATACTCGTAATCCAAGGTTCCACTGTACTCCAGAATGTTATGAAGAGTGATCAGATGAATTGCATAGTCCTTGTTTGCCATAAAAATTTACTTAATCCCAAAATCCTTTCCACTGCATTTCATTGCTGTCATCAAAGGACCTGCGGAGATCATTTCAGTAATCGTCTTGTTAACTCAGGTGAGAATGTTGACGACCACAAGGCTGGATCATTATGTCAGGCTAATTGGGTTAGAATGGCAGACTTGACATGTTAAAAGGAGGGTGATGCTTGAAATCATTGTTCTTCCATTGTTAACCATGGTGACCTGCAAAAAACGTGTGCAGCCATCATTGCGTTACATAAAAATGGCTTTACAGGCAAGGATATTGTGGCTACTAGAATTGCACATAAATCAACAATTTATAGGATCATCAAGAACTTCAAGGAAAGAGGTTCAATTCTTGTTAAGAAGGCTTCAGGGCGTCCCAAGAAAGTCCAGCAAGCCCCAGGATCGTCTCCTAAAGAGGATTCAGCTGCGGGATCGGAGTGCCACCAGTGCAGAGCTTGCTCAGGAATGGCAGCAGGCAGGTGTGAGGCAAAGTCTTTTGGTATGGTGAATGGACTGCTGATGACTGGGGAAAAGTCATATTCTCCGATGAAGCCTCTTTCCGATTGTTTGGGGCATCTGGAAAAAGGCTTGTCCGGAGAAGAAAAGGTGAGCGCTACCATCAGTCCTGTGTCATGCCAACAGTAAAGCATCCTGAGACTATTCATGTGTGGGGTTGCTTCTCATCCAGGGGAGTGGGCTCACTCACAATTTTGCCCAAAAACACGGCCATGAATAAAGAATGGTACCAAAACACCCTCCAACAGCAACTTCTTCCAACAATCCAACAACAGTTTGATGAAGATCAAACACAATGCATTTTCCAGCACGATGGAGCACCGTGCCATAAGGCAAAAGTGATAACTAAGTGGCTCGGAAACCAAAACGCTGAAATTTTGGGACCATGGCCTGGAAACTTCCCAGATCTTAATCCCATTGAGAACTTGTGGTCAATCCTTAACAGGCGGGTGGACAAACAACAACCTACTAATTCTAACAAACTCCAAGAAGTGATTATGAAAGAATGGGTTGCTATCAGTCAGGATTTGGCCCAGAACTTGATTTAGATCATGCCCAGTCGAATTGCAGAGGTCCTGAAAAAGAAGGGCCAACACTGCAAGTACTGACTCTTTGCATAAATGTCATGTAATTGTCGATAAAAGCCTTTGAAACATATGAAGTGCTTGTAATTATATTTCAGTACATCACAGAAACAACTGAAACAAAGATCTAAAAGCAGTTTAGCAGCAAACTTTGTGAAAACTAATATTTGTGTCTTTCTCAAAACTTTTGGCCACGACTGTACAGTGCCCATTGCACAAGCCTTTAAGGCAGTGTTATGATCTGGGGTTGCTGCAGTTGGTTAAGTCTAGTGTTAGCAATGTTATGTGGCAATAAAATGAAGTCAGCTGACGACTTGAATGTACTAAATGACCAGGTTGTCACATCAACAGTTTTTTTTTAATTGGCTGATGGTACAGCCATATTCTAGGATAACCATGGCAACATTAATCAGGGTGTGGATCTGGTAGCACCAGAAACCATTTTCACACGTGATCTGGCCAGCACACTGCGAGCTGTGATCACAACTAAAGTCGGTCGAACGAAATCTTAAGTGTTTGACTTTTTGAGCCAGGCAGTGTATAGTGACAGCAGACAAGTCTCATGCAAGAAAAAAAAACTTTATTGTTTAAGTCTGTTTGTGTTGTCTACATGAAAGAAGTTAGTAAAATCACGGTTATATTAAACACGTATGGTGAAAATGTGAGCAATTAATCATGACTGAGGCTCGGAGAGTCTGTAAGAGCACGCCGGCTTCCAGTGAACCTGCCCCGGCGGGCTGCTCACTGAGAACCCGGGGATTCATTCGCGGCCTACGAGGCCGACTGACGATTGATTCTATTAATGCACATGTTTATGTCGTGCTCCCGTTTAACACTCGTTTTGTGTAGAAAGACTTAACCAGTGTTAGTTTGTGTCGTTGTCATGCAGCCCATTGAGCTGTAGCTCTGTAAGCGTGTGGCAGACACACCTCTCTCTCTCTCTCTCTCTCTGCTACAAACGGCTACAGGGGAGGACTGCGCCCGCAGGATTTGCATTTACAACAGGAGCGATTAATTAAATACGCCAGCAAGTTTCTGCGGGTTCTATCTACTCACGCGTCAAATTTGTTGTTCATTATTTCCTAATTTCCGGTCCTCCTCCGGTCGCTGTCCCGGCGGGCGGCCGACCCGTCAAATCCGCAACATCAGCGGCGCGCGTTCCAGCGCTGAGAGAGCACGAGCATCCTGGTTCGGTGGCGAGCATTACCACGCATGCGCGCAAGCAACTTGCAAGGAGTAAATTGACACCGTTGTGCATAGTTATATTTATAAAATATGTGCACGACCATTTGTAACTCTAGCTCAGAAAGTAAAATTTAGCCTTTAATACTTTTTATGCATTGCAGGCTTTTATATAGTGGTAATAAGAGCAACATATTACAGAAGGACACGTCCTGACTGTACAGTAAACAAAAAAAACAAACACAAAAAAACTTTATTCTAAACACTTAATACTGTATATACAGCGAGGTGGGGGTAATCCAACCCTGTTTTGAAACAACCTCCCAGTTGTAACATTTTTGTACAAATAACATTACAGGATTTTTGTCAACACCATCAGACATTAAAAGACGCATTTAAATTATATTTATTTTTTGTAACAACACGTTTTGTCTAATAACCAAGTGTTTATTTTAATTTTTGTAACTGTCAAAGTTATTACAAAATTAAATTTTATTATTATTTTATTAGGTTAAAAACCGGCTTTCTTTGAGTTATTATAAAAAATTCATCCATACTTTTACTCTAAAGAAGTAAAATTGTAAACATATTAATAAAAATGTCCTCAATGTTAGGAAATGTCATACTGTATTCCATAAAAAATATACTATTTAGGAAACAATTTACTAAAAAACAAATACATAAACACCTAAAATTCCTACCTGACAAAGGTGACAAGACATTGTCGGTGGTAATGGCCATCTGACAGTCCTAACATCTCCATACAAAAAAAAAAAAAAAAACAACAACAGAAATTCTGTTTGTTTGGCCGGTAGGCAGTGGGTTTTTTACAAGTAGTCTCACATGCGATTATCAGCTTTTATGTCATGTTGTGGGCATGTCACAGGTGATTATCAGCTTTTATTCCATGATGTGAGTGTGACACAGGCGAACCTCACCGACGACAACAGTAGGCAACATCACCTTCAACATTTACGCCATAGAGTGATTGTGGCACAGGAATTAATCACCGAATGTAACAGAACGGTGTGTCCTCAATGAATGCAACAGTGGGCAGCGTCATCTACGTCGAAAAAAGGGTAAGCCAAGCAAAGCTCTTAGCTACAGAAACCCTGGATCAGACTGCAAAGCATCCACAGAGCATGTGATAGGCAGAAGTACTGGCTGCCAAAACATTGATGCAGTGTGAAGAGCGGCACTGGGTTAACCTGGGTTCACTTGTGGAGGAGTGTTGAGTGGCTGTGGGCCTTCCAATGCTTTTTTTTTTTCCTGTGCCTTCTTAACTTTCTCTAAGACAGTTTAAAGCCCTTCTTTTATGCATCTTTTCTCTTTCAATCAGATAAATGAAATAAACAGTTTTATTATATATTTATATATTTTTTAATATTTTATTAAAAAAATAAAACTTATTTAAGTGTAGGTTACCTATGAACTTCAGTAGTAAACATTAAAAGACTTTGCACTACTGAGAAAAAATGTTACATTTTAATAATGAATCATACTTTAAAACGAAATTCCACATAATAATAGCCAACTTCTGAAATGTATGTGGGAGCCAGTTAGTTTTTTCATAGTTTGCTAGATATATATTTAATGCACTTTTTACTAAAATAACCCTTAATTTTATAAAATTCAAGCAATATGGTATTAACACTTTATGGTTACAATAAAATTATAAACAATGATCAAACTTACAACAAGTATCACAAAGAGATACTTGAAGTTTTGGTTTCTGTTAAAAATTTTAATGAATCGTAATAAACTGCCATTAATTAATTAATATGTTCTTATTTTACTTTGCACACTATCAGTTTGAAAATGTGAACCCCTTTCTTGAAAAAGGACTTTTCTCAGGTCTGGTTGGGACACTTAAAATATAAAATAAACATCATTTTAAGTAGGACTGGAAAAAGAATTGTCATGCTAAATTGTTTCAGCTAGTAATTTAGCTTAAAAATTTTCATAATCAAAATATAAACTATTTCAGTTTTTTAAAGAAAAACACATTATGTGCTAAACATGTTTTATCCCAGTTCTCAAGAATGACAGAGATTTATGCTAAAATTATTGTATATTGACTGATGATACTTCTGGTTAGTAGCCTAGTAACCCAATGTAAGGATCTATCCGATGACTAACTTTAAAGCACTGAATAAGAGAGTCAGCCAAATGCCTACATGTAAATGGTTCAAAATCTTCTTACTCATATAGGCCTGAAGTTTTTTATGCCCTGAAATGTTTTACTCTAAGTTATTTTACCACTTTTTTTTTTTTTTACCAGGTCTGCCTGTTGACACATGAACTTGGTCACAATAGTATCTTGTATTGGATGGTAAAGCAAAATAAATCCTTGAGCTACTAATTTAGAAGAATAGTCATAATGTATAAGAGAATTTGTGTGCATTTTTAAGCCATTTTCACTTTAGTATTAAGTTGGATAGTGCTTCTAAAAGAGCAGAAAACTCAGACCCGTTATTGGCGGATGTGATGTGGGATGCCAAGCGGATCTGAATTGAAGTTATCTGCTATCGGAGTAATAACTCTAAAAATTGTTTGGAAACAAAATATGTGATTTAAGGAGTAAACAGATCTATTGCATGTGGATGTAGAAGTGTCACTTCACAATGACATCCTGAATGTTACTGAGTGTCACAATGACATCCTGAGTGTACTGCTATTTAGCAGTATAGAAGTTCAATTACAACTGATATGGAGCTAAATCTCCCAGACAATGTGCTTCTTAAGTGCTAAAGAAATTTAGGTTAGCCATATTAGCAAGTTAGATAGCTAATGATTACAGTGCTAGCTACCGTGTGTGTGTCTTTCTGATACGGATGGCTAGTAGTCTGTGAGATTGCTCATTTTCATACACAAAGTATGATAAAGACATGAGTCCTGTATAAAGAACGGTTCCATGTCAAAAACAGACATACAACTTTGCTGCATTTATTGTGGATTCAATCTAATATAACAATGCTAGCATGCTAGGAAAGTTTAGTTTCATGTGTTCTGATTGGCGGGAAAATTTTATTTTCTCAAAGTGACATCAGGGCAACAGTAGCTCCTTTGCATGTTAAAGCTTCAGAAAATAAAAAAAAAAAGCTTGAAACAAGAAAGTAACAGAGTGACTTCTAGGCACAGCAGAATGAATAATCTGAGTGTTATTTCAGCATGATCATTAGCATCCATGTTTTGAGTCACCTGAGATCTATGTAACCTTCTTAGAAACGGAGTATAGTATGGCACTTTTAAACACGTGTTTTCTGTGCACCAGTTTACTTGTTCAATTGTAAACATAAAAACATACAATATACAAGCAGAGCAAAGGGAAGTAGACACTTGTATTGGGTTCGTACCAGAGTAAAATAAATAAAGTAAAACATTGTATGTGACCTACTTGGGATATAAAAATGTGCTGTGCAAAAACAGCCATTTGCCTCTGCAGAAGGAATGAGAACAGACTTGTTCATCACTCTTTCTCTCTCAAACCTGGTTTAGCTTTTGGCAGGCACACCAGCTCTGTATGGGTCAGCCGGTAACTCTCTCCCTGAGTGATCTCTTTGTCTTTGATGATGGGACACTTTGCTTTCTAGCTGATCATTGTATGGCAGCACAGTGCTTGTAAAAACCAAAAGAGAGACCATGGCGTGGGCGGCAGCTTCAATAGCTCCTAAAAGATGGCAGGGCAGAGTGCCATCGGCTTTCATTAGAGTTGGCTCAGTAGACAAGATGTGCTAAACGTGGTGTAAACTCATCGGCTTTCATCTATAGCCAGTATCAAATGACCCACGTCAGCAGAAAGCTGGAGACTGCGAGAGCATCCCCCCTCTCCAAAACTCTACAGCCCCATCACAGAGACATGAGAAGTCTGGGGGGAAAAAAACAAACAAAAAAACATTAGTGGTTTATAATATGTATGTACTGCATATCAGTATACTATAATGAGAAAATCTGCCCCCTAACAATTTATTATGTTAGTAATATATATGTAAAATAATGTATGTTTAACTCAAACATTATATTACTTATTGTTGAAAAGCACTTATGTTATTCGCCATGCCAATGGGACCACAGTTTATATTTCTGTCTTCTCCAAATGCATACTGTACATCCATACATCCATCACTAAATTACAAACCCATCATCTCAGCACATATGTGGGTATGTCTGGAATTTTCAACCATGCTTATCTCTCTTCACATTTAATTTTTAGAAAGTATAAAATGAAATAAACAACATGGTACACGAATGTCAAAGATGCCTATAGCTTCAAAGCACTCTGACCCCCAGGGGGGATATCAGATTACAACCTGGTTCATGTCATACCCCTGTATAGACCCATGGTACACAAGCATCCTGTGAAAGAGGACAGTGAGGAGGTGGTCACCTGAGCCCACTGAATTATTGAATTGATGCTTTGTTGTTACAGACTGAGATGTGCTATGTGATCCATATGATTAGGACATAGATAGCCAGGATGGCATTGATGTGGATGATGCAGTTATCTATCTACTGACCCGAGCAAGCTCCTGTCTGGACACATCAAGCAGCAGTGTGAGGATTATGTTCAAGTTCCACAGTGATTAAATACCATACAGCTTGAACTGGCGAGGTTGTTAAGGCTGTGGGGTGAATCCATCATCTTGTTGGGTCCCCTTAAAGGATTGTATTCTCTCATCTTCTAATTAATTTGTAGACATTAAACAGACATGTGTAGACATTCCTTTTTGACATGGCCATAGTGGGGGCAGTTGTTATTTTAAGGCACGAAGGGCAGCTGTTCTGGAATATTTCTTCCAAGAACAGTATTGTCAAGTACATTTATAAAACCCATCAAGAACCATGAAGAAACTGGCTTTCATGAAGACCATCTCAGGAAAGCAAGACCAAAACTTACCTCTGCTGCAGAGGAGAAATTCATTTAGAGTTACCAGCCTCAAAAATCACCAATTAATAATTAATTCATGAGAAATTTTATTACAAGGCCTGTTTTGTCTTAAATGCCCACTGTATTACAACTAAGTGTTTTTATTATGCAATTTATTGTTGGTTGATTCAATTTACTAAATCGAAAGATCAGTTCTCATTTTAGAATCTATTCATATTTTAAAAAATATTTATCCTTTTTATTTGCATATTTATTTATATTATTTATTTGACATTGTCTAATATTGAAACTTTACAAATGGTATAAATTTGATGAGTTTCATAAAAATAAACCACAGCTTTTGCAGAAAATAGAAACCGCTTTTATTTTCACTAAATTTTGCTAGAGTACTGTTTTTTTTCCTTTGAGTTTAGGTGGTTGGTGCATTTCCGTTACCTAGTGCACTGAAGTGTGGTGCAGACGAATAGTAGGAAGAAAGATTTTTCGTTTTGTACCAGACATATAAAAAAACAACACAAGTTTTATGGCATTTTAGTGCTTATTATATAGATATAGTAGTTCTTAATAAGAAATGTATTTTATTATTTTGTCTCAACCTTGAGACAAATCAGCCAATAAACAATATTAAAAATTGGGATTCTTCAAAACAATTAGGATCAAATCGATGGTCAACCTACAATTCACAGATCTATAACAGTATATCAGTAATCAGGTATTCATTAATTTGTCCATTGCTTATATCTGATAGCAGGACACTGTCATTTGTTTATCCTTACCAATACCAATATTTCTAGGTCTATCTCTTGAAACATTTTTATGTACCAGGGATACTAGGTTCATGTACATTGTACATAAACCTGGTCCAGAGTCCTGAGATAAATCCTGAGCTAACTGCTCAACAAAAAACAACTAATAATAGAAATAGAAAGTTGCACAACCTTTAGGATGTCAAGAAGAAGATTTTGTATTATACATTATGATAAAAGTTCTCCAAGCATAGCTGCTGTTTCCATGTCTAGGTTTGTGAATACTGTAACAGTACTCTGGCAGTAAAGCATATGCAAAGCCCTGTCCAGTTAACACTGACTGCACAGTGTCATCTGCTGGCTTTCTTTTGTCATCTCTCATGATCTCTCAAGCGTGCATATACAGTACACACACACAGCTAACTCCTCAAAGGCAATGAGACGCAAAGTGAATTGAACTTTATTCTGAATCTAGACTAAACCCTTATGTCATATTTGATCATGCACATTACATTTTCGATGTATAAAATGTTGATTCAGTTTATACTGAAGACAAATATAAAAAAAAATGCAAATGTAGGACTTGACTGAACTGGTGTGGTTATTGTAAAGTACTGCTGCAGAAATACTGTAGTATAAAAGATATAGACTTCCCTATATATATATATATTATTATGCTTTACACACACCTAGTTTAACAGTAAAAATGATTCATTATGGAATATTATTTTAGTTAAAAAACTAAAACTAGCCGAATTATGGTATGGAGTTAAATAATGAACAGAAACAGAGTGTGATAACTCATGCTTTAAAGCTGCACTCACCTCCTGAACTGCCTGGCCCAAATGCTCCTGACAGCTTATTGCCTTCCTGCACACACACACACAATACCAACAAACAACATTAAGTCAGGCCCATACATATTTGGACTGTAAAACAATTTTTGTATTTTAGAACACAACCATGAATTTGAAATAAAGCAATCAAGATGTGACTAAAATGTAGACTCAGCTTTAAAAGGAATCTACATACATTAAAAGATTAACTTGTACCAAAATTAAGGAGAAGGAAAGAAAGTGCTCATGTTTTAAATACGATATTGTTATCAAACATGGAGAAGGTGGTGTTATGCATGCAAATGGAACTAGATTATTGAATCACAAAATTAAATGTGAAACCAACCCAAGCCATTAAAAAAAAAAAAAGTCAGTCAGTTAATGAACCTCAACCTGGGCATGCTTTTCACTTATTGAAGACAGAACTCAAGGCAGAAAGAACACAAACAAACCAAAACTAGAGATGGCTGCAGTATGTTCCAGACTTCAGTCATTCACTGACAAGTTTTTGAATCCAAGGATAAAAAAAAATCCACTAGCTTTGGTTTCGTACTTTTGAGTGTAAAAAATGGCTATAATTCCTTAATGGTTAATAAAACACTTTGGTTAAACCCCTTGTGTTAAAGCTAAATGTTGTTTGGCTTTTGGTTGCTACCATCAAGGGGTCGCCTCAGCGAACCATCTGATTCGCACAACTTGGAACAGGTTTATGGCGAATGCACTTCCTGACACAACCTTCCCACTTTACCCAGTAGCTGGGGTTTGGGCACTGGCTGGAAATCGAACCCAGGCCATCTGGATGGCAGCTGAGTAAACTACCACTGAAATCACATTTTTATTGATACATTATTTTTTTTTGTTATGGTGGAGTCATTGCCAAATACCTGGGACCTGATTGTAGGTACCAATGTACCTAAATGTCTAATCTTCATCTAAGTAACGAATATTGACAAGTATAATGTGCCTAAAATCTTTTATGTCATTATTGAGAACAACCATAAAAACCTTGTGCTTTTGGAACAAGTTATTAATTCCAAGGGTTCATTTACTTTTTCCACGGCCATTTTGAATGTTAAATGAGAGTGTTCAATAAAGAAATGAAAAAAGTTTTCAGACCCCCTTAAATTTTTCACTCTTTGTTATATTGCAGCCATTTGCGAAAATCATTTAAGTAAATTTCTTCCCTCATTAATGTACACACAGCACCCCATATTGACAGAAAACACAAAATTGTTAAGGTTCTTTGTCAAAGACCCTTGGCTGTGACACTCATATATTTAATTCAAGTGCTGTCCATTTCTTCTGATCATCCTTGAGATGGTTTTACAACTTCATCTGAGTCCAGTTGTGTTTGATTATACTGATTGGACTTGATTAGGAAAGCCACAAACCTGTCTATATAAGACCTTGCAGCTCACAATGCATTTCAGAGCAAATGAGAATCATGAGGTCAAAGGAACTGCCTGAAATGCTCAGAGACAGAATTGTGGCAAGACACTGATCTGGGTTACAAAAAAAAAATCTGCTGCACTTAAGGTTTCTAAGAGCACAGTGACCTCCATAATCCTTAAATGGAAGAGAGAAGAGCCTTGATGAGAGAGGTAAAAAGAACCCCGAAGATCACCGTGGCTGAGCTCCAGAGATGCAGTCGGGTGATGGGAGGAAGTTGTAGAAAGTCAACCATCACTGCAGCCCTCCAAAAGTCGGGGCAGTCAGAGTGGCCCGACGGAAGCCTCTTTCTTAGTGCAAGACACCTGAATGACTCCAAGATGGTGAGAAATAAGATTCTCCGGTCTGATGAGACCAAAATATAACTTTTTGGCCTTAATTCTAAGTGGAATGTGTGGATAAAACCAGGCACTCATCATTATCTGTCCAATACTGTCCCCACAGTGAAACATGGTGGTGGCAGCATCATGCTGTGGGAGTGTTTTTTAGCTGCAAGGACAGGACAACTGGTTGCAATCGAGGGAAAGATGAATGAGTTGCTTTACAACAACACTGTGACTGTTCTTGAATGGCCCAGTCAGAGCCCTGACTTAAACCCAATTAAGCATCTCTGGAGAGACCTAATAATGGCTGTTTACCAACGTTTACCATCCAACCCGACAGAACTGATCTGACAATTCTGACAATTCTGTGTTTTTCTGCCAATATGGGGTACTGTGTGTACACTAATGAGGGAAAAAATGAACTTAAATGATTTTAGCAAATGGCTGCGATGTAACAAAGAGTAAAACAATTCAAGGGGGGCTCTGAATACTTTGCGTACCCACTGTATACACACACACACACACACACACACACACACGTTTTAAGTTTTGAGTGCATCAAAACAATTTAATATCACGGAGAAAAAGGTTAGACTAAAATGGCTGTCTGTTTATGCATATTGCATATTAATGGAATATTGATTGGAACAGAAACGTGTGGTAGAAAAATGTGCACAAGTAACAGGGATGACCACAGCCTTAAGAAGATTCAAGCAAATCAAGATTCAAGAGAGAGCTTGACAAGGAGTGGAGTGAGGCTAGAGTCAGTGCATAAACGTATTATCTGTGATAAGGAGCTGAGGATAAAAAGACCTGGACTGCTGCTTAACACTAGAAGTCCCAGAGAGCAGCCATTTGGCTTTTCTACCTATAAAACCCGCAGGACAACCGATGGGCTGGAAGGCTTTTAGCTAATATCCTTAAGTGGTCCAATGTCCTCTTTTCAAGTTAAATACATGTATCATCTGCTGGTGTTGGTCCATTGTGTCTCAAATCCAAAGTCTACCAGGAAATTTTGGAGCACTTCATGCTTCTTTGTTGTGGATAATGCCAATTGTTAAAAGCGCTATACAAATAAAATTTAATTGAATTCTTTCTGTTGATAAGGTTGATGGAGCTGACTGTTTCCTTTTCCATGTACTATGTTTTCCATGTTTATGTTGCATGTACTGTAGCACCTTGGTCCTGGAGGAACGTTGTTTCGTTTCACTGTGTACTAACTGTATATGGTTGAAGTGACATTAAAGCCTACTAGTACTTGAACTTAAGCACCTGCCCACAGTGCCCAAACTACCAACCACTGGGTTGCTGACCAATATTTTTTAGCTTTATTGGCCAGCCAACTCACCTGACCTAAACTCCATGGAGAATCTATTACGTATTGTCAGAAGGTAGATGAAAAACATGTGATAGAAAAGAAAAGTCCAGAAGAGCTAAATGCTGCTATAAAAGCAATTTGGTTTTAACAACTTAGCAGTTCCATAGGCTGATTGCCTTCATGCCATGCTGCACTGATGGAATTTGTGATGAAATCCTGACGAAGTACAGTATTAAGTGCATAAATTAACATACTTTTCATTGAATGTTTCTGTGTTGAAAATTCTCTTTTGATTGATCTTAGGAAGTCTAATATTTTAAGCTACTGGATTTTTGATTGTCATGCTTTATACCAAAAAAGGCCTGAAATATTACATTTTTACCCGTAATAAATCTAGAAAATATGTGACTTTTGGAATTTACATATAAAAAAAATACACAACATTCAAAGTATTTGTAATGCACTATTTTTAAAACTGTTTTTCAAGAATATTTGCAATTGAGATGGACTTAATTGATTATTGAACCTAACTAGCTCATGGGATAGCCACAGGTAATTACATTATGTCAGCTACCATGCTTTAGTCTTGTTGATTACATTTCTGGGTGAACACAGGGGATTGGGCAGCACATTGGACCTTATTATCACCTATTGGCTACGGTAATACATTTTATTTGTCTTCTGCAAAATTCTAAAACCAAGATATGTAGATTATTAATAAGTAAAGTTTATAACTGGTACAGTGTGAGTGGATTTACCTTGGTATTTTCCGTGCGATGGTGAGTGTGTACTCTGCGCCGCAGTCTGGCTGGTATGTAGAGGGCAAAATGACATAGCCAGCAGGGGGCAGTCTACACTGCACACTAACTTCGTGAGAGTGAGCGTGAGGAACACAACTCACCACAGGGCACACCATACCTGAGATCACCATGCATTCCACATCACCAGAAACCTACACAGCCACATACAAGAATTACATTTAACTGTATGTCCAATGCTGCCTTCACATTTTGTTAATAAGCATCATGTTAATGTTGCGATTGTGATGTCTGACAATTTGTGCTGCCATGTTGAAATATGCTACCATAGCAAAACCAATAGCATTACGAGTAAAAGTCAAAAAGTCGTGAGGAAAGTAAGATGATACAATATCATGCAGCATGCCATAATCAAATAACTCCTCTCGTGTGCAGCAAAACCAGTATGGAAATGCAAATATGTACATGTTAAAAAAGTAAAGATTATTTGCAATGAAAATAAGATTTTTACAGTATTTTTCAGATAATTGTTATTGTTCATCTGAATAAAGAACTTGGCAATTAAAATATATCTTAGGGCACGTTATTGTAACATAATAATAATAATAATAATAATAATAATAGTAATAATAATAATAATAATACATTTAATAAATTATGTGTATGTGCTACCGCCATAAAAAGAATATAATACTGTGGAATACACTCAAGTAACTGTCGAATTATTGGAAGTGTTAACTAAAATCATTAACTCTTGAGATGTTTTATGTCTCCTACAGTAAAAAAGACAACATCCTATTTCCTAAAAATTAAGTGCATGGAGAAAATTCTGCACATGCTTCAATCATTTTGTATGTTTGTTCATATAAAAATAACAGCAATAACCTGGTGGAAATTACATTTTTGATTCGCATGATTGTGTCGACGTTGTGATCTGAAATAGATCACTGACTGCAAAGTGTTGGTAGGGGAGAGTGTAGCCAGACAACACAGAATGGTGGTGTGTAAAATAACCCTGGTGGTGAGGAAGGTGAAGAAGACAAAGGCAGAGCAGAGGACAAAGTGGTGGAAGCTGAGAAAGGAAGAATGTTGTGTAGTCTTCAGGAAGGAGTTGAGACAGGCTATGGGTGGTCAGGAGGTGCTTTCAGTTGACTGGACAACTACAGCCAATTTGATCAGGTAGACAGGTAGAGGGGTACTTGGTGTATCATCAGGTAAGGGAAAAGTGGACAAGGAGACTTGGTGGTGGAATGAGGAAGTCCAGGAGCGTATACAGGGAAAGAGGCTAGCTAAGAAGAAGTAGGACACTGAGAGGACTGAAGAGAGTAGACAGGTGTACAGGGAGATGCAGAGTAAGGTAAAGGTAGAAGTGGCAAAGGCCAAACAAAGAGCATATGAGGACTTGTATGCTAGGCTGGACAGTAAGGAGGGAGAGGTGGATTTGTACAGGTTGGCGAGGCAGAGAGATAGAGATGGAAAGGATGTGCAGCAGGTTAGAGTGATTAAAGATAGAGATGGAAATGTACTGACAGATGCCAGGAGGGTAATGGGAAGATGGGAGGAGTACTTTAAGGAGTTGATGAATGAGGAAAACGAAAGAAAACAAAAAGTAGAAGACGTGACTGTTGTGGAAAAGGAAGTAGCAAATATTAGTAGAAGTGAGGTGAGAAGGGCGTTGAAGAGGATGAAGAGTGGAAAGGCCGTTTGTCCTGATGACATACTTGTGGAGGTATGGAAATGCTTAGGAGAGGTGGCAGTAGAGTTTCTGACTAGTTTGTTTAACAAGATCTTGGAGAGTGAGAGGATTCCAGAGGAATGGAGGGGAAGTGTATTGGTGGCGATTTTTAAAAACAAGGGAGATGTGCAGAGCTGTGGCAATTACAGAAGCATAAGGCTGATGAGCCATACAATGAAGCTGTGGGAAAGAGTAGTGGAAGCTAGGTTAAGGTCAGAGGTGAGCATTTGTGAGCAGCAATATGGTTTCATGCCTAGAAAGAGTACATCAGATGCAGTATTTGCTTTGAGGATGCTGGTGGAGAAGTACAGAGTAATAGAATGTTGCATTGTGTCTTTGTAGATTTAGAGAAAGCGTACAAGAGGGTGCCAAGAGAGGAGCTGTGGTATTGTATGAAAAGGGCTGGAGTGGCAGGGAAGTATGTTAGAGTGGTGCAGGACATGTATGAAAGCTGTAAGACCGTGGTGTAGCTGTAGGTGTGACAGAAGAGTTCAAGGTGGAGGTAGGTCTGCATCAAAGATCGGCTCTGAGCCCCTTTTTGTTTGCTATGGTAATAGACAGGATGACAGATGAGGTAAGACAGGAGTCTCCATTGACTATGATGTTCGCAGATGACATTGTGCTTTGTAGCGAGAGCAGGGAACAGGTGGAAGAAAATTTGGAGAGGTGGAGGTATGCTCTGGAAAGCAGAGGAATGAAGGTTAGCCGCAGCAAGTCGGAATACATGTGTGTGAATGAGAGGGACTCAAGAGGAACGGTGAGGCTACAGGGAGCAGAGGTAAAGAAGGTGCAGGATTTTAAGTACTTAGGGTCAACTGTCCAGAGCAACGGAGAGTGCGAAAAGAAGGCGAAGAGGCGGGTACAGACAGGTTGGAATGGGTGGAGAAAAGTGTCAGGTGTGTTGTGCGATTAAAGAGTATCAGCAGAAATGAAAGGAAGGTGCAGGACAGTGGTGAGACCAGCGATGCTCTACGGCTTAGAGACAGTGGCACTGAAGAAAAGACAGGAGGCAAAGCTGGAGGTAGCAAAGCTGAAGATGTTGAGGTTCTCTTTGGGAGTGACAAGGATGGATAGGATCATGAATAGGTTCATCAGAGGGACAACCCATGTTAGATGTTTTGGAGATAAAGTCAGAAAGGCCAGATTGAGGTGGTTTGGGCATGTTCAGAGGAGAGATTGT
The DNA here is from genome assembly GCF_024256425.1 of Clarias gariepinus. NCBI lineage: Eukaryota > Metazoa > Chordata > Actinopteri > Siluriformes > Clariidae > Clarias > Clarias gariepinus. The sequence continues at coordinate 12,789,336 of NC_071124.1, forward strand.
GAATATATCGGTAGAAGGATGCTGAGGTTGGAACTGCCAGACAGGAGGTCTAGAGGAAGACCAAAGAGGAGATTAATGGATGCAGTGAGGGAGGACATGAAGTTAGTTGGTGTAAGAGAAGAGGAGGCAGAGGATAGGGTTAGATGGAGGCAAATGATTCGCTGTGGCGACCCCTGAAAGGGAACAGCCGAAAGACAAAAAAGAAGCAATAACCTGGTGGCTGGGTAAATATTATTAGGAACACAATAAAGAATTTATAGTTTATCTGCCCAAATTTGGTGAGACATGGCCCCCGAAGTCTTTTTTAAAGGCACCAATCATTTATATATACAGTTGTTCTTTGTTGTGAACCATTAGTATAATGTTTTTTTGGTGTCTGTGGAAAAATGACTTACACAAAACTTATAAAAATTTTTACTTTTTAAAATTGGATTTTGCCAAAGTGATATAAAACATTTTATTCATGTTTTCGTTGAGTCGAAAAGGCGACAACAGATTTAGTCTAAATTAGTGTGGTAATTTCAGGGTTGATTTGGCTTGATTTTGCAAATTGCTTAAATTCAATACTGGCAGCATGTTGAAACAAGACAAAAAGTGTTAAGATTTGGGGCTTACAAAATCTTTTTAATTATAAAAATGCTGAGGATCATAAAAATACAAAAAGATTAAAAACAATATGAAATTCAACGTCACCCTGGTAGTTCTGTTTTTTATAAACATGTGACCGGCTCTTTTTCAATGGATCACGCTTTAATTGCGGTCATGCACTGCTGCATTTTGCCAAGAATGTGGAAGTTAAAAGATCCTCAAAATAAAGATATGTAGTGATTTTCAAATAAAATGTTTAGTTATACACACTTGTGCGCTTAAGTTAAATAATTTGGCAATATGAGCTAAAGTACAAAAACAAAAGTCAGATGATTTTTACAGTAAAACCCTTCATTTAAGGAACAATTTTTTTTTTTTTACGTCTACATGGATTAATGATTTGGTAATGGTCTTGTGGGAACATAGTATGCCTGTTACTAATGTTCACAGCAAAATTACACTATTGCGATCTGTAAACACGGGAATGCTTTATTCTCAATAAGAAGGCCAGTGTCAGCTGTCTCTTCTGTATAACCTTAATAGTTTTGTTTAAATGGTCTTTCTAAATGTCAGCAATCAATCAAGCAAATCATACTCTAGCAAGCAAACTATGTGCATATAACCTATAATCATACGTCTTTCCAATTGTGTTGCATTAAGCTCTGTAACAGCCAGGGAATCGTAGACTGTAAGCTGTGAATTACACATTAATATTAAAATCTGTGTATTATTATCTATACAATAATACAATCTATAATTAGTATTATTCCATCCTATTCATGATGTGTGACTGCCTTTGCTGGCTACTGACCTTATAAATATGAAAGCCAATGGCATGAAGAGTGTTCTCTGGGCTATGCTGGCATAGTGTGACTTTTACATTTGTCCCCCCCGGATCATAAGTGACTATGAGGGGAACATGAGGGTTCTTCCCGTGTGATGGGAAGTTCCGACTTCCTCCAGCTGTAGAGCCAACTGTCCAGCAGCCGCTTACACTTTCCAACTCCCATTCTCCACCTCCACACTCTTGCTGCACACTCACTTTTACTGCACTGTAAAGGAAAGAGGAGTCTTTATAACTGCCAAATATTCTGTTAAAAAAAATAAATTAATAAACATTACAGTTGGCTTCAAAAGTATTTGGACTAAAAAAGGTCTTGAATAAAGTCTTTGTAATTTTGCCTCTGTACAGTACATCACCACAATGCATTTGGTGCATATAAAAAATGCAATCATTAGACTAAAAAAAACCCAATAAGCAGACATATCAGACAGATGGAAATGGCCAAATCTGGTACATTTTAAAAAGAAGAAATGCACTGGCAAGCTTAGGAACCCTAATGACCCGGAAGACTGTTAAGAAAAAATAACAAGAAAAGTCATGAACACTCTTGAGGAGTTAGATGCATCATTATCAAGAGATGATGAACGTTCAGCACATACAACAGTTTAGTTGAGTTTACCTCAAGAGAGTTTACCATACAAACCACTGAAAACATCTAAAAAGAAATTTCAGGAACTAGATTCTTTGGACAAATGAAATTAAGACTAAGTTACACTAGAATAATGGGAGTATGGAAAGTATGAGAAAGGAAAAGAACAGATCATACCCCAAAGCATACCACATCATCCAACAAACAAGGTGGGTTTAGGGCATAGACATGTATGGCTGCCAGTGGAACTGGGTCACTAATGTTTATAGCTAATGTGCCTGCTGTTAGGAGTAGCAAGATGTATAGAGCTATACTTTACTAAAACTTAATTATATCGTGAAACCAACCCAATGCAGAGATACAGTCAAGTCAATCACCTGACCTTTACCATATTTCACTTGCTGAAGATTAAACCAAAGGCTGAAAGCCCCACAAACAAGCAGAAACTGAAGGTGGCTACAGTAAACACTATGAAAAAACCTAAACTGGTAATGTAATATTTTGGTTAAACCCCTTAAATGAAAGCCAAAAGTTTAAAAAAGTGTTTTATCACATAAAAGAAATTTGTGCATACCTGAGGAAAGTGGAGCATGTAGCATGCACTCGAAGAAGAAAATGCCCCTGTGCCCCCTGTAGGAAGGTGCTGGGCACCAGCAAGTAGAACCCTGCACTTAAGTGTGCGTGTACCACCACCTCACGCTCATATGTGTGTGTGAGTGAGGATGCACAGGGCGTCGAGTTCAGTGTCCGTGTCAAGTTAAAGCGCTTTTTGTCAACCTATAAAAATGAAAGTAGACAATAAAAGCTCCAGGTCACCTTCCCTGCCACCCCCCACTCACTGCAACCCTGGCGCAGGCCAAGTATGAAAAATTAATATATTAAATAATCAATAATTAATTACAGTATTCAAACAAACCTTCCATATGTGCAGTGCAATGGCCTGATAGTACGGGTGCTGACGAGTGTTGTCAACTGATTGCCCTTTCTGGAAATTGTGCATTGAGCTCCAAGGGCCATGCTGCAGAAGTGATAAAAGCACCTCTCCTCCTTCCTGAACCTTTAACCAGTATTTAGGATTGCTGCTGTAGCTACTATTGTTACGGCAACCACCTGCTGAGAAACCTTTGATCCAGGAGCCGCCTATCTGCTGGGTATGAGTCAAGAGAGACCCTGTAACAATTGACACAAAGGATGTTTTCACATTAGGAACCATTGATTTGTACTGTGCTCAGAAATGTCTAAATTGCACTTAGGTCTCTGTTCCCGGGCACATTCGTGTATTTATACCCTCTGATACAGCAGCATGCAACTATTTGGTCTGTAAGCCGCCATTAAACACAAGCGAAGAAGATCACAGGGTAGATAACTGGACATAACATTGAAGGACATGGTCTTGAGCTTAGAACTACTGTTTTCACTCATCAAAATTAATTGAACTTTAATTGAAAATTTATTTATTCTTCAAAGAAGTGAAGTGTTTATAAAGATGATAAAGTGGTCAGCTGTGTTATATTCAGTGAAGTTCATTAATAAACCATTATGAAATTAAGTAATAACTTGCATTCTGAGCTTGAGTAGGTAAAAATTAATTTCTGTTGTAATTAACTTGGATAGCGCAAAAGTTTTGCAAAGCTGAGCTACTTGTGTGCTGTGCTCCTGGACGGATGTGATTGGTCGAATGGTCAGGTCGCATCTGATTGAGTACGAATGACCCACGTTTCTGCCAGCAGAGTCTCAAAAATACACACACACACACACACACATATATATATATATATATATATATATATATATATATATATCCAGGGCGATTCACACACCAAAGACGATTTTCACATTCACAGTCCATGTTTTGCATTTGTGAAACGTATAATATGAATCTTTTTTTTTACCCTAACCATATATATTGTGCATGTGGGTTGTTTTTTTGTGAATATATATTTTTTTCATGCACGTGAATTGGGTTTCACGCATGTGAACTGGGATACGCATGTGTGCATCGTGTCTTTTGTGTGAATTATTAATGAGACTATTTTGCTTCCATAATGAAGGCTTTACAGAGCATGAGTAGCAAACACATCTCAACATCAACTGGAGAGTATTGTATATTCTGGATGCCTTCAGCATCATTTACAATGTAGGAAGAAATAAACATCAGGAAAGACCATGGAATTAGAACTTTTGACTGAAAAAGTAGTAAATAATTGAGAATTAATTACTACTTTGCTCTTAAACCACATTCCATAGACTAACCTCATTGCCAGACAGTTTATTCTTTCATTTAAGCCTAATGTGGAGCCAGTAAAGCTTATTTTTACATGGCACTTAGTTATTAATCTGTACTGTAGCTACTGTATACTGAACTGAACACACATACTTTATGATCAGCCAAACCATAAGGAAATATCCAAAACATGGGGAAACCGTATGCTGTAGTCAGTATGCTGTATCTATGAAAAGGTGGATTAGTCTGGTGTGAAAGCAGAAATCGCATGAGGAATTAAGTGGAATCGTACAGGTACAGTACAACTGCCTGTGCAAGTTCTGTAATGCAAGCTGACAAGCTGTTAATAACTTAAGAAGTCCCCATAAATTAAGTACAGTTTACTATATTTTAGGGATCTAATTAACAACGATAACAATAACAATCTTAATGCCAAGATGAAACCTTAATAAAACTCTTATACTTATTTAATTCGCCAACTTGGATTGTATAAAGACTGAAATATACTTGCAAATTTGGGGTATAACGATGTCCAAAAGTCATGATTTGGTACAGGAAGTTTTATGCTCTATGCCCTTCCTGACACACCCCTTCCCATTTTATCCATGATTGGGACCAGCACTAAGAAGTATTTGTGCAACCTTCAGTGGCAGTGGTTAGTTCCCTGACTAGGAATTAAACCTAATCCATGCGTTAGGCTTAAAAGCTGCAAGAGTAGCTTTTGAAATTAAAGCATTACAATCTTTAAAAGAAAACTTGTACGTGGTAATAGTCACATTTAGAGTAATACACAAATATGTGACTTAAGAAACAGATGACATTTGTCTACAGCATCGCTATACTATATTTCCTCCACTACTTACGTACCTACTATTAGGGTACAGTAGTAAGTCATTCCATGAGAACTAAAATATTATTTGATAAGCATTAAATAAGAAACTCGAAATCTAATAATGATGTATACTTTAAGCAGTATTTTTGTTTCCTCAATATAATTTTATCATCTGAGTAAGCATTTTGTTTTATTCTTGTTTATCATTCATTAATTATTCATAATTTATTGTTTTTAAAAACTAATGGAACATGATGGTTATGTATGTATTTGCAGGTATGTTTCGAGCGCTTTAATTGACAAGCCACAAACGATACTTTCACTTAACTTTAATTTTACAGCTGGTTTTCTGATTAAACTATTTCATAATAATATTAATAATAATAACAATAATTATTATTATTATTATATTAATAATAAAAATAATAATAATAATAAGTCATAGAGTCATACAGTCTAATTTTATGAACCACTATTGAGTGAGCTGCGCACTGCAAACTAAATATTTAGGACTGGATTTACTGCTTCAAGACATCAGAACATTATGCTGAAAAAGAACAGTTTAAAGCCCTGCATAAAAACAGCAGTGCTTCTTAATCATGGCAACTTAGGAGGCACCCTAAGTACATTAATAACCCTATTTTCAAAACTATTTTTTATATTGATATTAATAGTGCCAGTTTGGTATTTAAAAATTAATTTCACAATTGTTTAGAAAAAGGATTTGTGTTGCTACATACTGTACCAAATAGCCATGCTGTGGGTACCTGTGTAAATGCTCTGAAGATGATGATCCTCACTGATTGGATATCCTACTGTGATGTCATCAAATTTCTGCTGAAATTCCCTCTTATCTACCCAGAATTCCCCCTCCTTTGTGTTGCCCAAAAGAGCTGCAGAGCACACGGGGTCCAGCATAGTCCACCCTGCTCCCCTAATGTGTGTATGTATAAATGAGACAGACAGAGGGGATGGAGAAAGAATGAATAAATTTTTTAGATATTTTATGTATATTTACAACACAATAGACATTTTCATTTTATTGTTTAATGTTTCGTATCTACTGCTGGCCTTAAGCATTTAAGAGGTATAAATCTTAATTACAGTGAAACCTCGGATTGCGAGTAACGCGGTTTTGCGAGTGTTCCGCAAGACAAGCAAATATTTTTGATCAATTTTGACTTGGAAACCGAACAAGTCTTGGATTACGAGTACCAAGTGTCATGTATCACGCATGCGCTTCTTGTTTTGAATGCCGAGCGTCACGTGATTATTTTGGAACATGAGTCAGCTTCCAGAACGAATTATGCGCGTAATTCAAGGTTCCACTGTAGTATTAAAGCAAACCAATTGTGAGAAATCATGGGTTTCTTCTTGTGCCTAAATCAATGCAAACAGTTAATAGTTGTGCTATTGTTCTTTTTTTGTTTTCAGTGTTATTAGAGTGTGCTTTTACTTGGTATAATGGGAGCAAACTCTCACTGCTACCTGAATATTGCAATAAGGCTAATGCAAAGATGGCAAAAATAAATAAATAAATAAATAAATAAATTAATTAATTACATTTCATAGTACGGTACCCACCCTTCAGTCCAGGCTCCTTCCCAGCACCTCCTGCCCCATGGATTGCGTATCCGGAGCAGCTGCACTTGTTCTCCAGCAGTTGTTTTCACATCTTTCCATTCAATTACACTTAGAGCGTGGAATTGACCCTGCTCAGAGGCACCTACAGAAAGGTGGAAAAAAACATATTTTAGCTAGAGCTACTGAAAAACCTACACATATAATAATAACAATAAATAATAATAATAATAATAATAATAATATTTTAATTATCAGTATATATTAATATAGCCTATATATTAATATCAGTATAATACATAACTATATGATTGATCAAAATAAAATTATTAATTTATATTCTACTTCAGGTTTAAGTGTTTCAGTGGTTCAATGAACACAGCAATACACTACAGCACTATTAATATAATATTACTCACATACAGCGTATTAAAAATTTATACATCCCCTTGAATAATTTTGATATTTAGTTGACCAAAAAAATTATAAACGGAAATACTGTAAAATACGTGAAATGTATTTTTTTTTTCAAAATGAAAAGCTAACTGTAAAAAACACTTATAATACTGAACACTTAAAATGTATATTACTATATATAAAACCAAGTAGTCCGAGTGGACAAGAGCTATTCCATAAGTAGTGAAAGGACAGATGGTAACAGCACTAGGACTTTCAACTATATGCATTACTCCGCTTCACAGGTGTTCTAATAACAGTTAATTACACCAACTTTTAGTTATCAGCATGGGTGGAAGGAAGTCTAGTCTAGTTAGTTCCGCTAGTTGCGGTTAGTTAGTTCTGTTAGTTGCGAAAGGATATGTGCTGGCAGAGCAAAATAACTGGTGAAATCAACAAAGAAATCATGATCTGACCTTCAAGACCATGAAGTCACTTTTCCAACATATTTGCAGAATTATATTAGTTAACAGGATTGTTAAAACGGCTTTGAAGCACAGTTAAATACTTCATTAAAAAGTGGAAAGTGCATGACATCACCAACACTTTGTCAAAATCTGGGTTTCCATCAAAACTGACTGGAAGCAAAGATATTTTTAAGAAAGACCACCAGGACCTCTAGGAGCTGAAAGAACAGCCTTCTCCTGGCTCAGGTCTTAATTGACTGATTGCTATCAATTTGTACATGTAAATGATTACTTCTCTACCTGTATGTAACTTCCTCTGGGTAATATCATTTGTTTAAGCTGGATGAAAGACACCAGCTTAATAAAGTTAAGGGATGTATGAAGAACATTAGACACTGGATGTTTATTAACTTCCTTCTGCTTAATTTTGACAAGATAGAAGTACTAGTACTAGAACCATGTTATAGTGTGTGTGTATAGGGATTCATTTACAGTCACACTATCTGGTATCACACAAATGAGGACAAGTTTCCTTTTTAGTCCATTACCTTTAAGGTTTCTTCCTCATGTTCATCTCAGGGAGTTTTTCCTTGTCACCAATACCTCCAGCAGCTTTCCCATTTTCAATATATATGCCAAATTTTTATTTCTGTAAAGCTGCTTTTTAACAATGTCAATTGTTAACAGGGTTACATAAATCTTCTTTGTCTTTTGGCTGTTTGCTTTCAGGGGTCGCCACATCGAATCATCGGCCTCCATCTAACCCTATCATCTGCATCCTCATCTTTTACACCAACTAACTTCATGTCCTCTTTCACTAAATCCATAAATCATCTCTTTGGTCTTCCTCTAGTCCTCCGGCCTGCCAGTTCCAACCTTACCATCCTTCTACCAATATATTCACAATCTTTCCTCTAAATGCATCCAAACCACCTCAATCTGCAGTCTCTGACTTTGTCTCTAAAACATTTAACATGGGTGGAATAAATTAAATGTAATAAAACTGAATAAACATAATATTTACGTTATACAGAAATATCTTAAATGGAAATTTCAAAGATTTTTGATTCTTTTTTTATTTAGATTTTATTATTTTTTAAATGATTTAGATTTTATTCTCAAGGGAATAACTTGAGAATTTAGGATTTAAAATGAGAATTTTAGTGTTACTTTCTAAGTTGTCCTAATAACAAATAGGAAGTGCATATTACACTTGTCCTGTTTTCCCACTCACCTGTTGGGTCTTCGTGTACACAGCAACTAACGTAACTCCACTTTCTTATATTCTCCGAGAGCTCTGGGAACAAGCTCTGGCCTACAGGTGTGTTCACAGACTTTTTTAAACTCCAGCGTTCAGCAACACCTCCACTCAGGTCCACAAGTGCCTCACACACCTGTCCTGCCCATAAACGCTCATATGAACCATGGAGCCTTTAGAAAAACAGACATAAAACTATGCATTTTCATGTAGACATACACTATAAAGCAAAAATGTTTGGGGACACATGACCATCACACCCATATGTGGGTCTTCTCTATCTGCCCCAAAGTTGAAAGCACACAATGGTGAAGTTCTTCTTAACTAGAACTTATGGGCCACTGATAACGATCAGTTTATAGATTTAAATGCTGACTATTCTGCATGTTCTGAAGTGAAGTTTCATCATCTACAGCAGTAAAGACCTTCGTGTGGTAACAGATTCTAATCTCTAATTTGAACGTGCTTATTATGAAAACTACAGCAAAGGGGAGAGATTTTTCTTACAAAGTTCCGCTGTTATGGAATAGCCTTTCAATTAATGCTCGGGACTCAGACACAGTCTCAGTGTTCAAGGCCAGGCTAAATACCTATTTATTTAGCCAAGAATTTTGTACAGTAAATAGATTTGCCTTAGATAAAGGAGCAGATTTGGGGGACTCATGGACATATAGTATTATGGTGAACTGGTATGTTATTTCAAAATGTGTAAAATAAAGCTGCTTTGTGACAATTAGCATTGTTACAAGAACTATTAAAAGGGGGCAAGGTTTGACGATGCTGAAGATGACCTGCACAGAGCCCTGACCTCGACCCTACAGAACACCTCTGGAATACTCTGGAATGGTACAGCTTTGCTCACATAGGGGTGAGATAGTCAGTTATACACAAATTTCTGGATTTATATTTTAAGCATACAAGAAATTATTAAACCACAAACTTAAACTCTATGCTCACAGTAATGTCCAACATTTCTGAATGTGACATTAGTAACACTGTAAATGTATTTAGTGAAACGGTTGTTACTTTAGATAAGAGTATTTGGTTGTTTGATGATCAACAGGCCATGAGGATAAATATGAAATAAAATTGAGTTTACTCTAATTCATTTAATAAACATCATCATAGTACTCACTTTGCATATGCTTTCTCCAGCAATGCTACCCAGAAAGCCACGGGGCAGTTACAGTGAGAGAAACAGGGGGTGTTGTTGATGCAGGGCAGTCGATCGTCTATCCGAACCTCTGTCCAGTGACCATTCCTCCAAAATTGGAACCAAAACTGCCCAGTGTAACCTCTTTGCCCCCACAGACACTGTCCAGGGGGCATCACCTAAAAGAATTTTACATATACATGGTCTCAAATCGTTCTTCAAACAGTATCTTCAGCAACTTCTTATTTGGTTAGGGATTAGGATGGTTCCAGAACCTAACCTGGGTACACTGGGCATCATTAGGACTGTGCTAGTTAAGTGCAGGGTAACAGGTAAACAAACATACCCACTCATTTATACCTCTAGGGCAATTTAAAGTAAACAATGCACTTAGTAGCATGTTCTAGGAAGCGGGAGGAAACTCAGAGGATATTTAAAAAACCTGGAGAAAAAGCTCAGAATAGAAACAGGGATACAGAATTGGTCATGAAAAAATGTCACACTTTGTGCCACCATGCCACCCACATGTTATTTAATATATGAGGAAAGGAAAAAGTTATTTAAGGTCTATCATCCAGTCACTGACTCACTTTCAGAAACTCCCTTTCAGCATTATTTTTGTCAGGGTCACACTAGACTGAGAGCAAATCCTGGGAACACTGGGCGTGAGACACCACAGCTTACCATGCACACACATTTATACCCAAACTCACTAGCATGTTTTTTGGATATGTTGTTATGTATTTTTTAAGGAATTACCATCGTGAGTAGAATACTTTTTTGGATCACATAGGCCAATCACAAGGAGGCAGCCCAATGCATAAACTCATGTAGATAAGAGAACAAGAGCTTCAGTATTTTAGAAACTGATTAACTTCTGGGAATTTCACCAACAAAAGGGTACAGAAAAAAACAAGGAAGCGTCAATTCTGTAGGCGGAAATATATGGCCAGGTTGGTTCAAGCAGCCAGGAAGGGTATACCGTAGTACTCATTTAATCACTCTTTACAACCATAGTGGGCAAAAAAGTTTCTCATCATGGAAAAAACATCAACCCTGAGGTGGACAAGCTACAACAGTAGACGACCATATTAGATTTTACTCCTGTCAGCCAAGTATCTGATATATGGTTGGAGGTGAAAAGGAGAACAGAAACAGTTCCTGTGCGACAGTAAAAGTGTGGCAACTGCACAAGAAAGTATCAGGACGATTTTCAACAACTGAAATCCCGTTCTTCCTGCTCAGTTATAATAAATAAATGTAAAAAATTTTATATTACAGCCAAATTACACCACAAAAATGTTAATCTTTAAAATAGTGTATTTTAATGTACAGTAAAGGATCTGTGCTTTTGTGTTTACCTGATCCAGCAGATAGCGACTCTTCAGGAGCATGTTACAAGCACACAGCAGCCAGCAGTCCCCCAGAATTCCTTGTTTTGGGTGAGCCTCAGTAATATCATCAGGGAAGAGGCATGGGCTCCTGCAGATTTGCTGTGAAAAAAAAATCAGCTGTTTTAGGCAGTGGTTGCACAACACCTGTTAGAAAGTGTACAGCAATAATTTTTTACTGGGTGTACTTTGAAAGTAGTCTAATATGGTCATGTTATAATTAAATAATCAAATAAGGTAATTTTTTTTGTCTTTGTTGACAAGGTTGACAACACTTAAACATGAATGTCTTGGCAATACTGCACTTTGAATTTTTCTTGGGAACAATGATTCTACAACATCCAACTTTAAAAAAAGGAACACCAAGAATTTGGTGCCCAAGTTATCATTCATGCAGACATTTTGTAGCCATCAACAAGCCTCTGCCAGAATTCTGTTTAGATCACCAAGTCAAGTGATCAACGCTTGGTCAAAACATTTCTCCGGGAAAAGCTTTTTCTTTGTCCATGTGGTCACCGGTAATCTTTCACCAAGGTTTAAGGTCTATTCTACACTCTCTATTATACACCAGTCTTTTAGTTCATGGTTGACCCTATTTACAACAATAATCTCAACCAGGCGCTTCCTATAGCTGTGGATCAGACCTGCACAACATTTATAAGGAATCTTAGCCCATTCTTCCTGGTGGAACTGCTTTAGCTCTGTCATATTGTTCGGACGTCTCATGTGCATGACTCTCTTCAAGTCATTCCATAACATCTCTATCTGATTGAGGTCTATATAATTTTCATGCTGATATGCAGTGCTGCTTTTCACATCAGATGCAAGGGTGTGTGTTTTTTCTAAACAGATCAGTTTCATCAGTGTACAAAACATTGACACTCCACAGCGGTATTGGAAATGTGCCCATTCGCAAACTTCGGGCATGCAGCAACGTTCTTTTTATTAAACAGCGGCTTCATTCGTGGTGTCCTGCAATGAACACCCTACTTATTTAATGTTTTACATGCTGTAGACTCATAATGTTACCCGGTTCCAATGATGCCTTCAAATCTATGGCTGTTACTCTGTATTATTTCTTTACCTCATTGATGAGTCTCCATTGTGCCCTTCGGGTCATTTTGACTGGGTGTCCACTTTTTGGTAAAGTAACCACAGTCCCAAAGTGTCTCCAACTGTAGAGTGATACATCTATGATCTGTACATCATTTACTTTTATTACACTTTCAATAAACTATTCCATAATGGTAGACCAGTGACTTGGTGACCATCTGAACCTATTTCCTCTTAGATCAGGATGATAATTTAATTTTTCCTCCAGACTCCAAAATTGTTTGATATGATCTTGGAATCCGCACTTGTTTAGAAATGCCTCCGAGAGACATTCATGACTTTCCTATTTAACTGTGTGTTTATAAATCAAATAAATGCTGTAAAATGAATCCTTTTTATATGGGCAAATTAATAGGTCGAAGCTCACAAGTTAGGGCACAAGCTTTACAACTTAAAGACATTTTGTTTTTTTCACCACCAGTGAATTAATGATCTAGTATGGGTCTACTGTATGTATAATTTTGATTCTGTGATGATGTCAGCAAAATGAACGTCAGTGACAGTTGTAAACTAAACTGGTTGTTGTGAGGTTTAGGGAAGAGGAGAAGATACTTAGCCAGACTATCACTACAGACCTCAATTGAGGTCTCATTAGGAGGTTTTTTATCAGGCTATTATGAATTGATTTAATCCTGCTTGACAATATTGCTTGATATCCTACAAAAACGTGATCCCTTCATAAAAGCTATACACAACAACTGGAGTCTGGAATTTGGAGCAGGATTTGGTTAGAGAATTTTGTATTAAAGAAAGACGTGGACTAATTTGTTCTGGCAGAGGTTATCACGATCATAAATATCAATCACAGCTGCTTCAGTGAACAAATTATCACATCATTGTGAGATCACAAATTTAAACCCTGGTGAAGGCGCAGCCCGGGCCGAGAGCCAAACTGGATGTGCTCTCTAGGTAGAAGGGAGTACATACACTCTCTCCTCTGTCAATCACAAAAAAGTTATTGATTCTTTGTAGTCTGTGAGCTGACAAGTGCTGTTAGTGCCATCCAACTGACTGGCATATCTCTTATAGGAAGCATGTGCTGGTCGTCATATGAGACATCATAGCTGTTGTATGGTAAAAGAGATATGTGTGATGGGCAGGAATTATCTAGTGACCAAACTGGAGGAAAAACATGGGAATGCTGGAATTAATTATGAAAAGATAAACAGTATACACTACCAAGCCAAAAAGGCCACAACCTAGATTTAACTAACCAAATAGTTAAGAACCTGGATAATTACGGCAGTGATTAATATGCTTCAGCACGCAAGAAGTAATTTAACACTAAATGATGCAGTGAGTAGCTTCTCATTTTTTAAACACCCATGTCAAAAGACCTATCCTGTGGTCATGACAAAGATGTTATTCTGTTTAGAAGGGTCAAAGTATTTTCCTGCATCAAGCAAAGAAAACACTTAAGGGGAGTTAAGAACTGTCCAATTCATTAATAAAACCTAAGGGAAGAAATGTGGTCAGAAAAACATCCTGAATGAGTGTGATAGGTGAAATTTGCTTAGTGAAATTAAATCATAAAAACAAGAGTTATGTTAAATAGTGAAAAAAAGGGCATTGAGGATTAAAATCTGTGTATCCTTAAGAAAACCACTTATTAAATCAATTACATTACACTTGATTTGCTTAGCGCTTTTAACAATGGTCACAGGTGCAAAGCAGCTTTACAGAATCATGCAAAAATGATGCAAATGTGTATGAAATGTGTTGTATGAAACAAAATGATCAGATTGTCCCTGATGAGCAAAGCGAGGACGACGGTGGCAAGGACAAACTCCCTGAGAATGCAGTAGGAATAAACCTTGAGAGGAAACCAGACTCAACAGGGAATCCATCCTCATTTGGTTGATAATAGATAGCAGGGATTGTTGTGCGGTCATACTGTGTGTTAGGCAGCTGGAAGTTCTTATCAGTGAGATTAATCAGACAATAAGCTTAAATTTGCTAGAAAGCATAAAGAATGCATTGTGGAACATAAAAAAAAAAAAAGTCAAGTGGTCATATGAATCTGGATCCAGAGTTCCCTGTTCCAGAGTGACAGGAGCATCAGGGTAAGAAAAGAGGCAGATAAAGTGATTCACCATTTAGTGCCCACTGTACGAACCTGTGGAAGCAGTGTTATGACCTGGAATTGCTTCTTGTTAGTCCAGTCTAGGTTTTAGTAACGTTATGTGCCAAAAAAAAACAGAAGGCTTTACACAGCAATATAAGATATAAATCTTGGAGAGAAATTAATGCAACACTGGACTGAGATAAATGGTGTGACATTGCATAAGCTTATCAAAAAAATGCCGCAGCTATAATCAAAGCAAAAGGCAGTCCAACAAAATATTGGTGTGTGAAACTTTTTGTTCTGGCCGGGCAGTGTTGCCTTCCACCTCCAGGATTGAGGGTTTGACTCTCGCCTCTGCGAGGTATGTGGTGTCTTAATGTACTGAAAACGCTTTGCGTGTATCCTCTTATGGTCCAATGTGTAGAAGGCTGTTCACTGTTTTCAAAATTCTGGTAGCCGATGTGTGAGTTTGTGTATTCACGTGAAGATGAGATCTTCAGCAAAGTATCCTCCCCTTACAGCAAGGACAACTGGCAATCATGTCACAGGTCACTGTTATACTATTGGATAACAATAACAGTTTAAGATAGATACTGTAGATAGACTGATAGATAGACATTTATCATTGATTGCTGTGTTGGTACACTCAAAAATATCTCATTATTTACCATATATAGTCAAGATTCTCAGTCGTCCAGGTGAGGTTAACTGTCTGAGGTCAAGTGGACTTCTTTCTTGTTAGGTACAGTAGATACAGTTGGTTCACTACTCATCCAAGTACCTTCTTCAGACTGAAGAATCAATATACGGACACATACGCAAACACACACACACACATACAGTACATACACAAAAAGCTGCAATTTGGGAACGCCAATTAACCTAATCTGTGGCCAGGGGTAGCTCAGTGGTTAAGGCATTGGATTACGGTTCGGAAGATCCCAGGTTCAAACCCCACAACCACCAAGTTGCCACTGTTGGGCCCTTGAGCAAGGCCCTTAACCCTCAACTGCTCAGATGTGTAATGAGATAAAAATGTAAGTCGCTCTGGATAAGAGCATCTGCCAAATGCCCAAATGTAAATGTAATCTTCATGTCTTTGGATTGTAGAAGAGCACCGGAGACCCACCAAGCACGAGGAGAACATGCAAACTCTTGAAAACGCACACTGATCAGAGAGTGTCATATACTACAAAACAGAACAGCACGATTTAGGATATAAGGCCGGACCTTCGGTGGTAAGGTTCATAAGATTACCTGTGGGCGGAGCCAGGTGACTTTCCCTGTGAGCCTGGAAAGGGGCGTGGTGTAGTCCGAGAAAAGGGCGGAGTCATCCACTGTAAAGTCTGGGTCCACAAACAATCCCTCCTTCTCAGCTGTCATCTCCATGGTAACCAAATCTGCCCACTACAGCTTTTTGCAAGCTGTTATTATTTATTCATTCTTTTATTTACATTTTAATTTTAATTAGGTTAGATTTTCTAAACATGATTAACAATTTGCATAACGTTCATTGAAATCGATGTGATTATATAATTATAATCCATGGAACATTGATTTTAAATGAATAGCCCTTACACCTTTATCTTTTCCTACACACGTGTAGAAAGTAATTACTGGTTCAAACGTCAGTGACATTTAATGTACTATATGGATCAATAAACTAAAATAAAATTGTAAACCAAATCCGCGTTTTGAAATAAGCCTCAGGCGGAGCTAGCTACACAGCTAGTGTTCTAACCGTTAGATGAAATTCTGACTATTTCTGCATTACAGTCAGTGCAATAACATTGAGTACCTGCTACGTGCACAAATAAGTATAAATATTTATCTCTCCCTAAATCCATACCGCGCACATAAAAGACAATAAACGGCGCAATGCAGAAATACCAGACCAAAACAAGATGCACACTTCCGGGAAGACGGCACGATTTACAGCGCTCTGCCATTCATTTAGCGACTAAACAGGGTTGCCAGGTATGTTCAAATAGCGCAAGAAAGGTTCACTCTCCTTATCCTAGTGTACAGCGAAATTTGGTGTGACACCCAAGCAATAAGGTGTGATTGTCTCAGCTGACGCTGCTAGCCGTTTTCTTCAAACAGCTAGCAAAGACAGCATTATGTACCGAGATCTATTATTAACCTAGTAGTTTAAATCCTGTTTTTCTCTCCTGAGTATTAAGTCAAAGCAAATTAAAGTTCAGCCTTTAAAAAAAACAAACAAATCAAATATACTTTACCACACAGTGAATATTTTAAATTCTTAGCATATCCCAGCTTCTTGTTAGCATGCTGGGGTCAGAGCACAGAGGTCATTATACAGCACCCTTGTAGCAGACAGGGTGAAGCTGGGACTCGAACCCCCGACCTTGCCATCACACTGAGCCACCACTGCCTGGCTGATAAAGTTAGATATTATATATTAACTAAATTTGCTGCCTTTGTAAAGTTACTTTGTAAAGCATTTTCTCCTTGTACTTATTTATTTATTTATTTAGTTAGTTAGTTAGTTAGTTAGTTAGTTAGTTAGTTAGTTAGTTAGTTAATACCAACCAAAACATTTCACCAAATGGGTCAACTACACTGCCTGGTCAAAAAAGAAAAAAAAGTCACATACTCAAGATTTCATTTAACTGTGTGTGGTATTGCATGAGGATGTCAGGAGTGGCATAGAAGTATGTGAGTGTGGTGCAAAATATGTACGAGAACAGTGTTACAGCAGTTTAAGGTGGAGCCAGGGATCGGTTCTTAGCCCCTTCCAGTTTGCAGTGGTGATGCACAGGTTGACAGATGAGGTTGGACAAGAGTCCACATGGACTATGATATTTGCAGATGATATTGTGATCAGCGAGAGGAAGCAGGTTGAGATGAGTCTAGAGAAGTGGAAAGATGCACTGGAGAGAAGAGGCATGAAGATCAGTAGGAGCCAGACAGAGTAAATTTGTGAAAATGAGAGAGAGGGTGTGGGAAAGGTGCAGTTGCAAGGAATAGATGTAGGGAAGGTAGAGGAGTTAAAATATTTATCAATGGGGAAAAGCAATTCGGAGTGTGGTAGAGAGCAGGCAGGATGGAATGGGTGGAGAAGAGTAGCAAGAGTGATCTGTGACAGAAAGGTATTGGCAAGAATAAAAGCCAAAGTTTACAGGATGGTAGTGAGCAATGTTGTACGGTTTGGAGATGTTCCTACTGACAAAAAGACAGAAGCCAGAGCTGAAGGTGGCAGAGCTGAAGATGCTGTGATTTGCTTTGAAAGTGACAAGAATGGACTGGGTTAGCAATGAGTAAATTAAAGGGACAGTGCAGGTAAGACAGTTTGGGGACAAAGTTAGAGAGGCTGGATTAAGATGGTTTGGACATGTGCAGAGAAGGGATGAGCGGTTTATCAAGAGGAGAATGTTAGATATGGAGCTGCCAGGCAGGAGGAGAAGAGGAAGGCCCAAGAAGAGGTTTATGGATGTGGTGAAGGAGGACATGTAGGAGATTGGCGTGACAAAGGAAGGTGTGCTAGATAAAGTTAGGTGGAGACAAATGTCTGCTGCGGCAACCTCCAATTAAAGCAGCAGAAAGAAGAAGAAGGGAAAATGACTGCCTGGAGCCTTGATTTTAGCACACAGTATTGTAGCCAATTTATCTGTGCAAAAGATTGCTCATGGCCCTAGAAACACTCTTTTACAATTTGTGTTCTGGAATATGGCCATGCCATGAAGGGAGAAGAAATGCTTTGATGTGATAAGCTTGTTGTTCAGTACATTCAGGTCCTTAGCACACTTTATTTTGTTGCCACATAACTTTGCTGTGCTAAGACCAGACCAACTGAAGCAACCCCATATCATAACGCCGTCACCAGTTACCAAATAAACTGTACTGTTGTACAGTGGGCACTATGTATGATTGGTGCATCGCTTCATGTCCTTCCCTTCTTACCTTGATGCAGACATTTCTCTGGAATAGGGTCAATCTTGACTCATTAGACTACATGATCTTTATCATTACTTCAAAGTCTAATCTTTATGCTCGCTAGCAAATTGACTGACAAATTAACTAGTCTAAGAAGTCTTTAAAAAAAAAACCCCACAAAATAACTCCACACTGGCAGAGACCCAAGCTCAGGACTTAACTGGTAACTGTGTAGATATGAGGTGGCAGCTCTTTGCACTGCAACATGGTCGTACACCATATTAATCAGAACAGGGACCATGTTTAGAAAATGTAAATTTCTGTGAATATTTTGTGCATATTTTAAGTCTTAATTTGCTTATTTGTATGGTATCTTCACAAAGTTTTAATCATGCATTTCTTTTGACCAGTTATTAGAATTTCCCACTGTAACCTGCAAAATATATTTTTTTACAGTACTGGCAACCCCTTGACGTCAAAGTGTTCTTTTGTGCCATCTAGAGGTGTAAAGCCGTATTACATCAAACTGAGCTGCCTCGAGTACGGTGCAGGGCATACATCTGACTACAGTACTCTTACCGTCCTTATCTATCTATCTATTTATTTATTTATTTTAATTACTCACTGTTTAGAAACACATTCAATTCAATTAAATTTTATTTGTATAGTGCTTTTAACAATTATCATTGTCGCAAAGCAGCTTTATTATTATTATTATTATTATTATTATTATTATTATTATTACACAATCAAAATAATTATTTAAGTTTGTATGGAAGTGTGTATGAATCAAAATGGTCATATAGTCCCTGATGAGCAAGCCGAGGGCGACAGTTACAAGGAAAAACTCCCCGAGATGGTACTAGGAAGAAACCTTGTGAGGAACCAGACTCAACAAGGAACCCATCCTCATTTGGGTTAACACATACTCAACCTTTTCCCAAAATGTAAATAATATTCAGAAACCAGATGGAAAAAATTAAGTACACCCTTCTGACTTCTATAATCATTTAGAGAATACAGAACAGAACAGATTGTACAAATTAAATGCAGAAAACTTTATTAATCATCAAAAACTGTGTCTGGTTTTAAAAGAGACGTTTTGACAATTTGATCCTTTTACAGTGAGAAGGATTGCTTATAAACTGAGCGCCTTTAAGACTGTGACCAATCATCCCAGGAGTAAGAGTATTAGCAAAGTCAGTCCAGGGTCAGACTGTTTAATGCTTAAAGATATATACTACAAACCTATTGTCGGCATACATAGGAGAAATGAGAGTTAGCTAATTCTCCTCGAAGATTTCTCATACTTCCTGTTGCCCCCACCCCCCAGATAGTCTTTAAGAATGCATTTACCCATAGAATGGTCAGAAATACACAACACAAAAATCATTTAAAGAAAAAAATTTAAAGTGTTGAAATGCAATAACATCATATTTCTCAATCCTCATCCTGTCTGTGATGCAGCTTTTCTTTTGTTTCCTATAACAGAGTGCATGTTATTAGTAAAGATTTTAATAATACATGCAAAGCAGTAAATGAATGATAGGCAACTAACAAAACAATTAATGATCATTGATTGTATTCATGCCAGACTATTGCCTTTGGCTGGGACTGCTGTTATAAATCAGTATAACGCTGTACTTACTAATGTAATTCACAGCCTGTTTAACCCATGTTAAATCAGGATCAGCACAAATCTTTTTTCCTTTCACTGTGGTTAAGCTGTACAAGAGGGAAAAACACAAATACTATTAAGGGACAAATACTATTGCATTAAAGTGGAATGTTAATAGTGTTGCTACATATTTTTTTCATATGCAGAGTTAATTACACAATTCAGTAAAATTCTCAAATAAAGCAATACATCTAAATTTAAGAGCATGTCAGAAACATGAGACAAGAACAGAAAACACAAATATTTATGCTGTCTATTATGTTTTTAAATGCTTGCTTACATCACAGCATGCAGTCGACAGACTGTAGTTGCGTCCTGTACTGAGAATTGTTTCAGTCGATTGAGAGGCAAAGGTTTTAGTGAGAAACTTGTACAGCATCTCATTTGATCTGCACACAGGAGAATATACTTCAGAATCCAAACGAAAAAATTACACAAAAGTTATATAAAGTTAAAGAGCAGGATATAAATTAAAGATAGCAATGTAAATCTTACTTAATGTAATAATTTTAATTATTTTGTTGTTTGGACAATACACACATTTAGAATTAGCACTACTTACAGTACTACTTAATCATGATACTACTTGAGCCCAATGTTACAGTTATAATTACAGTTATTATGTACCATGCAGTATGTTATGCATACACTACAAGATTTCTATTTATTTAATAAATCATTATAGTTATTAGTAAAACATCAGTCATTACAGTCACTTAGACTGGGTAATTAACTTATAGGTTTGTTTCATAAATTTTAAAAGCAATATGGCTTCAATAAATAGGCAAAAATATTAAAAATTTAAGAAATAAAGATTACTATTTGTGCTAAGGCCTTCTGTTAAAGCCAGTCCAGGTTAATTTACATATCAGTCAGGTTTTCGTAATAATACGTGTAACACAAAAAAATGCCATAAGACATTAAAGAAAAGTGTTATGGTGTTTATTGTTTAGTACAGTAGTGAGTGTATCGAAACTCTAGTACGTAAAGATGTGTTCTACTTACTGCTTTCTCCCAGAGACACACACAACAGCACCAACGGCATGAGAAGAACAAGCAGAGGTTTAGTCATAGTTTAAAGAAGTAAGTCTCTTAATGATATCTACAGTAGTGGAATGAGATTATGAAACAAGTAGAACAAGGTTTACTTCTCTTGATGATAAACCCCAAACAGTCACACTGGGATCTGATACCTAGCAAAGGTAGCTTTTATAGACATTGATCCGAGGAAAATATGGGGATGTTTAGTAAGAGGAAGAAAGTAGGGAATTTCTGAGCTGCAAGGGACGCTGTATTTATTTCAAACACAACTGGCTTTCAACATGAACATTTTATTCCTAGAAGACCACTCTAAGCTGTTTTGTTTTAAAAAAAATCTTATATTTATATGTTATTTAGATGATGTATTTTACATTATAACATAACTTACACTGCTGATCAGCCTCACCACCATTAAAAATATAATTAAGATCTCCGAAGTGTGTGCTGTGGCATCTGGCAGCAAGGTGTTAGCAGCAGATCCTGTTAAAGCTTTTCACATGCTGTGACTTTTTTTTTAATTCATCAGACCTAGCTGCTTTCTTCCATTGCTTCATGGTCCATTCCTGACACTCACATGCCTATTTGAGGGGCTTTTGGTGGTGGACAGACATTAACATGAACTCTCTGACTGGTGTGTTGTTACGTATACAGCCCAATTTGCTTTTCCTGCAATTTGTTCTATTCAATTTTATTTGTATAGAGATTTTATCTAAAGGTCCTCGTCTTAAAGCAGATATCCAGAATAAGAGAAATTGATATAAATTATAAAAATGCAATAGGAACCTTGAGAGGAACAACACTCAAAGGGGAACCATTCTTATTTGGGTGAAATCAGATAGCATAACTGCAAATCAGTCCCTGCTCTATATCTGTGTACTATAAGGTTGGCAGTTCAACATATTGGGAAAGGACTTTATGTTAACGTAAAGTCTAGTTTCGTTGATGGGGACTCAGATAAAAAACTGTTCGTGGGAATTTCAGTCCTAAACTATAAAACAACTGCAGTCACAAGCCATCACAGAAATACAGCCTACATCAGCTGAGTCAACGACCATCTTCAGGGTCATTAAGTTGAAAAGTCTTCCAAACAGACCATACAGGGCCAACCTTAGCAGCAGCCAGACACCTTTTTGCGACAAGAATTCATAAGTGGGGCACGATGATTAGTCAGACTCTCTTCATATGCCAAAAACCAGAAGTAGGGCACCAAGGTGTGTCAGACATAACTGGAGGGCAGAAGAACAAAAAAGGAGAGCCAGAAGAAAACACAGACATGGGTGCAACCAGCCACTTTACTTTATGTGAAAAGACAGCATCTAAACATACCAGTTCACCATAATACTCTACGTCTTTGAGTTCCCCAGATCTGCACTTTTACCTAATACAAAACTATTCACAAAAGGCTTCACTAAATAAATAGTTTTCAGCCCACACTTAAACATTGACTGTGTTTGAGTCCTGACCATTAATCTGAAGGCTATTCCATAACTTTGGGGCTTTGTAACAAAAATCTTTGCCCCTTTAGTTTTCATAATGCGAGGTACTGGCAAACAGCCTGCATCCTTTGATTTAAGTAGGTGTGGTGGATCATTGAACACTAGATGTTTTTCAGGTACCAATACATGAGACCATACAATGTTTCATAGGTCAGTAGTAGTATTTTGCTTTAAAATTTCACTTGGACCCAATGCAGAAGTCAGATAAAAGTGTAGTTGTAGTGAGGACTCTGGCTGCTGCATTCTGGACAAACTGGAGCTCTTTATTCACCTTGTAGAACATTCGGCCCTTAGTGAATTATAGTTGTCCAAACCTAAGGTAAAAAAAAAAAGCATCACATAGTGACAATATATTTCTTACCTTAGCAATATTTTGTACATGAAAGAAGGCTATCTACATGAACTGTCAATAATTCTATTCTAATCCTTGACTTGATGAAAATCAAAGGTCATTCAGCATTACTATTTAATCAGAAAGCTTACTTTTAGCTGCATGTGGTCCTACCAGTTCTTTTGTCTTGTCAAAATTAAGCAAAAGTTAATAAGCATACAGTGTCTAATGTCCTTCTCACATTAATTAACTTTATTAAGCTGGTGTTTCTGATCTTTTGACTAATACCATGCTTATGAAGTATGTTACCCAGAGAAGAAGCATATTAGCAGAGAGTCAGAACCATATGGAAACCCAAACTTTACAGTACAAGTAAAATACTGTAGTCGATAAGGGGAAAGGTTGAGACTTGCCTATAGTTGTACAGCAGGGATAATGTTTGAGTTAATATGGAGTCCATTTACGTTTTCGGAGGCTCAGGTACAAAACTTTTTGAGGGAATTTCAGTCCTGAATCATTGAGCAACAACAGTCACAAGTCAACAGAGAACAGCTGTCTGCATCAGCCAAGTCAAGCCCTTTCTTGAAGGGCAGTAAAATATTATGTGCTGTTATTGTTCGATTATCACCTACATCATTAAATTTTATTATTTTAAAGCCTGAAATGTTTGGCTAATGTTTTAAACACCTTTCTGCTTGCCTATTTGTCCTGCTTCCAACACATCAGCGACTCTTGCTTTAATAACCGACTCATGCCTTGCTGCCAAATTGTTGTATAATTTGTAATAATATATTAATTATTCAATTCACCTGTTGGAGGTTTTAATGTTATGGCTAATTGGTGCACACATACACGCACGCGCATGTAATCGGCGTAGGTTTCACAGACTGTTCAGTCATTGCTCAGCTGATAAAATGTCTATTATATTCTTACCAACATTCTAATTAATGCAAATGGAAATTTTGTAGGCTTAAAGGGGAAGCTATGATGAATTAACAGAAACATTTTAAACCATCAGGTTCTGCCATGACCTACATAACAGGATGGATTTCACATTTCCCCTCTTTGATTTTAAAGACTATGGTTGCATAATGTCTCTTATGACCTAGAAAATAAAACCAAAGTGTTGTTTTGTAGCCCACACGGAGTACAAGAGCCAAAGCAGTTCTCTTGCAGCTTTTTATAAATACCAAATACTGATTGCAACAAAACACAACAAAAATGTCCTAAATAATTTTTTTCTATTTAAAATAAATCACTTTAGGACTACACTTTTTAATTGAACTAACTCATTACTATAAAACAATAAAAACATTGTGGTTAAGGAAGAGGAAAGCCCACACTACTGCCTGTAGGTTTTTTCCCGGGACTTCTATATTGTGTGAAAATGAGGAAACTTATTTGTCAGAACTTTTTCATGATACATGATACACAAGTTCTTTTTTTTAAAACTTTGAAAATAATGATTGATTGATGTTAATGGTTTAGGTGCTGGTTTTGCATTGTTTTGCAAAGGGCTTTCCCAGCGTTTGATGGTCAGTGGTTCTCTAGGTTTTCAAAGAGGTTCAAATTGGAACTTCTGATAAGGAAACATTCTGTTGTGCAGTTCTTCATAGTACCATTGTGAGTTATAAGTAACAACATTATATCAACATTAAAACATACTCCAAATATATCTAAGAGGTGCTAAAAATAGGTTAATTAGTAATTAGACAAAGTAAGCTTACTGTACAGTTTTTAAAATTTGGTTTCCAATGCCAAATTTTTGTCCTTTTTACTATAGGGAATTGAAGTAACAGTGGAGGCATTTATTCATTTATTGTTTTATTAATGTTTTCCTATTCAGTGAATGACACATAAACAAGACCAATATAGTATGTTTGAATTATTTTCTTTTTCGATTATTAAGTTATTTGCAGATTATTTACATATTTGCAGAAAATATTTTTATTAAAAAAAAAAAAAACTTTGAAATAAGTTATGATATTCTAAATTTCCAAGCATCTGAATGAGTGCCCTATAAAGGGTTCAATTATAAGTACACAATATAAAAAGAAAGTACATCAGCATTATATTATTCTGCCTCGGTTACTTGTTTGTTTTAACATTTTAATATTTGTCTGATTAGGTAGATTTTTTTTCCCTGATTTCTCTGTGGTTTAAATTAGAAGGGACATCTCAAATTGTACATTACAAATTACAGCTTAAAGTTAACTGTGCACTACTGTAGTTCAGATTTTTTTAATAATGATACTAATGTCTCTTATTTAGGTACATGGGTGTGTGTATGCATAGGTATACATGAACAAGTAATAAATAAATAATTGTATTTATTGTATTTTGTAAATAATGTATTATTAGCTGCTATTAAACTTATCATGCTATAAACAACATCTCATTGTTATTTCATCATCGTACCACACATTAAAAGCCAAACATAATAGGTCAGCATAATGGCTCGGTAGTTCCCCTTAGTCCTTATTGCAATGACGGAGAAAGTCAAACTCAAGTGCATGTGTGGAGTTGGAAAACCCACTGGTGTCGTCAGGTGAGGATTTTCCATCATGGTAGGTATAAAGCTACTGCTCGCAGCACACAGAGTTCAGAGACGCATACCGAGAACAGAGAGTAACTCAGACACAATGGCCCAGATTAATGGTGTAGCTGTAACACTGGTGCTGCTTCTGACAGTCAGTCTGTTCTGTCAAGACACTGCTGCTTGGGGTAAGATTTTATTTTTCTGTTTCTCTATTATCAGTTTTAGTTTTTAAATGAATACCTCAAATAATTTAAACATTTCAGTGTGTTCTCTACTGTGCTACAAGAGCATAGACACAAACTAGATGAGAATTTGAACAGATTTGCTTTAATTAACATTAATCGATCATTGCTTTAATCATGCTAAAATTATATTTTCTTTATTATTTAGCATGTTGCAGACGTTACTCCAAAGGTCAGCTCCCTGTTAATTTAATCCAAGGATATTCAATCCAGACCATTCATGGACAATGTAACATCAATGCCGTCATGTGAGTACAATATATCATATTTATACACGTGCATTGCTTTTCTTTTGTAATCTCTCACAACTTATGTCATCTCACAAATTATGTCATCTCATAACCGAGTAATTTTTTTAAAGTGATTTGCATTTTATCTCACTTTTAGTTTCCACACATATGGAGGCAGAAAAGTGTGTGTTGATCCTACTCATTCCTGGGTGAGGCACAGCATCCAGCAACTCACGTAAGCAGAAAGATATTTAATCAATGTATTATTTTCTATTTTTTTGGGGATAAATAAATGTAACAAGTCAACTAAAGTGATTTTCTTTTCTTTTTTTAGGACAAAAGTGATGGCTCTAAAGAAGCAAGAAAACCAGCAGTAAAAAAGAAAGAATGAAAGAAATGCTATATTTTGTATGAAGAATTTGTGTATCTATCTACATATAGATGTTATATTAATTTATATATTTTTTATGAAGAAGCTTTATAATTTATGCAATTCGCATAAGAACTATGTATTTTTGTACATGCATCTTAATTAAGTACATTAAATTAGATTTTTTTTTATCTCTTTTTCTGACTCTTGTCTTGAAAGATATCCATGAGAGATTAATATTCAACATAAAATAAATTAAAACATAAAATAGCTTCCTAAAGTACACCCATATACGCTCCTGATCAAAATCTTAAGACCAGGGAAAATATTATAAGTATTAACACTTTGCACTGGTGGATCGTAAACTGGTTGTAAATACTCCTTCAAAATGGCAAAAGAAGAAACTAGAGCAAAGGAAAAAATAGAGAGTGAGCAATATATTTAAAACTGCATTTAAACTTAAACAGACTGGTCATCAACTGATTAAACGTTTGAGATCATAGTCTTTAAAAGTTCAAATCTGTGCAAAAATATGGCATTAATGTCATTGTCCTTTAAACAGTCACACTGTCATGATCTCATCATGGCAAAAGCAAAAAGGCTTTCTGTTTTTAAACGTTGCAGAATTGCTGAGATGCACATGCAAGGGCTCTCAGAATGCTATTGCGGCCAAGGTTGGATGCAGTAAGACAAAAAAATTTTTTTACTTGCATTGAACCGGAGGATCCGACGGGCTGTCAGCGAACACACAGGCCGATCCTCGACCCAAATTAAGGCCCTTAATGACGCTGACTGCAGCCCAATAAACATAAAATGATGTCTGCTAAAGAAGGGCATAAAAAACAAAAAACGTATTCGAGAGCCACATCTGTTTCCACACTCTTTATTTTCATTAATTCCTCTAATTAAGAAGAACCTTGGTTTATTATAAACTGCCTGTTTGTATTTTGTTATCTTTAAAATAAAACTACTCTTTTTGCTTTGAGTGCTTTCACTTTTTGCTTTGAGTGCTTTCAGTTGGGTCCAAACCTATCACCTCTGTGGCTCAATGGTAAACTCCTCAGCCTTCACCCCAGAGAAAGGGTGGGTGGAATGTTTTGACAGTTGGTGTGCCCCTCAGAGCACCCCTAGTCCCTAAACAGCCTTGTGATTTCCCGGGAAATATGCAGTTGGGTCGCTCCAGGCTCACTTCTATGGAGAGGGAACGCCGCATGAGGGAGTGGCTTTGTCTTTACTGTGGATCTTCTGGCCACTTTCGCTCCTCTTGTCCTAAGCTTTCGGAAAACAGCTGTGGGAGGGCTGTGATGGGGAAAATTAGAGATCCTCCCACTAATGCCGTCCTAGCCACTCTGTCCTGGGAGGGTCACCAGTTTTTGGCCCAAACCATGATTGATTCTGGTGCCGCTGGCAATTTTCTGGACCTGTCAATGGCTAAACAACTTAAGATCCCAACACAACCCCTGTCTCACCCCCAGGCAGTGACAGCATTAGACGGCAGACCGCTAAAACCAGGCAGAGTAACAGAGGCCACTCAGGACCTGCAACTTACTATTCTTCAACACCAGCAGAAGGAGACCTTTTATCTTATTGACTCTCCTGAGTTCCCTGTCATCCTTGGTTACCCTTGGCTGCACGCACACAATCCCTACATCGACTGGGCTGCTAGCACTATTGTCAGCTGGGGTGTCACCTGCCAACCTACCTGCTTACTTTTGAATCCACCCATACCTAGTCCAGAGCTTCAGGAGCCTATTGACCTCTCTCGAGTCCCCAGGTGCTATCATTAGTTTAAGACGATGTTTAGCATATCTCGAGCCACCTTCCTACAACTTCACCGCTCCTATGATTGTGCCATTGATCTGCTCCCTGGTTCCTCCCCTCTAGGAGGTCGGATCTTGTTTCCTCCTGAGCGTGAAGAAATGGACATTTACATCAAGGAGTCATTGGCAGCTGGCATTATTCGTCCCTCTACTTCTCCAGCCGGTGCAGGCTTCTTCTTTGTGGGAAAGTAAGATAGGGGTCTTAGGCCGTTTATCGATTATCGGGCCCTTAACAAGATCACTGTTTAGAATCGTTATCCCCTTCCGCTCATGGCCACGGCTTTTGAGTTACTTCAAGAGGCTTCTGTGTTTACCAAACTAGATCTTCGCAATGCCTACCATCTTGTTCAGAGGGTCATAAATGGAAGACAGCCTTTAACACCCCCACAGGCCACTATGAGTATCTGGTGATGCCCTTTGGACTCACAAATGCCCCTGCTGTATTCCAAGCCCTAATTAATGACATTCTTCATGATATTCTAAATCTATTTGTCTTTGTGTATCTGGATGATATTCTCATTTTCTCAAGATCACTAGAGGAGCACAAGCAGTATGTTAGCAGGGTCTTCCAGAGACTTCTTGATAACCATCTTTATGTGAAGCCCGAGAAATGTGAGTTTCATGCCACCCAGGCTTATTTTTTGAGTTCATTGTCACTCCTGGCCATGTGGAGATGGACCCTAAGAAAGTTGAGGCTGCATCCATTCCACGTTCCATGTTCTCACAGACCACAAGAACCTGGAATATCTCGGCTCAATCCTCGGCAGACTTGATGGTCATTGTTTTTTAATCGTTTTCAATTCTTACAGACCCGTCTGGGTCCTCCTTGACATGCCACCCAGGAACTCCTCGTACACTTGAGTTCCTGCAGCGGCGTTTTTGGTGGCCATCCATCAAGGTGG
Source organism: Clarias gariepinus (assembly GCF_024256425.1). Taxonomy (NCBI): domain Eukaryota; kingdom Metazoa; phylum Chordata; class Actinopteri; order Siluriformes; family Clariidae; genus Clarias; species Clarias gariepinus. The sequence continues at coordinate 12,818,383 of NC_071124.1, forward strand.
ATGTAAAGGGCTACTTGGAGGCCTGTACTGTGTGCAGTCAGGGTAAGACCCCAGGGCCTACTCCACAACTTACCCATCCCCCGCAGGCCATGGTCACACCTGTCTCTGGACTTTGTTACAAGACTCCCACCATCCCAAGGTAACACTGTCATCCTGGTATTGGTGGACAGGTTCTCTAAGCCTGCCCGGTTCATTCCGCTGCCCAAGCAGCCATCTGCAAAGGAGTCAGCTGAACTCCTTATGAATCACGTCCTTCAGATTTTTGGTATGCCATTAGATATGGTCTATGATCGGGGGCCTAATTCTCATACCGGTTCTGGAGCGCCTTCTGCAGGCTGATTGGGGCCACAGCCAGCCTTTCATCGGGGTTCCATCCTGAGTCCAATGGCCAATCAGAACGGATTAATCAGGATCTTAAGACCAACCTGCGGTGCATGGCAGCCCATAATCCCACTTCTTGGGAAATCTACATCCTGTAGGCTGAATATTCATAAACACCCTCCAGTCTTCAGCCTCTGGACTGTCCCCCTTCAAATGTCAGTTTAAGTAGGCCTTCCCATTGTTTCCCGAGGAAGAAGTACAGGTGGGCATTCCATTTGCGCTGTCGGCAAACATGGAGAAAGGCTAAACAAATCCTTTTTCGATCCTCCCAAAGATATCAAAGTTAGGCCAAACACCACTGCCGGTCAGCGCCCAACTTCCGACCTGGTCAAAGAGTCTGGTTATCCACCAAGAACCTGTCCCTCCAGGTTGAATCGAGGAAGTTGTCCCAAAGGTTCATTGGCCCCCTTCGCATTGCCAGGAAAGTTAACCCTGTTTCTTATTGTTTATTTCTTCCTTATACTGGACTTTAAGAGGATCCGGAACTCACTACAGTATCTGGTAGACTGGGAGGGTTACGGGCCAGAGAAGCGCTCTTGGGTTCCAGCCAAGGACATCCTGGATCCAAGTTTAATCTGGGAGTTTCGCACACGGCAATCGGGAGGTGCTAAAAGGAATGCCAGGAGTCGTTTCTAGAGGAGGGGGTCCTGTCAGCCATTTGTTTCTTCTGTAGTTTGTCCCCAGGCCTCTAGAGGTCATTTGTGTTCCCTTAGCCTTAGGTCAGCCTTTTGTTTTTTTTGTAGTTTGTCTGCGGGCCTCGAGAGGTCATTTGTGTTTCCCTTAGCCTTAGTTCTTCCAGGTGTTTCCTTATTAGTTATTCAGATCACCTGTGTTTTGTTTCCCCCCACTGTATTTAAGGCGTTCATTTTCTCCCCTTTTATTCACTCGGTTTTTGAGTCCCTGCTCTGTGTCTCCTGCTGAATGTCTGTTACGATTCAGAGTTCCTGGTAATAAGTTCCTCAGTCCTCTTACGTTTGATTGTTCCTGGCTGTTTTCTCCCTTTGTGGAAGTTTTTGTTTAAGAGTTTATTGTTTTGTTTATTTTCATTGATTCCTCTAATTGAGAAGAACCTTGATTGATTATAAACTGCCTGTTTGTATTTTGTTATCTTTAAAACAAAACTACTCTACCTGAGACTTTTTGCTTTGAGTGCTTTCAGTTGGGTCCAAACCTCTCACCTCTGTGGCTCAGTGGTAAACTCCTCAGTCTTCCCCCAGAGACCTGGGTTTGAGCCCCCAGCCTAACCGAGGGTTTTATTCTCGGACAAGAAAAAAATTATTCTGAATACTCATGATGGTTTCCAATGATACTGGCATGACAAGGAGATCCCACTGAAGATGTTTTTTTACGCAGCACAGTGGAGGAGACCATCATGACCTGGGGTGCTTTTGCCTTCAATGAGAAAATGGAGCTTTTGGTTGTGCAGGGGCGTCTAACAGTGGCTGGCTATGTGAAGATGTTGCAGCAGACATCCCTCTTGACTGAGGACACTCATCTGTGTGGTAATAACTGGGTCTTTTACAGGACAATGCTGCAGTTCACAACGCTCGCCGGACAATAACGTTGTACTTCTGGACCATCCTGCGTTTTCCCCTGATCTAAATCCCTATGAAATTGTTTGGGGATGGATGGCAAGGGAAGTTTAAATAAACAGACATCAGTTCCAGACTGTGGATGCCCTTCATGAAGCAACCTTCACCACATGGAGCAAGGTTCCCATCAGCCTCCTGGAAAGAGTTGCAACAAGCCAGAAATAAGTGTTTAAAGTTATCAACAAGAATGGTGGTGCTACTCATTACTGAGTCTTTTTTCAACACTTTTAGTTCTTTTATGGGTATTTTTAGCTTAGGTTTTTTAATTGTAATAAGTTAATGAAAAGTCTGTTTGAGTTTAAAACAATCTCTGTTTGTTGTCTCTTGTTCCTTTTTCTTCATTTGACATTTTAAAGCATTTCTTACAACTTGGTTAGGACCCACCAGTGCGAAATGCCATTGTGCCAACATTTAATTAAATATTGTCCTAGACTTAATTTTTTTTTTTTTTTTTTATTAATCACTTTAGGACTAAACTTACTTATTACTATAAAACAATAAATGCATTGTGGTTAAGGAAGAGCATGCACTATTGTCTGTAGTTTTTTTTTGGGACTTCTGTATTGTGTGAAAATAAGGAAACTTATATCAAAACTTTTTCATGATACATGGAGTTCTTTTTTTAACTTTGAATATAATGATTGATTGATGTTTATGGTTTAGGTGCTGGTTTTGCATTGTTTCGCAAAAAAGCGCTTCCCCAGCATTTGATGGTCAATGGTTTTCAAAGACGTTTAAATTAGAACTTTTTTCTGATAGGGAATCGATTCTGAGTTATTGGTAACAACATTAAATCAACATTAAAACGTACACCAAAGATATCTATGAGGTACTAAAAACAGAAGGTTAATTAGTAGTTAATTAGATAAAGTAAGCTTATTGTAATTGAAAGTTTGAATTTTTTTATATTTTTTTACTAGGCATTTAAAGTAAGTGGAGGGATTTATTCCCTGAGTGTTTTATTAATGTTTTTATAATTAGTTACCATATTTTGTCATAAACAAGACAGATACAGTATGTTTAAATCATTTTCTTTTTCAATTATTAAATTATTAAAATTGCACCTAATTAATAACCTTTATATTAACTATTTATATTAACCCTTTAATTAGATGAAAAGCTACATTTGGCAACAATATCAGTGCCAGGATCAATGACTCAAGAAAAAAAAACACGTCATTTTATTTTATTTGTAAAAAATAAGTATTTTATAAAAATTGGATGCAGTTATGACATTCTGAACTTCCAAGCATTTCAGTGAGTGCCCTATAAAGGGTTAAATTATAAATACACAATATATAGAAAAAAAAGTACATCAGCATTTTATTATACTGTCTCGGTTACTTGTTTGTTTTAAGTCTTTAATATCTGTTTGACAATGTCGATTTTTTTCCTCATTGTGTTTTTTTTCTCTGTGTGTTTTGAAGTAGAAGGAACATATTACTATACATCTCAAACCACAGCTTTAAGTTAACTGTGCACTAGTTCTGACTTAAAAAAAAAAATTACACTATTATCTCTTATTTCAGTACATGGACGTGTATGCATAGGTTTACACAAAGAGGTAATAAATAATTATGTATTATTAGTATATTGAACTAATCATGCTTTAAACAACATCTCATTTCATCATCGTACCACACTACAAAAGCCAAACATAATAGGTCAGCATAATAGTAGTTCCCCTCTGTTCTTTTTATGTCAATCTCTTCCTCATTGTAATGACGGAGAAAGTCAAACTGTATGTGTGGAATTGGAAAACCCACTGGTGTCGTCAGGTGAGGATTTTCCTTCATGGTAGGTATAAAGCTACTGCTCGCAGCACACGGTGTACAGAGACGCATACCGAGAACAGAGAGTAACTCAGACACAATGGCCCAGATTAATGGTGTAGCTGTAACACTGGTGCTGCTTCTGACAGTCAGTCTGTTCTGTCAAGACACTGCTGCTTGGGGTAAGATTTTATCTTTCTGTTTCTCTATCATCTTTTATAGTTTATAATTGAATATGTTAAATTGACTAAATTACAGTGTATTTTCCACTGTGTTACAAGACTGAGAATGAACACAAATTAGACAAGAATATTTAATCATGCTAAAATTAGATTTTCTTTATTATTTAGCATGTTGCAGGCGATACTCCAAAGGTCAGCTCCCTGTAAGTTTAATCCAAGGATATTCAATCCAGACCATTCATGGACAATGCAACATCAATGCTATTATGTGAGTACAAGATATCATATCCATATACAGGCCTTGCTTTTCTTTTGTAACCTCTCACAACTTATATCATTTCATTTCATTACTTAAATAATTTGCTTTTTATCTCACTTTTAGTTTCCACACATTTGGAGGCAGAAAAGTCTGTGCTGATCCTACTCATTCCTGGGTGAGGCACAGCATCCAGCAACTCACGTAAGTACAAAGATTTTAATCATTGAGTGATTTATTATTTTTTTTTTTTCTAATTAAATGTAACAGTTGTAGTCAACTAAAGTGATTTTTTCTTTTTTTTTTTAGGACAAAAGTGTTGGCTCTAAAGAAGAACAAAAACCAGCAGTAAAAAAAAGAAAAAGAAATGCTATATTTTGCATTAAGAATTTCTGTATCTATCTATATAGAGGTCTTATATTGTTTCATATATTCTTTATGAAGAAGCTTTATGATTTATGCAGTTTGCATAATGTATTTTTGTATATGTGCAACTTAATTAAGTACATTAAATTAGATTTTTTAAAAATCTCTTTTTCTGAGTCTTGTCTTGAAAGCATTCCATGAGAAAGTGATATTCATATCATCACTGAATTATTGCATTGTTTAAAACATAAAATAGCCTCCTAAAGTACATCCATATATGCTCCTGATCAAAATCTTAAGACCAGGGAAAATATTACAAGTATTCAGACTTTGTACTGGTGAATCGTAACCTGGTTGTAAATACTTCTTCAAAATGGCAAAAGAAGAAACAAGAGCGAAAGACAAAAAATAGAGAGTGGGCAATTTATTTAAAACTGCATTTAAACTCAAACAGACTGGTCATCAACTGATTAAACGTTTGAGATCATAGCCTCTAAAAGATCAAATCTGTGCAAAAATATGGCTTTATTGTCATTGTCCTTCAGACAGTCACACTGATGGCTCCTGATGGCAAAAAGCAAAAAGTCTTTCTGTTTTTGAACATCACAGGATTGCTGAGATGCACATGCAAGGGCTCTCAGAGCGCCATTGCTGCCGAGGTTGGATGCAGTAAGAAGGTCATTTAAAATTTCTTTAAAGATCCTGAGAGTTATGGGGAAAAAATCAAGTGGTAGACCCAAAAAAATTTCCCTTGCACAGAGCCAGAGGATCCGATGGGCTGTCAGCGAACACACAGGCCGATCCTCGACCCAAATTAAGGCCCTTAATAATGCAGCTCAATAACCATAAGCCGGCATCTGCGAGAGAAGAGCATAAAGAACAAAAAACGTATTCGAAAGCCACGCCTCCTCCTACACCACAAACTTGCCTGTTTGGAATTTGCAAGGGTTCATGGGGAATTGAAAGATGGAAAAAGGTTTTATTCTCGGACAAGAAAAAAATGAATCTGGATAGTCGTGATGGTTTCCAACGATACTGACATGACAAGGAGATCCCACTGGAGATGTTTTCGACATGGCATAGTGGGGGAGGTCCATCATGACCTGGGGTGCTTTTGCCTTCGATGGAAAAATGGAGCTTTGGGTTGTGCAGGGGCGTCAAACAGCGGCTGGCTATGTGGACATGTTCCAGCAGACATCTCTTTTGACTGAGGACCCTCATCTGTGTGGTAATGAATGGATCTTTCACAAGACAATGCTGTAGTTCACAACACTCGCCTGACGAAGGACTTTTTCAAGGACAATAACGTTGCACTTCTGGACCATCCTGCGTTTTCCCCTGATCTAAATCCCCTTGAAAATGTTTGGGGATGGATGGCAAGGGAAGTTTACATTAATGGACGTTAATTCCAGACTGTGGATGCCCTTCGTGAAGCAATCTTTACCACATGGAGCAAGGTTCCCACCAGCCTCCTGGAAAGAGTTGCAACAAGCATGCCAAAACAAGTGTTTAAAGTTATCAACAAAAATGGTGGTGCTACTCTGAGTCCTTTTTTGACACTTTTAGTTCTGTTATGGGTATTTTTGGTTTAGGTTTCAAACTTAATAAGCTGATGAAAAGTCTGTTTGAGTTTAAATGAAGTTTTCAATAACTTCACAGTTTCTGTTTGTTGTCTCTTTTTCCTTTTTCTTTCTTTGATGTTTTAAAGCAGTTCTTACAACTCGGTTAGGATCCACCAGTGTGAAATGCCATTGTGCCAACACTTAATTAAATATTGTCATAGACTTAATTATTATTATTATTTTTTAAATAAATCACTTTAGGACTAAACTTACTTATTACTATAAAACAATAAATGCACTGTGGTCAAGGAAAAGGAAAGCCCACACTATTGTCTGTATTTTTTTTTTTCTTTTTTTTTCCGGGACTATATTGTGTGAAAATGAGGAAACTTATGTCAGAACTTTTTCATGATACATGGAGTTCTTTTTTTTAACTTTAAATATAATAATTGATTGATGTTAATGGTTTAGGTGCTGGTTTTGCATTGTTTCGCAAAAAAGCGCTTCCCCAGCGTTTGATGGTCAATGGTTTTCTAGGTTTTCAAAGACATTCAAATTAGAACTTTTTTTCTGTTCTATGAGGTACTAAAAACAGAAGGTTAATTAGGACTTAATTAGACAAAGTAAGCGCTTGTAATTTACAGTTTGAAAAATTTGTATATTTGTTACTATAGACATTTAAAATAAGTGAAAGTATTTATTCATTTATTGTTTTATTAATGTTTTCATAATTAGTTAACATATTCTGTCATAAACAAGACACAGACACGATACAGTATGTTTGATTCATTTTCTTTTTTAATTATCAAATTATAAAAATTGCACCTAATTAAGGACCTTTATATTAACTATTTATATTAACCCTTAATCAGATGAAAAGCTACATTTGGCAACGGTATCAGGGCCAGGATCAGTGAAAGAAGAAAAACTCAATAAAAATTGGAAGCAGTTATGACATTCTGAATTTCCAAATGAGTGCCCTATAAAGCGTTAAATTATAAATACACAATATAAAAAAAAGTACATTAGCATTTTAATTATACTGTCTCGGTTACTTGTTTGTTTTAAGTCTTTAATATCTGTTTGACAATGTCATTGTGTTTTTTTCTCTGTGTGTTTTGAAGTAGAAGGAACATGTTACTATACATCTCAAACTACAGCTTCAAGTTAACTGTGCACTAGTTCTGACTTTTTTTTAAATAATGACACTATTATCTCTTATTTCAGTACATGGACGTGTATGCATAGGTTTACACAAAGAGGTAATAAATAATTATGTATTATCAGCTGCTATTGAACTAATCATTCTTTAAACAACATCTCATTTCATCATCGTACCACACTACAAAAGCCAAACATAATAGGTCAGCATAATAGTAGTTCCCCTCTGTTCTTTTTATGTCAATCTCTTCCTCACTGTAATGACGGAGAAAGTCAAACTGTATGTGTGGAATTGGAAAACCCACTGTTGTCGTCAGGTGAGGATTTTCCTTCATGGTAGGTATAAAGCTACTGCTCGCAGCACACGGTGTACAGAGACGCATACCGAGAACAGAGAGTAACTCAGACACAATGGCCCAGATTAATGGTGTAGCTGTAACACTGGTGCTGCTTCTGACAGTCAGTCTGTTCTGTCAAGACACTGCTGCTTGGGGTAAGATTTTCACTTTCTGTTTCTCTATCATCTGTTATAGTTTATAATTGAATATGTTAAATTGACTACATTACAGTGTATTTTCCACTGTGTTACAGGGCTGAGCATGAGCACAAACTTGACATATTTAATTATGCTAAAATTATATATTTTTTTATTATTTAGCATGTTGCAGGCGATACTCCAAAGGTCAGCTCCCTGTTAGTTTAATCCAAGGATATTCAATCCAGACCATTCATGGACAATGCAACATCAATGCTATCATGTGAGTACAATATATCATATCCATATACAGGCCTTGCTTTTCTTTTGTAATCTCTCACAACTTATATCATTTCATTTCATTACTTAAATAATTTGCTTTTTATCTCACTTTTAGTTTCCACACATTTGGAGGCAGAAAAGTCTGTGCTGATCCTACTCATTCCTGGGTGAGACACAGCATCCAGCAACTCACGTAAGCACAACAATATTTAATTGATGCATGTTTTTACTAAATAAATGTAACTGTTGTAGTCAACTAAAGTAATTTTCTTTTCTTTTCTTTTTTTTAGGACAAAAGTGTTGGCTCTAAAGAAGCATGAAAATCAGTAGTAAAAAAAAAGAAAAAGAAATGCTATATTTTGCATTAAGAATTTATGTATCTATATATATAGAGGTCTTATATTGTTTCATATATTCTTTATGAAGAAGCTTTATGATTTATGCAGTTTGCATAATATATTTTTGTATATGTGCAACTTAATTAAGTACATTAAATTCAATTTTTTTAAAATCTCTTTTTCTGAGTCTTGTCTTGAAAGCATTTCATGAGAAAGTGATATTCATATTATCACTGAATTATTGCATTGTTTAAAACATAGAATAGCCTCCTAAAGTACATCCATATATGCTCCTGATCAAAATCTTAAGACCAGGGAAAATATTACAAGTATTCAGACTTGTACTGGTGAATCGTAACCTGGTTGTAAATACTTCTTCAAAATGGCAAAAGAAGAAACAAGAGCGAAAGACAAAAATAGGATCATGGGACATTGAAAGATAGAAGACGGTTTTATTCTTGGTCAAGAAAAAAAAATCTGAATACTCCTGATGGTTTCCAATGACACTGGCATGACAAGAAGATCCCACTGGAGATATTTTCTACACGGCAGGGTGGAGGAGGCTCCATCATAAACTGGGGTGCTTTTGCCTTCGATGGAAAAATGGAGCTTTGGGTTGTGCAGGGGCGTCAAACAGCGGCTGGCTATGTGGAGATGTTTCAGCAGACATCTCTCTTGACTGAGGACACTCATCTGTGTGGTAATGACTGGGTCTTTCACCGGACAATGCTGTAGTTCACAACACTCGCCTGACGAAGGACTTTTTCAAGGACAATAACGTTGCACTTCTGGACCATCCTGCGTTTTCCCCTGATCTAAATCCCCTTGAGAATGTTTGGGGATGGATGGCAAGGGAAGTTTACATTAATGGACGTTAATTCCAGACTGTGGATGCCCTTCGTGAAGCAATCTTTACCACATGGAGCAAGGTTCCCACCAGCCTCCTGGAAAGAGTTGCAACAAGCATGCCAAAACAAGTGTTTAAAGTTATCAACAAAAATGGTGGTGCTACTCTGAGTCCTTTTTTGACACTTTTAGTTCTGTTATGGGTATTTTTGGTTTAGGTTTCAAACTTAATAAGCTGATGAAAAGTCTGTTTGAGTTTAAAGGAAGTTTTCAATAACTTCACAGTTTCTGTTTGTTGTCTCTTTTTCCTTTTTCTTTCTTTGATGTTTTAAAGCATTTCTTACAACTCGGTTAGGATTCACCAGTGTGAAATGCCATTGTGCCAACACTTAATTAAATATTGTCATAGACTTAATTATTATTATTATTTTTTAAATAAATCACTTTAGGACTAAACTTACTTATTACTATAAAACAATAAATGCACTGTGGTCAAGGAAAAGGAAAGCCCACACTATTGTCTGTATTATTATTATTTTTTTCCGGGACTTCTATATTGTGTGAAAATGAGGAAACTTATGTCAGAACTTTTTCATGATACATGAAGTTCTTTTTTTAACTTTAAATATAATAATTGATTGATGTTAATGGTTTAGGTGCTGGTTTTGCATTGTTTCGCAAAAAAGGGCTTCCCCAGCGTTTGATGGTCAATGGTTTTCTAGGTTTTCAAAGACGTTCAAATTAGAACTTTTTTTCTGTTCTATGAGGTACTAAAAACAGAAGGTTAATTAGGACTTAATTAGACAAAGTAAGCTCTTGTAATTGACAGTTTGAAAAATTTGTATATTTTTTACTATAGACATTTAAAGTAAGTGAAAGTATTTATTCATTTATTGTTTTATTAATGTTTTCATAATTAGTTAACATATTCTGTCATAAACAAGACACAGACACGATACAGTATGTTTGATTTATTTTCTTTTTTAATTATCAAATTATAAAAATTGCACCTAATTAAGGACCTTTATATTAACTATTTATATTAACCCTTAATCAGATGAAAAGCTACATTTGGCAATGGTATCAGATCCAGGATCAGTGAAAGAAGAAAAACTCAATAAAAATTGGAAGCAGTTATGACATTCTGAATTTCCAAGCATTTCAGTGAGTGCCCTATAAAGGGTTAAATTATAAATACACAATATAAAAAGAAAGTACATCAACATTTTAGTAAACTGTCTCGGTTACTTGTTTTTTTTAAAGTCTTTAATATCTGTTTGACAATGTCATTGTGTTTTTTTTTCTCTGTGTGTTTTGAAGTAGAAGGAACATGTTACTATACATCTCAAACTACAGCTTCAAGTTAACTGTGCACTAGTTCTGCCTTTTTTTTAAATAATGACACTATTATGTCTTATTTCAGTACATGGACGTGTATGCATAGGTTTACACAAAGAGGTAATAAATAATTATGTATTATTAGCTGCTAATGAACTAATCATTCTTTAAACAACATCTCATTTCATCATCGTACCACACTACAAAAGCCAAACATAATAGGTCAGCATAATAGTAGTTCCCCTCTGTTCTTTTTATGTCAATCTCTTCCTCATTGTAATGACGGAGAAAGTCAAACTGTATGTGTGGAATTGGAAAACCCACTGGTGTCGTCAGGTAAGGAATTTTCCTTCATGGTAGGTATAAAGCTACTGCTCGCAGCACACGGTGTACAGAGACGCATACCGAGAACAGAGAGTAACTCAGACACAATGGCCCAGATTAATGGTGTAGCTGTAACACTGGTGCTGCTTCTGACAGTCAGTCTGTTCTGTCAAGACACTGCTGCTTGGGGTAAGATTTTCACTTTCTGTTTCTCTATCATCTGTTTTAGTTTATAAGTGAATATGTTAAATTGACTACATTACAGTGTATTTTTCACTGTGTTACAAGACTGAGCATCAACACAAACTTGACAAAAATATTTAATCATGCTAAAATTATATTTTCTTTATTATTTAGCATGTTGCAGGCGATACTCCAAAGGTCAGCTCCCTGTTAGTTTAATCCAAGGATATTCAATCCAGACCATTCATGGACAATGCAACATCAATGCTATCATGTGAGTACAATATATCATATCCATATACAGGCCTTGCTTTTCTTTTGTAATCTCTCACAACTTATATCATTTCATCACCAAATGATTTAACTAAAATAATTTGCTTTTTATCTCACTTTTAGTTTCCACACATTTGGAGGCAGAAAAGTGTGTGTTGATCCTACTAACTCCTGGGTGAGACACAGCATCCAGCAACTCACGTAAGTACAAACATATTTACTGTATTCAGTGCATGATTGTCTTTCTTTCTTTTTTTTTGCTAAATAAATGTAACAGTTGTAGTCAACTAAAGTGATTATCTTTTCTTGTTTTAGGACAAAAGTGTTGGCTCTAAAGAAGCATGAAAGCCAGCAGTAAAAACAAAAACAGAATCTATACTTAAGAATCTATGTATCTATCTATATAGAGATGTTGTATTGTTTCATATATTCTTTATGAAGAAGCTTTATGATTTATGCAGTTTGCATAAGAACTATGTATTTTTGTATGTGTAACTTAATTAAGTACATTAAATTAGATTTTTTAAATCTCTTTTTTTTGAGTCTTGTCTTTAAAGCAGTCCATGAGGAAGTGATACTGTATTTATATCATCACTGAATTGTTGCATTGTTTAAAACATAAAATAGCCTCCTAAAGTACATCCATATATTCAATTCAATTCAATTCAATTCTGTTTTATTTGTACAGCGCTTTTAACAGTTGTCGTTGTCGCAAAACAGCTTTACACAATCAGTCAAATATTTAAGTTTGTATAAAATGTGAATGTGTATGAATCAAAATGGTCAGATAGTCCCTGGTGAGCAAGTTAAGGGGGCGACATTGGCAAGGAAAAACTCCCTGAGAGGGCAATAGGAAGAAATCTTGAGAGAAACCAGACTCAACAGGGAACCCATCCTCATTTGCGTGCAACAGAAAGCAGGAATTATATATGTCGGAAATATAATATGACGAGATCTTCAACCAGAAGTGGGGAACGAGGATGAGCCAGACAGGTTAAGAGGGCAGATGGAGTCTGGATCACTAGCAGCTCATGAACGACATGTGTAGCTCGACAAAGAGAGGAAAAAAGAGAGGGGGAGAGAGAACAGGAGAGGGGAGAGCTACTGAAGAGTAGATAACAGTTAGGTACGGTCACAGTCACATAATGTATATTTAGTAAGTGAATGTATATTTAGTGTAGAGTGCAAGCAGGGACTCCGGCAGGACTAACTTTAACAACATAACTAAAAGAGAAGGCCAGAAGGAAACACAGACATGAGAGCTCCCTGATACTGTATGTAAAGCAACCAATCACCTCACTGTTAACAAACCTGAGTGATCAATGAGAGTGGGGAAGACAGAATCTAAACATACCTGTTCACCATGATACTCTGCGTCCGTGAGTCCCCCAGATCTGCTCCTTCACCCTAGGCAAATCTATTAACAAAAATGCGTGGCTAAATAAATAGGTTTTTATCCTAGACTTAAACACTGAGACTGTGTTTGAGTCCCGAACATTATTTTGAAGACTATTCCATAACTTTGGGGCTTTGTAAGAAAAAGCTCTGCCCCCAGCTGTAGTTTTCATAATACGCAGTACTGCATCAGCCTGCATCCTTTGATCGAAGTAGGCGGATCTAGCAGTTCATTTAGATACTGAGGCGCAAGACCATGTAATGCTTTATATGTCAAAAGTAGTATTTTAAAATCAATGCGGAATTTTACAGGAAGCCAATGAAGTGAAGATATGATAGGAGTGATATGCTCGTATCTTCTGGTTCTAGTGAGGACTCTCGCTGCTGCATTCTGAATTAACTGAAGCTTATTTATACACTAGTTGAACAACCAGACCTTAAGGCATTACAATAGTCCAACCTAGAGATGATAAAAGCATGAACTAGTTTTTCTGCATCGTTTAGTGGCAATATATTCTTTAACTTGCCAATATTTCTGAGGTGAAAGAATGCTATCCTGGTGATATTGTCTACATGTGTCACGGAACTAACCAGAGAAGGACCAGAAGATTATTGGCAATTAGCTAATATCCGGAGGGTGAAACAGTAGGGGCCGATGTACCTGGGGGAGAGTTTTCTTTATTCTGTGTGGAGATGTAGATTTTTTGTTGACAGCCATACTTTGTCACCTACGTTGTACATTCGTCCCAGAGAGTGTCGACGGCGATGTTGGGTGATGTCGCGGGCGTTGGCACGTTGGATGGCAGTGTTGGCTTGGTTCCACAACCGTCGACACCTACGGACCAACTGTTGGGCCAACTGTACATCAACCTCCGGTGCTTGGTGATCGAACATCGAAGGTTGGAAACCGTGCCATACCTCAAATGGGCTCAAGATGGTGGCGGATGATACATGGAGATTCTGTGACAGTTCAGCCCAGATAGGGTAGCGGGCCCAGGAGCGCTGACGATCGGTGATAACACATTTCAGGTGGCGCTCCAGTTGTTGGTTGGTCCGTTCCATCTGACCATTAGTCTGGGGGTGATATCTGAATGACAGACTACAGGTGGAATTGATCAGACGGCAGAAGGCCTTCCAGAACCGGGCAGTAAACTGGGGCCCCCTGTCCGAGACGATGTCTTTTGGGAACCCATGCAGGCAGACCCCTTGTTCTAATATCAGCTTGGCTTTCTTAGCTGACGGGAGTCCGGGGAGAACCACCAGATTTGAGATTTCGCATGGTGATTAGGTTCTGGTGATCAGTCCAGGTGATGAATGGTTCCCTGGCGCCCTGCAGCCAGTGATGCCATTCCTCCAAAGCCCACATTATGGCCAACAGCTCACGGTCCCCTACGAACGCCCTAGCATGTCCCCGAGAACGTAGTTTATGAACTGCTGAACTAAAAGTGTCAAAAAAGGCCTCGGAAGGTAGTACTTTAAACACTAGTTTCGGCATGCTAGTAGCCCAATAACCATAAGACGGCATCTGCGAGAGAAAGGCATAAAGAACAAAAAACGTATTCGGAAGCCACGCCTCCTCCTACACCACAAACTTACTACACCTACACCTTAGCCTCCTACACCACTGCTCATTCACTGTAAACCCGGATTTTATATCTACTTAAACAATCAATTACAATGTACTAAATAATTTTATGTTTGATTGCATTACTATTATAGATAAGTATATTGTACTAATTTGTAACACAATATACTTACAATTTGATAGTAATGTAATAAATTAATAATTTTAAATTTAAGCTCTTAAAAACATTAAGTTTTAGCCGTGGCCACGCCTCTTTATCTCCATAGAGACCGAATTTGAAGTTGATGATTGGCTGTTTCTTCAGGAAACAAACGGAGATGAATGTGCACGCGCCAGTTCGGTTATTTCACGTCTAATTTGACCACGATCCGTTTTCCACCTCTTATTCTTTTAATTTGGTTTTCTTTTACTCGAGAGTCTGATTGTGAGCCGTTGAAATATTAGCTTGGAAAAAGTTTTATCACCTGCTACTTGGACTGCCGTTAACGGAGCTAGTGTAACGGTCACTGTCGCCGCCGAGGCTGCTTCCAGCAGGTGAGACCGGAGAGCGACGGGTCGGACTGCGCTATACCGCAGTCTACTGAATCTGGTGAGTGCTTGGCGAGAAGTATAAACCTTCTCCTTTAATTTTTTAATTTTTTATTTTTGCTTTAATTTGCACAGGAGAGGCTGCGTGTAGCAGTATTACCTTTGTTGTAATGTTCAACAATTTTTCACTTGCTGAGTTAGCTAGCTAACTGGGAACACGAACGCGCATTTCAGGTAATTTCACCCGCCAAGTTAGCTAGCTATATTGTATAACGTTGTCTTATCGCTCTTTCTGCTGTTTTTAAGCAGTACAACGTGATGTTTTTTTTTAAATTAGTTTGATGGTCATTTTACCTGTTAATAATCTTTACGGGAATTTAGCCACCTGATCATTTCATGGTCTGTTTGTGAGCAGTGAAACATGCTTTAACCAGTGTGATAGGCTATTGTCCACCTCTTCATTATATTTTTTTAAAGGACTGCTTGGTATTTAACCCTTTACTTTAAAGGTTTACAGAATGGTTAATTTTATGCACATGAAAAATATAAATAGGTGGAGGTAAATAGAGGTACTTTTTGTTGGACAAGACTGCATTATCTAACTGCCTAATTACAGTATATCTTCTCTTTTTTCCTGTTAGGATGTAACTAATATGGACTTGTACAGTAAAACACCAGTATAAGTCCTCTACAATAATCAAGAAAAACCTCAGCTCAACCCATCCAGAGTGGACATCATCTTAGAAGGGAGTGTGGTGATGGATAAACTGGCCAACATGCTTCAGGTCTTTTTGGACTGATGTATGCTCTGCACCTGGACTATGATTAAACCTCTGTTTAAATAATAAACAAAAAAAGTTTTATAACACATGACTTGTTCTTGAATTTAATGTTTAAAGTTTAAATAAAACAGGAAAAGAATATACTGTTTCGATTTTTTTTAAATATAAAAAAAAATAATTTAAATGCTCTAATTTAAGTTTAATAGAAAAATATTCTCAATTTAACTGAAGATATTAAGTGGTGTGATTGGATAAAGCAATTGATACGTATTACAAATGATTTTAAGATAAGTCAACTTAGCATTTAAGTTAAACTTACTTAAGTTTTCATTAAACATTACTTAATTTTTTTAGGGCAACCAGTTTCCTCCATTTTTTTAAAGTAAACTCAACTTGTCTGGGCTTACAGTGTTAAAAGTTTGAGACCTTAGCTAAAAATACCCATGACAGAACTAAAAGTGTCAAAAAAAAAAAAGACTCAGTAGAGAGTAGCACCACCCTTCTTGTTAACTTTAAACACTTGTTTCGGCATGCTTGCAGCCCAATAACCATAAGACGGCATCTGCGAGAGACGGGAATAAAGAACAAAAAACATATTCGAAAGCCACGCCTCCTCCTACACCACAAACTTGCCTGTTTTGAATTTGCAATGGTTCATGGGGAATTGAAAGATGGAAAAAGGTTTTATTCTCGGACAAGAAAAAAATGAATCTGGATAGTCTTGATGGTTTCCAACGATACTGACATGACAAGGAGATCCCACTGGAGATGTTTTCGACATGGCATAGTGGGGGAGGTCCATCATGACCTGGGGTGTTTTTACCTTCGATGGGAAAATGGAGCTTTGGGTTGTGCAGGGGCGTCAAACAGCGGCTGGCTATGTGGACATGTTCCAGCAGACATTCCTCTTGACTGAGGACCCTCATCTGTGTGGTAATGAATGGATCTTTCACAAGACAATGCTGTAGTTCTCAATGCCTGCCTGACGAAGGACTTCTTCAAGGACAATAACCTTGCACTTCAAAGTTGCACTTCTGGACCATCCTGCGTTTCCCCCTGATCTAAATCCCCTTGAGAATGTTTGGGGATGGATGGCAAGGGAAGTTTATATTAATGGACGTTAATTCCAGACTGTGGATACCCTTTGTGAAGCAATTTTTACCACATGGAGCAAGGTTCCCACCAGCCTCCTGGAAAGAGTTGCAACAAGCATGCCAAAACAAGTCTTTTAAGTTATCAACAAGAAGGGTGGTGCTACTCACTACTGAGTCCTTTTTTTTTGACACTTTTAGTTCTGTCATGGGTATTTTTAGTTTAGGTTTTAAACTTTAAATAAGCTGATGAAAAGTCTGTTTGAGCTTAAATAAAGGTTTCAATTAATGGCCAATCTCTGTTTGTTGTTTTTTGTTCTTTTTTCTTCTTTGGACATTTTAAAGCAGTCCTTACAACCCGGTTATGATCCACCAGTGTGAAATGCCATTGTGCCAACACTTAATTAAATATTGTCTTAGGCTTAATTATTATTATTATTTAAAAAATAAATCACTTTAGGAATACCCTTACTTACTTATTACTATAAAACAATAAATGCATTGTGGTTAAGGAAGAGGAAAGCCCACAATATTGTCTGTTTTTTTTTTCTGGGACGTCTATATTGTGTGAAAATGAGGAAACTTATGTCAAAACTTTTTCATGATACATGGAGTTCTTTTTTTTTTTAACTTTGAATATAATGATTGATTGATGTTTATGGTTTAAGTGCTGGTTTTGCATTGTTTCGCAAAAAGGCGTGTGATGGTCAGTGGTTTTCTAGGTTTTCAAAGAGGTTCAAATTGGAACTTTTTTTTGATAGGGAAACATTCTGTTGTGCAGTTCTATATGGTACCATTGTGAGTTATTGGTAACAACATTACATCAAGATTAAAACATACACCAAAGATATCTATAAGGTACTGAAAACAGAAGGTTAATTAGTAGTTAATTTGTAGTAGTAATTTTATTTATTTATTTTTTACTAGGGATTTATTCATTTATTGTTTTATCAATGTATTTATATTCAGTAAACATCTGTCATTAACAAGACCAAAACAGTATGTTTGAATCATTTTCTTTTTCAATTATCAAATTATCAAAATTTCGCCTAAGAACCTTTATATTAACCATCTATATTAACCCTTAATCAGATGAAAAGCTACATTTGTCAATGGTATCAGTGACTTAAGAAAAAAACACATACTGTATTTTTGCAAAAATAAGTATTTTATAAAATACCATTTATATCATTAAATAATGACACTATTATCTCTTATTTCAGTACATGGGCATGTATACATAAATTTATACGAAAAGGTAATAAATAAATAATTATGTATTACAGCTTGCGACACAGTGGTTAGCACTGTCGCCTCGCACCTTCAGCGTTTGGGTTCGATTCCCTGCCAGGCTCGATTCCCGTCTCTGTGTGCATGGAGTTTGCATGTTTTCTCTGTGTTTGGTGTGTTTCCTCCGGGTACTCTGGTTTCTTCCCACAGTCCAAAGACCTGCAGGTTAGGCTAATTGGCGTTTCCAAATTGCCTATAGTGTGTGAATGTAAGTGTGTGTGTATGCATGTGTGCCCTGCGATGGATTGGCACCCTGTCCAGGGTGTATCCTGCCTTGTGCCCAAGTCTCCTGGGATAGGCTCCAGGTCCCCGCGACCCTGAATACAGGATTAAGCGGTATAGAAGATGAGTGAGTGAGTGAGTATTATTAGCTGCTATTGAACTAATTATGCTTTAAACAACATTTTATCATCGTACCACACTACAAAAGCCAAACATAATAGGTCAGCAAAATGGCTCAGTACTTCCCCTCTGTCCTTTTTATGTCAATCTCTTCCTCATTGTAATGACGGAGAAAGTCAAACTGTATATGGAATTGGAAAACCCACTGGTGTCGTCAAGTGAGGATTTTCCTTCATGGTAGGTATAAAGCTACTGCTCGCAGCACACAGAGTACAGAGACGCATACAGTGTACAGAGAGAGTAACTCAGACACAATGGCCCAGATTAATGGTGTAGCTGTAACACTGGTGCTGCTTCTGACAGTCAGCCTGTTCTGTCAAGACACTGCTGCTTGGGGTAAGATTTTCTCTTTCTGTTTCTCTATCATCTGTTTTAGTTTGACTACTGTGTTTTCTACTGTGTTACAGGCCTGTGCATGAGCACAAACTTGACATATTTAATTATGCTAAAATTATATTTTCTTTATTATTTAGCATGTTGCAGGCGATACTCCAAAGGTCAGCTCCCTGTTAGTTTAATCCAAGGATATTCAATCCAGACCATTCATGGACAATGCAACATCAATGCTATCATGTGAGTACAATATATCATATCCATATACAGGCCTTGCTTTTCTTTTGTAATCTCTCACAACTTGTATCCTCTTATCACCAAATAATTTTATTAAATAATTTGCTTTTTATCTCACTTTTAGTTTCCACACATTTGGAGGCAGAAAAGTCTGTGCTGATCCTACTCATTCCTGGGTGAGGCACAGCATCCAGCAACTCACGTAAGTACAAAGATGTTTAATCATTCCGTGATTTATTTATTTATTTTTTGCTAATTAAATGTAACAGTTGTAGTCAACTAAAGTGATCTTCTCTTTTTTCTTTAGGACAAAAGTGTTGGCTCTAAAGAAGAACAAAAACCAGCAGTAAAAAAAAGAAAAATAAATGCTATATTTTGCATTAAGAATTTATGTATCTATCTATATAGAGGTCTTATATTGTTTCATATATTCTTTATGAAGAAGCTTTATGATTTATGCAGTTTGCATAATGTATTTTTGTATATGTGCAACTTAATTAAGTACATTAAAATAGATTTTTTTTAAATCTCTTTTTTTTGTCTTGTCTTGAAAGCATTCCATGAGAAAGTGATATTCATATCATCACTGAATTATTGCATTGTTTAAAACATAAAATAGCCTCCTAACGTACACCCATATATGCTCCTGATCAAAATCTTAAAACCAGGGAAAATATTACAAGTATTCAGACTTGTACTGGTGAATCGTAACCTGGTTGTAAATACTTCTTCAAAATGGCAAAAGAAGAAACAAGAGCGAAAGACAAAAAATAGAGAGTGGGCAATTTATTTAAAACTGCATTTAAACTCAAACAGACTGGTCATTAACTGATTAAACGTTTGAGATCATAGCCTTTAAAATTTTAAATCTGTGCAAAAATATGGCTTTAATGTCATTGTCCTTCAGACAGTCACACTGTCATGATCTCCTGATGGCAAAAGTAATTACGTATACACTCACCTAAAAAATCTTTAGGAACACCTGTTCAATTTCTTATTAATGCAATTATCTAATCAACCAATCACATAGCAGTTGCTTCAATGAATTTAGGGGTGTGGTCCTGGTCAAGACAATCTCCTAACCTCCAAACTGAATGTCAGAATGGGAAAGAAAGGTGATTTAAGCAATTTTGAGCGTGGCATGGTTGTTGGTGCCAGATGGGCCGGTCTGAGTATTTCACAATCTGCTCTGTTACTGGGATTTTCACGCACAATCATTTCTAGGGTTTACAAAGAATGGTGTGAAAAGGGAAAAACATCCAGTATGCGGCAGTCCTGTGGGCAAAAATGCCGTGTTAATGCTAGAGGTCAGAGGAGAATGGGCCGACTGATTCAAGCTGATAGAAGAGCAACTTTGAATGAAATAACCACTCTTTACAACCGAGGTATGCAGCAAAGCATTTGTGAAGCCACAACACGCACAACCTTGAGGCGGATGGGCTACAACAGCTGAAGACCCCACCGGGTACCACTCATCTCCACTACAAATGGGAAAAAGAGGCTACAATTAGCACGAGCTCACCAAAATTGGAAATGTTGCCTCGTCTGATGAGTCTCGATTTCTTTTTGGACATTTAAATGGTAGAGTCAGAATTTGGCGTACACAGAATTAGATCCATTATGCCTTGTTACCACTGTGCAGGCTGCTGCTGGTGGTGTAATGGTGTGGGGGATGTTTTCTTGGCACACTTTAGGCCCCTTAGGGCCAATTGGGCATCGTTTAAATGCCTCGGGCTACCTGAGCATTGTTTCTGACCATGTCTATCCCTTTATGACCACCATGTACCCATCCTCTGATGGCCACTTCCAGCAGGATAATGCACCATGTCACAAAGCTCGAATCATTTCAAATTGGTTTCTTGAACATGACAATGAGTTCACTGTACTAAAATGGCCCCCACAGTCACCAGATCTCAACCTAATAGAGCATCTTTGGGATGTTGTAGAACGGGAGCTTCGTGCCCTGGATGTGCATCACACAAATCTCCATCAACTGCATGATGCTATCCTGTAAATATGGGCCAACATTTCTAAAGAATGCTTTCAGCACCTTGTTGAATCAATGCCACGTAGAATTAAGGCAGTTCTGAAGGCGAAAGGAAAATTTACTTGCACTGAGCTGGAGGATCCGACGGGTTTTCCATTAAGACACAGGCCAATCATCGATCCAAATTAAGGCCTGTACTGATGCTTGGACAAGAAAGAATTAATCTGTATAGTCCTGATGGTTTCCAACGATACTGGCATGATAAGGGGATCTTACTGGAGATGTTTTCTAAGCGGCACAGTGGAAGCGAGCTCCATCATGATCTGGGGGGCTTTTGCCTGTAATGGGAAAATGGAGCTTCAGGTTGTGCAGGGGCGTGTTGTAGCAGAAATGTCTCTTGACTGAGAACCCTCATTTGTGTGGTAATAACCGGGTCTTTCAAGAGGACAATGCTGCAGTTCACAATGACCCCATCACGAAGGACTTCTTCAAGGACAATAACGTTGCACTCCTGGTCCATCCTGCGTGTTCCCCTAATCTAAATTCCCTTGAGAATGTTTGAGGATGGACGACAAAGGGAAGTTTACAAATACAGGCGTCAGTTCCAGACTGTGGATGCCCTTCATAAAGCAATCTTTACCACATGGAGCACCGTTCCCATCAGCCTCCTGAAAAAGAGTTAGATCAAGCATGCAGAAAGCAGTGTCAACAAGAACGGTGGTGCTACTGCCTACTAAGTAATTTTTTTACACTTTTATTTGTGTTGTGGGTATTTTTGGGCTATGGTCTCAAACTTTTAATAAGCTGATGAGTTTGAGTTTAAATGAGGTTTTCAATAAATTGTTAATCTCTGTTTTTGTCTCTTGATCTTTTTTCTTCTTTTAACATTTTTAAGCAGGTCTTACAACCTGGTTATGATCCACCAGTGTGAAATTCCATTCTGCCAACATGTAATCAAATATTGTACTTAAATAATAATAATAAAAAAATACCTTAGGGCTAAACTTTATTACTGCAAAACAATAAAAACATTGTGGTTAAGGAAGAGGGAAGCCCTATTGTCTGTAGGTTTTTTCCAGGGACTGCTATATTGTGTGAAAATGAGGGAACTTATCTTTCAGAACATTTTTATGATACATGGAGTTTTTTTTTTAAACTGTAAATATAATGATTGATTGATGTTTATGGTTTAGGTGCTGGTTAGCAAAAAAGGCTTACTCAGTGTCTGATGGTCAGTGGTTTTCTAGGTTTTTAAAGAGGTTAAAATTGGTTCTTTTTTCTGATAGGGAAACATTCTGTTGTGCTGTTTAACATAATATCATTGTGAGTTATTGGCAGAGTTGGGTATAACATGTTACTGTAATCTAATTACTTTTCCTGATACCGCAGTATCATAAATGTTGTGTTTAAAAAATGAGTCAAAATGCATTTAAAAATCAAGTTTTGCGTTGCAGCATCAATTCAATTCAATTTTATTTGTATAGCGCTTTTAACAATTGACATTGTCGGAAAGCAGCTTTACACAATCAAAAGAACTATTTGAGTTTTTATGAGATGAATCACAAAGATACGACTGGGAGCAAGCCAAGGACGACGCGACAGTGGCAAGGAAAATTTTAGTGAGATGGTAATAGGAAGAAACCTTGAGAGGAACCAGACTCAACAGGGAACCCATCCTCATTTGGGTGAAACAGAAAGCAGGGATTGATCTGCATCATACTGTGCGAGACTGGAGGTTCAGTATAACAGGAGTGTTTAAGTTAAAATGGCTCGGTTAGACTGTAGGAAACTCCAGTCCTAAAAGTTCTCAGAGAACAGCTGTCTGCATCAGCCAAGGACAGAGCTTTATATGTCAATAGTAGTATTTTAAAATGCATTTAAAATTTCTCGGGTAGCCAATGCAGTGTGGATAAGATAGAGATGATGTGCTCGTATCTTCTGGTTCTATTGAGGACTCATAGGCCGCTGCATTCTGGACTAATTGAAGCTTGTCTATACACCTAGTTAAACAACCAGACAGTAAGGCATTACAATAGTCCAACCTAGTGGTGATGAAAGCATGGACTAGTTTTTCTGCATCGTTTAGTGACAATATATTTCTTATCTTGGCAATAATCCTAAGGTAAAAGAATGTTATCCTAGTAATATTATCTACATGTGCTTCAAATGAAAGGCTGGAATCAATAATCACACGGAGGTCTTTTACTGTTGCACTTGATGGAACAGAAAGGCCATCTAAAGTTACAGTGTGATATGAACATAGCTGCTCCGCTACAATCTTTTCCTTTAGAATCTTAGAGATGAGCGGGAGGTTTGATATCGGCCTATAATTTGACAGCTGACAAGGGTCAAGGTCAGGTTTCTTAATTAGTGGTTTTATAACTGCTAATTTAAAGGATTTGGGAACCTATCCACTGCTGAGTGAAAAGTAAATTACTTTTAACAGGAGTTCTGTTATTGCTGGTACTATCTGCTTGAGAAAATGTGTCAGTATAGGATCTAATACACAGGGTTGGCGAAGAGATGAGATGAGTGAAATTAGTTCACTCTCTTCCAGGAATGTAAAGTATTCTAGGATGTGATGTGATTCATTTATCATCTGTATTACTTAAATTGTCTGGTTTTAAAGCCTGAATTTTTTGCCTAGTATTTATGATTTTGTTATTGAAAAAGTTCATGAAGTCTTCACTATGTTGTGGAGATTTCTGCAGTGGTCTTGTTTCTAGTTAATTTGGTTAAGGTATTAAATGAAAATTCAGGATTATTGTTATTTTCAATAAGAGTGGAGAGAGACAATGATCTAGCAGCACTGAGAGCTTTTCTATAGTTCAGGATGCTCTCCTTCCATGCTATTTGAAATAATATCAATTTAGTTTGACGCCATTTGCGTTCTAATTTCCGAGCGGTCTGTTAATTCTCTAATAATTTTCATATTAACTAGAGCTACATTACCTAAGGTATAACGAAATGTCGACTCTAAATATTCAGTCGCCTGATTGAGTTCTGTGGGGTCAGATGGCGATCCAATCAAAGGTGATAACTCTGGGAGATTACTGATAAAACTCTGTGTGGTATTTGATGTGAATGCATGTTTAATGTGGTAGCGCAGCGCTGTGCGTACATTTTACTATGACACACTTTAATTGAGACAAGATAGTGATCTGAGATAACTTCAGACAGTGGAATTGTGGTTATATTTCTTATACTTAATCTGAAGGAAAATATTAAATCTAAAGTGTAACCTGCTTTATGTGCTACTACACACTGATTTACTCCTATAATCAGGTAACGAGTATGCGCTTGAATCAGTTGTCGGAGAGCTTTGTAGTTTTACATTTGATGTTGTAACGGGGTTCGCTCTTTTTGCACGGGTGGCACCACAGACACACGGACACGGGGCGAGGTCATACGGGGAAAAGGGTCATTTTATTTATTAGATAAACCGGGGAAGGGTTCAGGGAAAGAGGAAGGGAGAAAATGGGAAGATTTTTAACGCGGAGAAAGTCTGAGATCCATTTATACATTAATTATCGTGAGCCAGTCCGAACTGGCAGGCTCGCCCCATCGCGCACCTGCAGAAGGGGGCGACGTCTACGTAGGCAGCCTACGGAGTGAGCGAGGAGCGACAACGGGGTGAGGCGCGCGCTCACCACAGGCACACGCAGTGACAGATTTTCTCAAAATAACTTGAAAGTAACGTAATTCGTAATCTGATTACTTTTTTATGTAATAATCAGTATTGTGATCAAATTACAATTTTAAAGTAGTAATTATTAATTTCCCCAACACTGGTTATTGGTAACAACATTAAATCAACATTAAAACATGCACCAAAAATATCTAAGAGGTGCTACAAATAGAAAGGTAATTATGGAATTAGACAAAGTAAGCTCATTGTAATTGAAAGTCTTTAAAAGTTGATTTCTAAATTCAAATTTGTGTCCTTTACTATAGACATTTAAAGTAACAGTAAAAAGATTTATTCATTTATTGTTTTAGTAATGTTTTCATGCTCAGGAAATGGCTCATAATCAAGACTGGTACAGTGTGTTTGAATTATTTTCTTTTTCAATTATCAAATTATCGAAATTGCACCTAACAAAGAACCTTTATATTAACCATTTATATTAACCTTTAAATAGATGAAAAGCTATATTTGGCAACTGTGTCAGTGCCAGGATCTGTGCCTAGAGAAAAAAAACACATATATTTGCATAAAACAAGTATTTTATAAAAATACAAATAAAATAATATTGTAAAGAGTTATGCAATTCAAAGCATTTCAATGAGTGCCCTATAAAGGGTTAAATTATAAATACACAATATGAAAAGAAAGTACAGTACATCAGCATTTTATTATTCTTTCTTAGTTAATTGTTTGTTTTAAGTCTTTAATATTTGTTTTACAATGTAGATTTTTTTTTCCTTACTGTTTTTTTTTCTCTGTGTGTTTTGATTTAAAAGGGACATGTTACTGTACATCTCAAACTACAGCTTAAAGTTAATTGTGCACTGGTTCAGATTTTTTTTTATATTGACACTATTATCTCTTGTTTACACGGGCGTGGGACATGGGCGTGTATGCATAGGCATACATGAATAAGTAATAAATAAATATTTATGTATTATTAGCTGCTATTGAACTAATCATCTTAAACTACATCTCATTTCATTATCGTACCACACATTAAAAGCCAAACATATTAGGTCAGCATAATAGCTCAGTAGTTCCCCTCAGTCCTTTTTATGCAAATCTCTTCCTCATTGCAATGATGGAGAAAGTCAAACTCAAGTGAAATTGGAAAACCCACTGGTGTTGCCAGGTGAGGATTTTCCATTATGATAGGTATAAAGCTGCTGCTCGCAGCACACAGAGAACAGAGAGTAACTCAGACACAATGGCCCAGATTAATGGTGTAGCTGTAACACTGGTGCTGCTTCTGACAGTCAGTCTGTTCTGTCAAGACACTGCTGCTTGGGGTAAGATTTTCTCTTTCTGTTTCTCTATCATCTGTTTTAGTTTATAAATAAATACCTTAAGTATTTTAAACATTTCAGTGTGTTACAAGAGCATAGGCACAAACTAGACTAGAATTTGCTTCAATTAATATTATTTAATCATGCTAATATATTATTTTCTTGATTATTTAGCATGTTGCAGGCGATACAACAAAGGTCAGCTCCCTGTTAGTTTAATCCAAGGATATTCAATCCAGACCATTTATGGACAATGCAACATCAATGCTATCATGTGAGTACAATATATCATTTTCATACATGTGCATTGCTTTTCTTTTGTAAACTTATGTCATCTCCTCACCAAATTATTTTTTTAAAGTCATTTGCTTTTTATTTCACTTTAAGTTTCCACACATATGGAGGCAGAAAAGTGTGTGCTGATCCTACTCATTCCTGGGTGAGACACAGCATCCAGCAACTCACGTAAGCACAAAGATATTTAATCAGTGTATGTTTATTTTTTATTTTTTTGCTAAATAAATGTAATAATTGTAGTCAACTAAAGTGATTTCCTTTTCTTTTTTTTTAGGACAAAAGTGTTGGCTCTAAAGAAGCACGGAAGGCAGTATTAAAAAGTAAAAAAAAACAAAAAAAAAAAAACAGGAAATGCTATATTTTGTATTAAGAATTTGTGTATCTATCTATATATAGATGTTATATTGATTTATATATTCTTCATGAAGAAGCATTAATAATTTATGCAAGTTGCATAATTACTTTGTATTTTTGTATGTGCATCTTAATTAAATACAATAAATTTGAATTTGTATTTAAATCTGTTTTTCTGAATTCTTTCTGTCTTTAAATCAGTTCATGAGGAAGTGATATTCATATCATCACTGAATTGTTGCATTGTTTAAAACATAAAACAGCCTCCAAAAGTACACCCATATACAGTATACCTGCCTATCATAATTATAGATATTAACTGTTGTGAACACACCACCAGCCTCTTAACATGATCTGTTTGACCTTTTCTGTATTTGTGTACATGTATTCAAACGTCACTAAAACTGCTTCCTCTTTTCCCACAAAATAGAGTATATTAAAAGTATATAAAAATAATTATTTGTAAAAAAAAAAAATACAATAACAAAACATAATTACATGCACAATAAACAAACTTTATAGATCAGAATATAAATTCTGAGATAAAGAAGTTACATTTTGTAATTCATGTTATATACACAAATATTGTATTTTTTAAATATTGTATTGTATTAGTTTTTTTACAATAAACTAACAAACAAATATATAACTACACGCACAACCAGCAGGTGTGTTTCCTGAGATCCCAGCCCTAAGTCTTCTTTGTTTATGTATCTTTTTACACCTCTACACAGTAAAATCCCCAGTGCTGATTTAACACTGTCATGAGTTCAACCTGACCTAAAATTTTCAGATGAGAATTTCCCACAGCTGTACAGCAGGAAGTAAAGTCACAATTACATAAGCACAAAGGAAGGGCCGGAATGCTGAAAGTCTTCTTGTCTGTTTAATGAGTACACCAATTCTTGTCACAACACAAACACATGCACATACCTTTTCTTACCTTTAATTAATCAGCCTGACTGTACCAAAGCAAAGAAAAATGATGATGCAATGAATAAGGTTATGAAAAAAAGTCCTAACACAAATGAGAGTGGTAGTGATTTATTATCCAAACAGCAGAAAAAGAAAGTGTTAGAGATTTAACCAAACAGAAGCAAGAATGTAAAAGAGCCTAACATACAACTATAATGGTAAAACTCTATCTTTTATTCATGCTGAACAGCTTCTAATTTGAATAAAAGGCTGCTGATCTGTCCTTATTTTAGTTTGTAGGATTAACTCCAGATATGCGCTATTATGGGATGTTCTTGTATTTCTAGTGTGCCATTTTAGTAATTAATTTTTAAAACTAAAAGTCTTCCAAAAAAAAAACAGACTTACAATGATTGTCAAACATACAAAATGGAAATCAGTTGCACCTAGGAAACATAAACAATGCTTCAGTCTGGAACTCTAGCAATTCCCAGATCAGCAGTAGTCCATGTGCTACCAGCATTTATACCAAGTCACACAGATTGCAGATTTTGGTGTAATTAACTGAAACATGTGACCTGCATTATCATTTTCACACTGAGCTAGCACAACTTGAATGACCAGTTGGATAACTGCATAAATGTCTACATGTGTTTAATTATTATTGTGACTAGTGAGTGTATGTAGGTTGCATGGTGTCTTAGTGGTTTGTACTTTTGCTTTGCACCTGCAGGGTCTGGATTAGATTCCCGCATTGGGTCTGTGTGCACGAAGTTTGCATCTTCTCCCTGTGTTTGGTCGGTTTCCTCCCACAGTATGAGTGTAAGCATATGAGTGTGCCCTGTAATGGACTGGCACCCCATCCTGGGTAAACCTTGCCTTCTGCAACCCTGTATATAGGAAAACATGGTATTGATGATGAGTGACAGTTTGGATATTTGTTATAATTTGAATAAGCAAATGTTATACCTATAATTTTTATTATGAAGTTTGTCCAGGAAGTTGGATCTCAAAACGTTAAACAGAAAAGAGGGTGCAATCACTCCAGTGATTGATTAAATGTGATAAACCTTTGGTGCAGCATACAAACAACATAAATAAATAATTGAATGAATAAATAAATAAATAAGCTATTTCAAACACATATTGTAGTAAGTTTTACAGATGGTGGATTTGGAAATATGGCACATACTATAGGTAAATAAATAGTTGAATTAGTAATTAGATTCTGTTATACAGACTGACTGAAATCTCCTGCTGCATATTACGTAGATTAAATTTCTGTATTAGACACAATTGTTTAAGAATGAAAGGGACCTCCAGCTGACTGAACAAACCAGAATGATTATATCTTCTGTACCTCACATACTCACCCTGACACAAATGACTATCAGGCCTGAAGCCTATAATTAAAAGTAAAGTGTGTGTGCTCGCTACACACTACTGAAAACACGCTCTGCTCCTGGTGATTAATCCAAGAACACACGCAAATGCTTCTAAAGATTCTAGCACACATTTTTTAACCCACCACGTAAATGCGCCCGATCATCAAAAAAAAAAAAAAAAAAAGGGAAAAATGTCTTCATATTTAAATTCAATTTTATTTTTATGGTGCTTTTAACAATGGGCATTGTCATATACCAGCTTTTTGGAATTAAAAGAAAATTATGAAATGTGAAAAAATACATGTATGTATGGATCAAAATGATCAGATTTTTAATAATATTTTTTTATCAAAATATTTAAACAAGAAAAATATTTATACCCCTGAAAATATGGAAATGACCAAAGTTCAGAGATATTTTTAAAAGTGGCATTTTGTCTTCTTTTTTTAAATCACTATAGGTGTCAATGCATTTGCTATTTAGTACATTTAAATTTACATCCTTCTTGCAGTTGCAGAGCGCCCCCTTGTGGTCAGAAAAAGACAGACAATGCAATTTAGGATAATGCATGATGATGCAATGTACAGTAAAGAAAATGTGACTAAAAAAAGCAGAAGAGGAGACACATGACCAATGCACCAATAAGAAATAAACATTATATTTCTTATATTACTTTTTTGTGTTTAAAAGTAAAAGTTAAATGGATCTAGGATTAGAGGTGACTAAGATTGGTGACAAGTGCTGTAGAAGACCTTTTCAAAAGGTGATTAAGTTAGCACAAAATATTCAAATAAATAATTAGGCAATGTATTTTTGCTTTAGACAATTTATCTGTTTACAGCAGATACACCCATCACAGAATCAACCATATTTACACGTTCATTCACACACAGCAGAAATATAGTGTAATGTTTCCCTTACCAACATGATTTCAGAAATGAAGAGAAACCCACACGATACAGGGTGGGGATGAGAATTTTGTATTATATAAATAAAATATGATTTATTAATCATAAAGTCAGGTGGCACAGTGGTGTAGTGGTTAGCACTATCGCCTTGCATGTCTAGGTTCCGTTCCCGTCTCAACTCCTTGTGAGTGCATGGAGTTTGCAAGTTCTCCCTGCGCTCGATGGGTTGTTCATAAATGATTCATACTTTTTGAACGAGTCTTTCAAACGCAGTTTATATAGTGTAAGAATAGGCCACTTTGAGATTATTGTATCTTTGAGATTGTGATTCTTATTCCTGTCTGCAACCGTGTTCAAGTCAAACTGGGACTTTTGATGTAGCTTTAATAGATTCAAAAGAATGAACGACTCTGACTGGAAGACTCATGAGAAGAACCATTCAATTTTGTTTCCTGTGTAATGCACTGCATAGCATCTTTATGAGTCACGTGACAAAAAAATTAATGATTCGGACTAGAAGATGAGAGGTGAGCTGCTCATTCTGTTTATCATAATATGTCCTCAGCTGCATTGTAATATTTTTATTCCTGGAACATAAAATTTAGGTATGTAGACGTGTTGGGGGTCTGTTTATTGAAAATCCAACATTTTATTTTATTTCTGATCAAAAGAACTAAATGAACTAAATGACTCAAAAAAAGATTTGTTCATTTTGGTTTGACTCACTAAAATGATCCAAACTTCCAATCACTAGTTTCCTTCCTTCCTCCGGTTCCCTCTCAATTAGGCTGATTGGCACTCCCAAATAGATTGTACTGTGTAAATGTATGTATGTTAGCCCTGCAATGGATTGGCACCCCGTCCAGAGTGTACCCCGCCTCGTGCCTTAAATCTTCTGGGAAAGGCAACAGGCCTCCCATGATCCTGTATACAGGATAAAGCGGTATCGACATTGAGTAAGTGAGTCCGGAAATCACAGAAAAAAATAAATACAATTATTTTTTAATAAAATTGACAGTAATGCAGCTTCTTTTTTAGCAAACTTTCCATTTATACATTCAAATCTGGGCACTTTGGCCAAAGTGTGCAGATCACATAGGCACATGAGTTTGTATTGTATTTCCTTATATTAGAGAGCAAATAAATTAACGTTCCTTTATCTTAACATTGATTTGATTAGTTTGATAAATAACTTGCACTGCTTTAATGGGTTTCTGTGTTCAAAATTGGGAGAGAAACATTTCACTACAGTGTCCAGATAATTCTTAAAACTCATGCTTAAGGCCGGGATTAGTTCTGTGAGGAACAGGCAAGAGGAAACATTCATGAACTAGCAAACCATTCATCCACATCCCATCCCCCCAAAAGACTCATTTGAAAAAGCAGCATTTAAGGCCGTTCCGGCCTGGAGAGAGTGCAGCATATAATTTAAGTAACAAAAAAGCTAAATGAGAAGAACATCCAGATGATTACACATTCATCTTCCGCTTCCTTCCATCTGCTAGACACAAACGTGTCTGCACACACAACCTCCAATTAATCCAATGAGGCAGGCAGCACAGTTGCTTCTATTTGTGTCTCCCTTGAAAACTTAAGATCTGTGAGGAAGAGCAAAAAAAGAGAAAGAGAGAGAGAGAGAGAGAGAGAGAGAGAGAGAACAACAAAGCTAGCCGTACAGTCTTACAAAGCTAAAACTGGAGGGGGGTCAGGACCCAGAGGGTGAATGTGTGGTGCGTAATGTGTCTTTCTCCCATGGTGAGGCAGCAAACTCAGGCACAGTTACACTCATTGTTCAGTGACTTTCAAAAACTAAAATCCACCGACAGCAATGAATGTTGATTGTAAAGCCTTGAAAAAAAGGAAGAGACTATGGGATAAATGATCTCATAAGGCTGGCTGAGAAACCAGGGGACGTTTGGGCCGGTTGCATGGCACAATCAACGGTCAATGGTTTTTTATAACATTCACATCAAACTCACCGACAGCGTTGAATGTTCCACGAAACCAACCAGACGGAAACAGCAAGAGGAAGAGGACATACAGACATATAATTAGTAGCAACTTCATTACCAAGATTCCTGAAGGGAAAAAAAATAAACAAAAAAAGTACAAACTGCTCTCGCTCACTATGTTTACACAGACAATATTTCTTTAATCTGACTAAAATCATTTTAATATACGTTTCAAACGTAATCAAAATGTATGAAATAATTTGCACATGCAAAGTGGCTCTGCATGCTGTGAAGCGTGAATTTGCCATAAACATAATTGAAGAAGTCGTATTTATCTCCAATTCTGAGGTTAGGGTAAGTTTCCTGACTTATGCGTTATGCTTGTTTATGAGAATTCAGTCTAATCTATGATTGGTTAGATGCTTTATACCATGCGCAACTGCAAGCCAATCAGATCCCCTGCCTCAGCCGGGTTTGTGCTCCCAGAGCTTAATGATTAGGAATAAAAGCAAAATTTCCTTCCTGGAAACCCATCAAGTCACTTGGGTTTCACCCCCACATTGGGCAAACATGCGCAAAAAGAATATAATCCTTACGACAAGAGAAATGATCAAATCTGACAAGAGAGAAATTATTATGGTTAAGATTTACCTACTGAAAGAGCTATTACTCCATTTGCACTTACTGCAAGTTTGAATCCCAAAGATGCTGGAAAAAAAACTGTTCTCCAGGTGGGACACTCATCGATTAACTCTTGATATGCAAAGCCTTTATTGTGACTAAGAAAGCAGGTGTTAATACCTGCTTTCTTAGTCACAATGTGGCCTTTCATAGTGTTAGAAACAAATTGAAATAAAATGAGCTAAATAATCCCCCTATTTAAAAAAAGGGGGATTGTACAGTATAGTAAAATATACTTACCTTATTATTTACACCTGCATCGCATACAACAGTCTTTTTAAATCCTCTGGTGATTTTCATAGGTTCCATAGCATTTAAGTTCATCAGTTGCTCATTGTTCATAAGATGATTCCGACTGCCATGTCAGCCAGGAGATTTACAATGATCACCGCTTTGATTCCATTTTACAGTCTGATCTTATTTTACAGTTTGATCCCACTTTACAGCCAATGCAGCACAACTCATAGTCTCTAGTCACCAAGTGGCACATGGTATAGTGCTCGACATATCATTCGGCGATCGCTAGTTTGATTCCTGGGTGATGCTGCAGCCTTTTGCAACCAGGAGCTGATTGGCCGAGCTCTCTCAGTGGGGTGGGATGGAAGGCACTTAGCGCTCTTACATTAATTACGGCTCTACAGCCAATCATGGGCATATGTGAGCTCACGCAAGCGGAAGGAGAGGATAGCAATGCCCTTCAAGTGTGTTACGCCACTCCCAATTATGCGTAAGCGACCTGTTCAAAAAAAGATGTGATCGGCTGTAACGTGGTTCAGAGGAAGCACGGGACAGTCTTCGGCCCTCCCTGACTGGTAGTAGCCTTAAAGTGGGGGTTTGGATATGACTAAATTAGGAAGAAAATCTGGGGGGAAAAAGTCAGTGCTTGGCCGTGATAGAAAAGCACCGGAAGACCCAGCACCACAGCCCGCTGTGAACAAAACCCAGGAGACAAAAATCCAATTGAGAACTTATGGGACACACTGGACAAACATTTTAGATCCAAGGAGTACTAACCCGCAGCACCCAAGGATCTACTTCCAACGTCCTGATGCACATGCCGAAGGTCTTGTGGAGTCGTGTCATGAGGGGGCAGAGCCTGGAGGCACAAGAGGAACCTATACAATACTGGGCATAATGTTTTGTGCTGTAATGTCCTGGCTGATCATTGTATAACAAACCCCAGTGTTTGCCAAGGTCAAAATAAATCAAAATCAGAATCAAGTTTATTGCCAAGTACAGTAGGTTTTCACATGAATGGAATTTAAAAAATACACATTAAACAATTAAAAGGGTAGGAAGTACAACAAAGGAAAATAATATCTGTAAATATTAATAATAAAAATGTGTAACAAGAAACCTATGAACATATACATATACTGAAGTGAAAGAAATTGTACATTGTGCAAAAACAGGCAGACCGAGTGCAACACTGTGTAGATACTGTACAGTATATACCTTTTAAATGTGCAACAAGTTACAAAATTTTGTAAATCAATTATTTGTATTACCTAATAATATTATTTGCAACTTGCACTCTAAAATACAGTAATCAACTTAAGGTCTTATCCAGTAATGATATTGCCTTGTTAGTAAAAACGTTTATTTCTTTTTAATCTACGCAAGACAGTCAGTCTAGGACCCAACCAGAATTGTAGAACAATCACAAAGTTAATGGTAGTGTGGATCTGTCTAGGGATAAACTAGACATCAACTTAAGCTCTAACCCTAGAAAAGGTTCTGTAAGGTTTTGTGCTGCCATCATACTGCTTTGTGGCCCAGTACCTCTCAATCGCTCACTTTACAGCATTTCTTGTTTGTGTTTTAGCTTATGTAACTTGTATATTATTAATTTGTACAGACTCCCATTATATTCTATTTTTGTGTATTCTTATACAGTACTCCATTTACGCATTTTATAAAATCAGTGATGCTAATGGTCAAATTTTAAGTAACAATGTTATAAAACCTTTAGCAATATCTCCAAATTGTTTCAAAAATCTCCAAAAAGTTATTTTTTTTTATTTCTTTATCAAACATCATCATTAATAAGATAAGAATGTAAGCCATGTCCTGTTGTTACAGTCTAGCAACCAAACAGCAGAAATGTAGATGTCTGCTTAAAAACATCAAATGAATTGCTGAAAATGTAATAAACTAAAACATAAAACAGAATCCTTTTTTATGCTAAGAAAAGCCCTGAAAAAAGGAAATAATTAATAATTAAAAAACTTACCTAGTCGGTATAAACGTACTGCACATCAGAGCAAATTCATAAACAATAACTAACCGGCAGTTTGTGTTCAGTACACAGACGCCCAACACACAGGCCCTTCTCTCTACAATAAAGCCTCAAAGAGCTTTCATTCATATGGTAGGCAAGCCCACACCCACCCACCTGCTGATACACATATGTGCACGTGCACACACACACACACACACAGTTTGCAGAAAAGATGTAATACTCGTTCCTACGTGCATACACATGATCTATCTAGAGCTAAATGAAATCCTTCATATCCCAAATCGATATAATACACCAGCTACAACACACACAAAACTTGAATTACAACACGTATAAACACACACAGGCCTTTTGAACCCCAGCATTAAATGTAAAACAGGAGAGGGTGGGGTGCGAGTTTGCCATGACGACGGGAGAACTGGAGAGGCATGCCTTAATTCACAGCCCTCTTAGGAAAAATGTGTGTGTGTGTGTGTGTGTGTGTGTGTGTGTGTGTGTGCGTGTGCATATGGTACATGTGTGTATGCTCTACCATGTGTAAGCTGCCCCCACCTCATGTCCTGCTGGTCACTGTGCATTCTGCTGTAAGAGAAGTCACCCTAAATACTGGGTTCAGAATCCTGTCCTGACCCTTCCACAACCACACACACACACACACACACACACACACACACATATGAGAGAGAGTCAGAGAAAGCATTAAACAGCTTAAATCATTAAACAGTAAACTCATTCACATAAAGAGGTAAAGCACATGATTAACATTAATTGTTTAAAAACTACAGGTTAAAAGTCACTATCATAACCTTTTATTATTATTATTATTATTATTATTATTATTATTAAAAGCACTATTCCCAAAAAAGCATGATAAATAATTTAGAATTTCATTTGATAAGACAACTCAAAGACCTCTTTCTATAGAAGGAGAAAAAGGTGTTGGCTTCTAGAGAAAATCAAACTATTTCTTCATCCCTAAGCACAGAGACAGAGAAAGAGAGCGAGAAACAAAAACATTTCTGCAAGGTAATAATTTTGTTTGAGTGACTTTGGCTCCAGTAAAAATAGTACAGCATGAACCAGCCTCAGTGTATGACCATCTGTGTAACATACACTCGAATAGCCTCGTGAATTACTGCAAAGAGAAAAAAAAGACAAGTTCCAGTCACTGCGTTGCTTCATAGTATCTGCTGTCAGACCATAAATATTTGAACACATTGACAAAAAGTTACTGGTATTTATGCTTTAGACCACATTATATAGAAGAACACCACGTGAGAAGGAGTGCTGTTGTACTGAATATCAGCATGGCTGTTTAAAGTCAGTATAAAGAGTCAGCATTACCTTAAGAGTGATCTTGATTAATGTTGGTTTAATACAACAGTTCCAGAAACACTATTTATTAATCAACAGATTTAAGTTCTTTTGCACTGCCAACACACATCTTCCCATGTCTGGCACAATTAGCATTGAGCTGGAGACCAACAGTTAGTGTTTTTAACAGGGGTGAAAATAGTTAAAATTTATTTTAGCTGTACTATGTAGAAAAAGATTATTATTATTATTATTGTTTCATACTTGCATATTTACACTCTCCGATACAGCAGGTGGCAATGTGCATCTGGTTGATTTGCAAGCTGCCAATAAAGACAAAAAGAAGAACAGAACAAGAAAATGAACCTTGTTATCTCACAATACCTAATAATAGTGAAATACGTAGTAAGAAATGACCCTATCGTATGCCTTCCTACTTTGGGGTGGGATTGTTGTGTGCTGCACGCACACACAGATTTCCGGGGAGACAGGTGGCGCTAAACAGAAGTCCACTACCGTGTTCAGGTACATTTGGCTATCATATTTAATTTCCGCTGTGCCAAAATACTGTGTATGAAACCACCTTTTTTTACTTTCAATTGGACGTGATACACTTATCCATGCCCAGGCACAACACAGCGTGTTCACATTATACAAACATACTAAGATTTGAGGTCATACTGTATATGCTCTGTTACCTGAGGCTTCTTGTCACCTTGAACCTTAAGTCTAGAAATTGTTGTGTGTAAAAATTCAAATGATTCAAAATTATTGAGACTGTAAAATTGTTAAATACATTTAGCCAGTCAGCTTTTGACATGTTTTTGTCAAATGTTATGCCTTTTAGGATCAATAGTGTATTTATGAGTGTGTGGATATTGGGCAGCATGGTGGCTAATGGTTAGCGCTGAGACCTCGCATTCCAGGATCAAAGGTTAAGTTCCCGCTTCAGGTCTGTGTGCATGGAATTTGCATGTTCTTCCCATGCTTGGTAGGTTTTCTCCAGGTACTAGGGTACACCACAGTCCAGAAACATGCATGTTCGTCTAACTGGTGTTTTCAAAATTGCCCATGGTGTGTGAGCGAATGTCTGAGTGCACAGATTGTCATTGAGTGATGGATTGGCATGGATTGATCCAGGGTGTACCACGCATCGAGCTGGAGTCCCCTTACGACCCTGTACCCAACAGGTAAAGAGCCCAAGCTGCCCTAAGCAAGCTGACTGAGCACTGATTGTTTATGCTGGACAAATACGTCTGATCCACAGAGGTCCCAAACTGTAATGTTAAACACACCTCTGAGGCTTGGGGAGCCAGAGGCCAGAGCGGTCCACAAGGGGAACCCAAACCAATATGTATTAGTTTTTTCTAAATGCTAATCCAAATAAATCCTACAGCCAGAGAATTATTTGACAAATAATTTTTGACTTACCCGTGTATATATAGCTGGGTTAGTGTACTAGATAGAAACAGCTATATGCTATATCACAACTGAAAAGACACACTGCATACATGATTCCAATGCTAGTGAAATTCACCTAGCCAGATTGGCTGCTAATGCCGTGGATTAGCATGGCACAGCCCTCAGCAACACCCAAGCTGCCCCCACCTTGACCAGTGCAGAGCATATATAATGTATAGTAATACATAAGTGGTTGGCCCATTTAAAATCATGCATTTCCCCTTCAGTGCAGTTCATCTGGGCATGTGAGAACACGAAAAAATAACCTGTACGAGTCTCAAACTTCTACATAGGAAGATCTCAGTCTGGTTCTGGGTATTCTAGTGGGGTTTGATTTTACTGAAAAAGGAGCTCCAATCTGAATCAACTCAAAGGCAGGAAGAGAACCAAACACAATAAGGATTCTTGGGTTGGAGGTGGGATTTTCTGCAAGACACAAACCAAGCCAAAGGACTATAGAAATGCAATGTGTGACTTCCAAACAAACGCATTTTTACAGCCTTACTTAATTTTCAGTGACTCCCTAACACTTTGATACAGTGAGGCAAAAGCAATGAACTTCTCATATGGTTAACCAATCCAAAAAATAACATGGGTCATGAATCAATTTCACAATGCTTTGCTCTTTTGTGTCCATTTATACATGTATACAGTTATACAGACACGCATAAAGCTACATATAGCAGAGAACTCATGCCCTTAATAGAACTTCTCCATAGGCAAAAATATGACCCACTTGACCTAATCTAATCATGAGGCACACTGACAGGAAGTGTTTGTCTGCTGGGATGCATGTGGAAACGGCAAGATTTTTAATCGACTGCATAAAAGAAAAAAAGAGAAAAAAAAAAAATGCCACATGACGGAAAAGCTGAAAGACCCCAGACCCGAGCCCCCTCATTTCTCACACCTCCCCTCACAAGCTCTTTTCCGGGGCCATGCTCCAGCAGGAAGACCAGGGTTTATTTTTGAATTAGACAGAAAGAATGTGTGTCATTTCCTGTCTGGTGTTTCCATATGAACTTGAGAAACTCACATGCTGATCATGCACAGATTTGTTTTCCTAAACAGACTCCAAGATGATCTTTTCTAATTCACCATCAGATTTTTTGGTTGTTCACATTATATCCGGACAGCAGTCTGAACAGTCCTGAAATGATCTGCAGTAAGGGTTTTTACACCAAGTTGAATACAAAGAGATAAAAAATCCACAGCTGTCTGTTATACAACATTAACATACCAGTATCTCATTCAAAACAGATAAACCAGAAGAATCGATGGCTGGCAATACACACACTACTTTTTGCATAATATTTTGGCACACTGTGACTATATAGCTTACAACAGTTTCAAACTTGCACTAGTAGTGGTGCCTCATACTGAGTACTGATCCATGTTTGTTTCTGTACAGTGAGGGTGTCGAGAGGGGGGGCACAAGTCCAGGAGGCCGCATGGAAGTTGACCATGGCAGCCATGGCAGCCTGGAGACTTTCTTAAAAAATTCTGATTGATTTAAAAAGACTTAATTTATTTATGGTCATGCTAACCGATATGACTCAGGTGAGGATGAGTTCCCTTTTAAGTCTGGTTCCTCTTAAGGTTTTTTCCTTGAAAGCATGTGTGTGCCTTGCAATGGATTGGCGCCACATCCAGGGAGTACCCCCATGACTCCCATACACGATAAAGCACTATATACGATGAGTGAGTGAGTGAGTAATAACTGTAAAAAAAAAGGTAGAAATATGAACAATCAACCAATAACAAGAAAAACATTTTGTTAACAAAGTTCTGGTTCACTAATTTGATCGGTTATATGGCGCTCCAAGAGCGCTTAGAGTTTCTTTAATTAAACTGAGAGACTTAAATGCTTGTTTCACACTAAGGGGCAAATTCCCGTTCTAAAAAATTAGTTGTCAATTTTCATATAACATGTCAGTTAAAATTGCATTAAGTCATAAAATTATCAGGTATCAGGGTTCTGGTGGATTTGATTGACAGCTACACTGCAGGTGTCAAAACACTAGCTTACCACAAGAAATGTAGGAGTTGACACGGAACAACATTTGTAGGTGTATGAATGGCACAAAGTAATGTTAGCATATAAATTATAGTTAGCCACCATAACATTTTAGCCAAGCTAAAGCTAAGGCCAGCTTATGGGAACTGAGGTAAGTAAACATGTTCCAACCAACAGCCAGGCTCTGTTCATTCTGCATGTTTTTCCATGGATCAGCCGGGGTTTAGGCGGTGTCAGCTTATGCCAAAATGAAAATCTTCAAAACAACTCTTCAAAAAATCTTTGGGTTACGTCACGCAGGTCTTGGCCAATTCTTAAACTTAGCAAAAGTGGCTAGTGGATAGTTTTATTCAAATGGTCACCAGTGGCCAACCATCACCCACAAAAATCATAAAAGACACGCAGGGTCTAGACAAACATTAGATGATTTGACTGTCGTACATTTATGAATGTTTCAAACATGCGCTCCTGTACTCTCGGACTCTGTCAACATTGAACATACATCGCAATATGGGCCTGTGCAATTATTTAATTGCAAAGGCTGCAATTAATTCCAGGTAATAGCTTGGCAATAATTTAATATTTATAAATGTTTTATTATCTGTGATCTTTTGTGCCACTATTTGTTGTTAACCTACATAAATACATTAAAATACTAAACCGTACATACCCATGTTACCAAAATTATTAGCTTGCCTGCCTTCGCATGCATATAAACTTGAGTAGCCTCTAATTCCTAATCCATAGGGTTTTATATGATGTTGGCTTTGTGCACTGGTGCGCAGTCGTGTGGGAACAGGAAGAGGCGTCCTCAAACTGTCCCCAAACCGTACACCAGTTCCAACATGACTGCACACCAGTGCACAAAGCAAGGTCCATAAAGACATGGATGAGCAAGCTTGGTGTGGAAGAACTGTCCTGACCCCAACCCGCTAGAACAGCTTTGGGATAAAGTAGAGCGGAGACTGCAAGCCTGGCCTTCTTGTCCAACATCAGAGTTTGACCTCAAAAATGTGCTTCTGAAAGAATGGTCAAAAATTCCCATAAACACACTTACAAACTTTGTGGAAAGCCTTCCCAGGAGAGTTGAAGCTGTTACAGCTGGCCAACATCATATTAAACTCTATGGATTAAGAATTGGATGTTACTCAAATTCATATTCATGTGAAGGCAGACGAGTGAATACTTTTGGCAACATAGTGCACGTAGTTTAAATTGCAAGTTGTCAAAATAAACACAATATGAATTTTCTACCAAACTGTACAGCCTTAGCAGCAAGCCTAAAAAACTACATTTAAACAACAACTT
Organism: Clarias gariepinus; assembly: GCF_024256425.1. Classification (NCBI taxonomy): domain Eukaryota; kingdom Metazoa; phylum Chordata; class Actinopteri; order Siluriformes; family Clariidae; genus Clarias; species Clarias gariepinus. The sequence goes on from NC_071124.1 coordinate 12,859,155, forward strand.
TTTTACATTTAAACAGCAACTTCAGCATTTTATCTATGTTCAGCTAAAGAGACATGCATAATTAAATAAAAGAAGCTATAAAAACAACCTTACCTAATTAAAAATGATTTACATCAAACAGGATCTGAATTAACGGTTCACATAAAAGTCATGTGCAAGTTTTTACCAGTCAAACACTGGTCTTTACTGGTTAATGGAAATGCTGGTTTGAGGCAAACCAATGTTTAACTGTGTTTAACACAAGAACACCAGAAGAAGGCCATGGAATTTTTTTGTAACTATCCCAATTTGGAATAAAACAGCAAGACAGCAAGACTGGTAACCCTGTCATTAACTGTGCTGTTCTCTGCTCCCACCCAAAGCATGAAGGGTGTAATTTCTGCCCTGAGGGCTTATATTAGCGCTTGCCGCAGTTTTTATTTTTCACCACAAGGTGCAAAAAAAAAAAAAAAAAAGAATCCTTAATGGACTTGAACAAAGAATTAGATTATATTTTATTATAATAACACATTATTCAAAAGGTTTTAATGCAATAGGGGAGGAGGAAAAACAAAGGAATTTATTTAAAGTTTTTTGTCTGTAATGTACAATTCGTTGCTTTTATTTTTATTACCATTATTATTGTCTTCAGAATCTCAGAATGTTTATGCTGCTTTTTTAAAAGAGGGTCCATCACCAAAGCAATAGATTTTCCTTCATTATGAATGTTAAGGATCTTTTGAGTGTTTGTAATTCTCTATAAGTATTCTTATAAAATAATAATTCATTAAATAATTAATTAAGAAAATAATAAAATAATTTTTTTAATAAATCCACAAAATCTTGGGTTTTACAATATTGGCCTAAAAGACCATTCATAGTTTTTTTTTTTTTTTAGCAGGCATTGTATCATGGCTTATACAGTATCAGGCTTAATGACCAAAATGAGGCAAAACAGTATTTCTTTTGTCTTGGTCTCAAAATAACCCAAAATTCACCAACATTTCAGATTCATTACTCTCACAGGGAGGGGTAAGGGATGAAAAAAGCGAAAAGAGAGAAAGAAATGAATGGCTCATTGACTTCACATCCTACACCAGCGGGATTCAGCACTGCAACTACTGGGATTATTTTGTGAATAATGGACGAAAAAAAAAACTTTATACTGTAATGCTTTTTTTCTCTGTGATGTGAATCATTAATTCTGACTGTGTGCTGACCTTCTTGCATGCCAAGTCACAGGTTTTGTCCTCTAGCAATGAATTCCTATCTTCAGTATGGTTAGACATCTTGAGCATCTGTATCAGAGCCTGTAGCCAGATTGTGTGACTGTGTATTGTACATTAGGAGAGAATAGCTGCTGTTCCTTCAGTAAATGTCTGCATTGCTGAGTTATTTTAAATTAATATTTTATTTCCTGTTTATACCTATACATATTTGAATTCGCAATTTAAAAACACCCATAAATGCTATTATAAGCCTAATCCAGTACAAAATAAGAGAGATTTTGTCAGCAACAATCTAGGCAGCAAACTCAGATAAGGAATATATGTTTTCTTACTGTATACAGTAAAGTGTTTAGACAGTAAAGATGGAAATTATGAAAAAAAATGATATTATTACGGGTGCCAAATCTATTATTCTAAATATTTTATTATTTGATTATTCCAAAGCTGATACTTATACATACAATATAACTTCTTTAACAGTAAGATTTTCACTTTGTTTATCTCTGATGCTGTCCATGTTGAGTTGACGTCACTCCAAAAAAGGAAAGGAACTTGGGTTTGAGAAGAAAAATCTTTGAGAAATACACCCCTCCACCCTCCCTCAGAGTTGTCTTCTCACTTGCGGTTTCAAGTCTCAAAAGACATGATCCTCATTCATGTCATCTAGGAAGAATGATTCACTAAGTAGCACCATTTATAGAAAATAAATGTATTTTAATATACATATTTTAAATATTCTAGAACTTTTGTTTGTGCTATATGATATAGTTGGTGGTGTTGCCCTTATTGCACAACTACATTTCCCAAAGTCCATTCTAATAAATAAAAACCATTATAAATACTTTGTAATAAATATGAACAAAAAATTAATCATACTCGAAATTCATCCATAAATATTGATTTTGTTAATGTTGCTCATCACTGGTGAGATTTTTACTGGTGCTAAGCAACAGCACACACACTCATTCCCAATTTACGTGGATGATTATTGTCTGATGACACACAAGAGACGCTTAAACCACTAAACAGAGTTTCCTTGAAACTTTTGTTTTTTTTTGGAATTTGGCTGGTTTTTTTTTGTCTAAAGTGATGATAAATGGCTGCTTGCGGTTTCCATAAACATGCAAGTTGCAATCACAAGCAAATGGAAAATGAGTCAAGTGCAGAATACTAACTTTTTAAAATCATATCCTCTTTTTCACAAAAAATTGCATGCAACTAATTAATGGGTTTAAACTGCGCTATTTAATGTGCAGGTGATGCAACTTTGTTGAACAATGAACCAATCAAAGGGGAAAAATCCATCAGGCTAAAGTTATTCACGACTTAAGGGCAGTGATAAATAAAGAGGGGGAAGTAATTTGCAGTCAATGCAATACTGCTGTTTCTGCTTAAGCACTCTTTTTGGAAACTGTTAACCCAGTGTTAATTGTGGAATTAGGCAATAAGTTTGCCTTTTATGACTAGATATGTAGACCAATTTAATAAAATACATATGGCAAAGATACTGCATATTTGATGGACAGACAGAGTGTTGGTAGTTTTGACTATACAGTGTGCAACTCTGATATAAAAGCGCTCTCTTTTCTTACCCTAAGCTACATAGCTAGTTCCGCTTTTCCCATGCATCAGATCCGTGGAAATCAAAGAATTTATTCTGTACTAAATACACTGTGAAGATTACTTACATTGTACACACATTCCAGGGGACACACTTCACAGTTTGGGCAGAAAAAAACGTATAACAACCGAGATGTGTGCTTATATGCACCTTAATTCTGATTTAAGACATATTTGCAAAAACCTGAACTATCCCTTTAAGGCCAGTGAGTGGCAAAACAGCTTAACCACACGCTGCCACAAGCTCCAGATGGAGTTAAAGTGTTTATGCAGATGAGTTCATTAACACTGGCATGCTGCTTTCTCCACTGTAATAATGCACTCAGCATGGCACTGGAAGCAAGGCATCAACAACTTCCTTTTGCAAAAGTAAAATCCCCAGTCACACTACAGTTTCATCTGATTTATAAGGTTTTTCTTTAACATTGCCAGAATGCAAGAGAATGTTATGGCTGCAGTTTGGCAAAAAAGGCACAAAATCCACCTGGCCAAGGGACGTTTGTTCAGTAAGTGTAGACAGAGCACAGCTAAATGCAGGCTTTGTTTGGAAATAACATACAATTACCTCTCACATCCCACTGTAATCTCACGGAGTGAGCCATCATGTGGCAATGGGAGTCATTTTGACACAAGGCCAGCAACACACAGGAGGCAAACGGAGGTGAAGGGATGAACCCCTTTATGGGTGTGCGGGTAAAGTGAATAACACTGATTATTAATTATACACAACTGTTGACATGATCATTGGCTTCCACGGCTCATCTATGTCTGGGGGGATCAAAGGCTACCCTAAACAATCTAATACCGCAGATAATGTAGCAGAAATTGCTTTTAAAAATGCTGTCAAAGTTGGATATGAAAGGTTTTAGAACACCCAGTGCGTCACAGCTTGCTGCGTATGCAGCTTAGCTGGCAAAGAAAGTTGTTGAAAGCATAAAAAATTGTTTAAAGTTGTTGATCCGGCTTCCAAATTCCCCAGATCTCAATCTGATCTGATTGAGCATCTCTTGTATGAGCTGGACAAACAATTTTATTTGTACTGTATAGCACTTTTAACAATTGTCATTGTCACAAATCAACAAGTCCAGTCCATGAAGACCCAACCCCTCAGCCCATTGCAACTAAAGAATCCGACACTCACACGCCTAGATGTCTTGTGGAATCCTGCCCCAAGGGCTCAGAGCTGCCCCGTCAGCACAAGGAGAAGCCTCATAATACTGGGCTTAATGTTTTGTGTTTTTTTTTTTGTGTTTTATTGTTAGACTGATCTGTGTATAACTAATATTAAAAAACCTTAATTGTTTATCCGAATAAATAAATTACGGTGTTTTTTTTAATAAATTGACTTGGTTACTCAAAGTAGCAAAGGTGACATATCTTTTTTTCCTGTCCACCATTTTTCATTTAAAGTTTGATAAGAAAACCAATTAAACATCAAATCCAATCCAATGAGTGCAACAAAAAATAGCTGAAAACACACAAAAGATTTATTACAGTTACTTATACGTATGTTCATCGTTATGTGTAGCCTTTGGAAATTGCATACACCAGAGGGTCAAACAAAAATAAGGCGAGAGAGGACTTTAGGGTGTGGCTCTAATCCCATAGGCAGGACTGCTTTAATCCCCAGGATGTATCGGCTTTCCGTGACCTTTGAGTCAACACTGGAATCACAACAAACATGTTTCGTTAAAAAGGAAACACACACACACACACACATACATCTGGAGCTTGTCAACACCAGACAGGACATGAATCAAGAACATCCCTAGAGAATTTCTGCTTATGATTTAAGCTATAGGATCAAGCACTTTTCAGCTACATGAATAGCCAAAGACACAAAGGATCTTGTATCGTACAGACATGTCACTTCTTTATTTAGGCAAATTTAAGCTAAATATACCATTAGACCAGTCACGTATGCTTTTTATATAAAAATAAATAGTTGAATTTATGAATTCATGAAACACACAAAAGCAGCTAGTAGCAGCTTGTTGTTGTACAATACAGCAAACTTATCTCACACCCGATAGCACCTGTTTAAATTTAGGGTGAACTCGGTTAATGTGGGCCATTTAATTTTTCTCATGGACTACAGGATAAGGACCGGTTAAAAGATGCTAGAAGCAGCTTGCTTAGTACTGTTTGTCACCCACAATTCAATCAATAATTATAATACTTAATACTGCAAAACTCAGCCCTTGAACTCTGGAAAGGCTTTCCAATAGCTATATTAGAAAAGTCTTGTCCATCAGTTCAGCGTTTGATCAGTTGCAGTTGTGATTTTTGTTAAAATGTTTTGCTTCGCATTTCTATTTGTCTAAGAGTCTGTTTGAGATTATTTTTATATTCATTGTGCTATTTAAACCATTTTATATGATGTACAAACCTTTTGAAGTTTTCTCCCCTTACAACGAACAATGTCTTCATTTTCTTTTAAGAATAATGTTTATTAGTGAAACAAATAATGAACATTACTAAAACAAGACTAATAAGAAGAGGTGTAAAGTACAGCCCTAAACTAATCAAGTAAATCAATAAAATATGTATTTAGTATTAAGTATAATAATAAGAAGAAGAAAAAGAGGCATTTCCAGCATTATGGATGTGTCATTTGGACTTATATTGATAAACACAAAGCCTCGGAGCATGGACAAGATTAGTACCAGCGAACTCAAACAAATCCTCAAAATTCACTTCATCATTAACATCCAATATCTAGCATTTCACCAGTGTCATAAACCTGACATTAAGTGTACAAACTTTTTATGATATAGTACAGGTCTTCTACTATTCTAATATTTTCACATTATAAATGTGACGTGTCAGAGAATCAGTCCTCGACAGACTATATAAAGAACACGATTAAATAGTCAATTTAAACATAAAATATTACAAATAGGAATTATGACATAATTAACTGTGAAATTAATAAATCAGTAATTACTACTGAATAATTTGGTCTGGTTCTTTCTTTTCTCTTATCTATCCTCTCTTTTTCTTTGTAGTTTTTGTCATTTTTCTTTTGCCTTTTTGTTCTTTTTGACTCTCCTTTTTAAACACATAAGAACACTTTAATATAAAACTTTTGTACACTATAAATTATGCCTTTTTTTTCCAGATGCTAAGGTTGTCTTTTTCATGTAATTGTCCACACAGAAAACATAATAATAATAATAACAACAGCAACAACAACAACAACAATAAAAACACTGTATGGTAACACCAGTTTCTTACTACTATAATGGTATGTCCATCCATCACCTCCATCCATCCATCTAGGAACCTCTGTAGTCCAACTAGGGACCGTAGAGGCAAAAGATGATTATTCAATATATTCCAAGGTTTTAGGACCTGTGGCTGACATTTACATATGCATTTACACAATACGGGCAATTTAGGAATGTCAATTTATTCTAAAAATTCGAAAACCCACCAAGCACGAGGAGAACATGCAAACTCCGTGCACACTGAGCTGAGGCGAGAATCAAACCCAGACCCTGAAGGTGTAAAGGTGACTGTGCTAGACACAAACAGATATATACAGTATATATAAAATATACACACACGTTCACTACAAAAGCCAATAAATAAGAGGACACTATTCTTTAACTTAGTCAAAGTTGCTTTGAAGGAAAACATCCTAGTTTAGGTCGAGTCTCTTTCCAACCTGGACACTAAACCTGTGTCAGGCAGATTCACTTCCTCTCTACACGCTCAACTTCTGGATTTGGTTCCTGTACACTCCTGTACACTCTGTGCGTATTTTTACAGTTTACAAACTTTTTTAGGACACGTTTCCCCTTCCAGTATGTTTATAATAACTTTTTAAAAAATAAAGAGAAAAACCGCTATGGTCGAAACGATACACGTATAAACACAAGAACTGCTGTTGTGTCGCTGCTCGTATAAAGAAGCCGCCGGAGGCGCAAAAACAAAACGCACTTACTACTCAGTTCCGTTTCTCCTGAACAATCAAGCTGGTGACTACTGATGAAACAGCAGACTCCATTCTTCATTCATTTTTTTTAATATATATATAATGTTTATATAATGTAAACTCCAGTCACAGGACCTGAGCACTTCCACCCGAGACCTCGCAGCTCTCTCTCTCTCTCTCTCTCACCCGGTTTAATTTCTCAAAATTCCACTGACAATCACAGACACGGGGCGGGGCGCTGTATCACGTGACAAAGATTGGCATGTTCTATTGGTTGGGGGGGAGAAGGTTGAAACCCGTCGTACGCTCGCGATTGGTTTGAGAGTTGCAGTCGCGGGTAAAAAGAGGAGTTTGTATAAGAAGGTGAGGGTGGGGGTGCTGCTTGGTGGGATGCAGTGAGCAGCGTTCAAGTCAAACCGGGATTTTTATTATGCAGAACAGTGTCATGAGGGTAAAAAACTCCCTTTATTTCTCTTTATAACCCCATCTACACTAATGCACTTATCCTGCATTTCACTAGTGCTTGGAGAGTAGTGCATCAAGGTAGAAAGTTTTCATAATCAGACTGTCTGCTTGACGTCCAAAACGCTGGTCTCCCAAGAACTCCTTTAATGGCCCAAACATGTGGAAATGGCTTAGAGCTACGTCATGACTGCACGCAGGACGGAACGATAACTCCCAGCTGAGTTCCTATGATGTGCAAGTGGTGTTCGCAAATTATTGTGTACTGTACAGTTCTCACAGACACTAGTGTCCATGGGAATATCTCCAAACCATCACAGCCAGGATCGTCATTCATGGAACGTGTATCACTTTTTTTTAAAGCTTGCACCATTTTAATGTTTTACAGGGCTAAGAGTCTTTGTTTACAAGAAATTTCATTACGTCCTGTTTTGTTTTGATTTTCCCTCATAATTATTAGAAATTAAATAATTAAAACTTAAAAATTAATTAAAATGTAAACAATAATTTTCTATGACTTCATCAAGACTAAACTATTCATGGTAAAATCTAATAATGTTGTTATAGATGTTTTTCTTTTTTTTTCTTATTTATTTATTTATTTATTTATTATTACTTATTTATTATATATTGCTTTTTGTTATGTACATCAAAGAATAGCATTTTAATTTTGTTGTACTTGTTGCAATAAAAATAAAGACTATTCTATTCTATTCTATTAAGGCTAAACTTTGGAGGTATATTTTTTATCTTAAATTACAATTTGTATTATCAACTGAAATGACTTAAAACTGTTTTTATAACTCTTGTCTAAGACACTGTAGGGTAAAGCAGTGATGAAGTTACGACTTGTGTTATCAGTATTTACAAAAGCAATCAGAACAAGACTAAATCTCTTTTATACAGTTGAGACCTGGGGACTTTAGCTGGAAATTGATGTGTTTATGAAATCCTTCAATACAAATCTGAAGTAGTGGCTGGCTATTTTTTCTGACATAATTCCCCCTAGAATGGAATGATTTTAAATCTTCCTATAGCCAAAGATCTGAAAGACATTTAAATATTAAAATAAACAGAATGCAAATTTTCCTGAATTTAAAATGTAAACAAAATATGTGCATCATATTTCATATCCTGACCCACTATTTTTAATTAATTAAAAGGAAATAAAAACTTGCACATACATACCTTTGCTTCTTCATGAAAAAAACCCACAACATAAAATTTGTGACATTTTACTGTATAAATCTATGAATAATATCAACTGCATTCCTCTTAGATAGGCTCATGGATTTATCACATATTTTTACATAAAATCTACTTGAATCTTTATTTTCCATTCAAATCTCACCACCATGGGCAGGACCAAAGAGCTGTCAAAGGATGTCAGAGACAAGATTGCAAACCTGCACAAGGCAGAAATGGAATGCAAGACTATCAGCAAGAAGCTTAGTGAGAAAGAGACAACTGTTAGAATGGTTATTCACAAAGAAATACAAAATAATCATTGCCCTTGTTCTGGAGCTCCATGCAAGATTTCGCCTCATGGGCTAAGGCCAATCATGAGAAAAGTGAAGGATCATTCCAGAACTACATGGAAGGAGCTTGTGAATGATCTCATAGATTTAAGATCTCATAGTTTTAAGAATAAAACCGAACTCTTTGGTATTAACTCAACTCGCTGTGTTTGGAGCAAGAAAATTGCTGACTATAACCCTAAGAACACCAGTCAAGCACAGAGGTGGAAACATGCATTAATGGGGCCAATGGACTGGGCACGCATAAACAAACTTTTACAAATCGTCAATGTGCTGGAAAGCGAGTGTCAGGTTAGCTGGTAACATCTGCTCTGATACTTTTCAATGTACAATCTTCCATTGAGTTCTTGTTTGACACAGTAACTCCTAACACTCAGACTAAACACCCTCTTATGCATACTTAGGCTGCTGTCTTATTATTTTGAAGCCTTAGAGAACTAGGGTGTTTTCTTTTAAGATGCTTATGCTCTGTGTGTGTGTGTGTGTGTGCGCGTGTGTGTGTGTGTGTGTGGGTGTGTGCTGTGGTGAGCACTTACACTTCATGCACAGCATGCACAGCACTATTGTAGTGGGTGTTTCTTTAAAGATACACATATTGGATAATCAGGTTTCAGATGTCATGTTTCACTGTGCGCTGGCAAAATTGGGGACAAATTTTAAACACTGCAACACATCAATGCAGTCGATAGAAGTCAACATATTTCTGTAAACAATGTAATCGATTATGGCAACATGTCATTGCAGCCCAAGTGAGCATCCTTCCGGGTGCACAAAAAATTCTGAAACCTCTGAATAAAACAGAATGGGTTTAGTGAAAGGACCACAGATCATATTACTATTTTAACAATATTTTCTTCTCTAGTGGACTACCTTTTGTCTTGTAGTGTTAGTGTGGTAGGAAGAGTAACACAACCATACATTTGTTCAATAAGGTTTACAATAAAACCATAAACCCACTCAGTCATTTTCTGTTAAAAAACACACAGCAGGAATTTTTGCTTGTCAAAGCGTTGTGGTTGTCAAAGTACAGTACTGTGAAGACTTAGACAATCTATTTTGGATACTGCAGTGTAGCAGGGTTTTATATGCAGCATTCATTGAATTTCTACCTTTACGTTTTTTTTATCTTAAATATCTAGAATAGAATAAAATAGAACAGAATCAATCTTTATTGTATTACATGCTCTCTTTATGAAGCTTAAAATAAATCAATAATTAAATAAATAAATAAATATACTGTATACATGTATACATAAATATTTTTTTAAAAAGGGGTCAAATCTTCAAATCTACATCTTAAGTTACACTTGTTACTAATTCTCAGGCTACTGTAATAATGAGGTAAAAATGGATGTGTGTGAGTTCAATTCAATGATGGCTGTTTCTGGAAGTATGACTCTTCAGAGCTCCGTACTGTTTTCCAGATGGTAGCAGTATGAATAGATGATAGAGTGGGTGAGTAAAATCCTTCACAATGTTACAGGCCGTACCGTAACAGCGGTATCTGTAAATGTTCTCCAAAGATGACAGAGGAAGTTCAATAATTTTCTGTGCGGTGTTTATAACCCTTTGAAGCGCCTCTTTGTCAGCCTGCGAGGAGATTCCGTACCACACTGTTAAACAGTATGTTAAAACATTTTCTACTGAGCTATGGTAGAACGATTTCATCAACTGTTGAGAGGTGACATTTGTCTGCTTTTAGTCCCTCTTTACCACAGCAGCATAATTGCCAGTCCACTTTAGATCTGCACTTACATGTAACAGGAACTTGAAACTAGACACCCTCTTAGTGGCTTAGTGGCTGTAGCTCCTCCTTGTGTCGCCTAAGGTCTACCATAAGTTCCTTTTTTTAATATTCAGTTCCAGTTTACCATTCACCATTCATACAGCTTGCTCACTTCATCTCTGCAGACGATAAGTCCCACTACTGTTGTATCAACAGCAAATTTGATTATGACATTAGTGGAGTGTGCAGGTGTACAGGCAAAGGTGTAGAGGGAGTACAGAATGGGACTTAACAATCACCCCTGTGGCACTCCTGTACTAAGTCTTTAAGTTGGTGAGACATGAGGACCTAGTCTTACTGTCTGTGGGCAGTCAGTGAGAGAATTTACCCACATACACAGTTGTTTATTAAAGTCAAAGTGCTGCAATTTTGTGATCAGCCTGCTTGGGATAATCTTATTAAATGCAGAACCACTAAGAGCATCCTGGCATATGTCCCTGCCTGCTCCAGATGATTCAGTGCTGTGTAGAGGGGAGCGTTTATGGCGTATTCAGTGGATCTTTTTGCCTTATATGCATATTGGTGTAAATCCAGTCTAGGAGGAAGTATGGATGAGGATGAGTTTTTAAAAATTTTGCTAAAATGGATGTCAGTGCAACTGGTCTGTAGTCGTTTAATGTAAAACTGACATGAGATACACAGGCTGTTTTTGGGAGGAGGTTGGGATATAGCAGATAGTGATATCTGAAGTGTTATAAACTCAAGGGAAGACATTATATAAGGTTTTCTTATGGCCTCATGTCTGTTTTGTCTTAATCCTGTGAGTTCTTGTCACATTGTTTGTATGTGGAAATGCTCTTACTTTCATCATTAAACATTGCTGTGATTTCTACTGTGATTTAAGATCGCAGTCATTTATAATGTCTGAATACATTTCTTTCTTCAAAGTACAACCTTTCCAGGTTTACAAAATTCATTGAGCAGTTTTTTAAAAATACCAATTTTCTTTGCTTAATGAAGCAATTTGACCCTTCTTCTAACCCTAACCATAATCCCTAAAATGCTGTTCAAGACAGGATAAACACAATAATCCAGCCTGAAACACACACACACTCATGTTTATCACCTGGGCGTTTGACTTTGCCAACTCCACCCATTTGTTTCTCCAGAAAGCGGTACTTGTGATTGTCAACAGGTTTGGGTAATGTGTAGTTTCATTTTATTTTGACATTTCCACATTGGTCCACACCATTTTATACAAAAACTAATTTTAACCAAAAAAAATCACCACTTGTGTAAGGGTCCGCCACTAGAGGCCACTGTTTTTATTTTGTAGTTTTGTTGGCCGACTCAGTTTCCCAGCAGGCACCTCGGTCAGGTGATGCGGGTGCACACCTGAACCGAGGTAGCCATCAATCTATAAATAGCCGCTTAGACTGGGAAACTGGGTCGAGCATTTTTGGTAACACCTGTCATTTGTGTGGGCTCCTTATTAAAAGACTCTTTTTGGTTACACCACCCCTCTGCCTCTATGCCTGCTCCTTCCGCCCACGGCGTTCAACACCTGCCACAACACCCCGTTCATGACAACTTGTGTCAAGAGGATTCCAAAGAAGAGCTGAAGAAACATGCTCACAGACAAGACAGTAAGTCTTGACAGTTCTGAATAAATTGCCCTAAATTTTTTTTCCAAATTTTTTTTTTTTACCGATTTTCTCCCTAATTTAGTCGTGGCCAATTTCTCCCCATCACTAGGGGTCTCCCACATCAAGGCCACTACTACCATTCAGCCGGGAGGGCCGAAGACTATCACGTGTTTCCCCCTGAACCGCGTGACGCCAGTCGACCGCATCTTTTCGAAAACACTTGGAGGAAAGCGCTAGCCGCTCCTTCCGCATGCGCGAGCTCATAGACACCCCTGACTGGCTGTAGAGCCGTGATTAATTTGGGAACACAAAGCACCTCTCATCCCTCCCTTCTGAGAGAGCTCGGCCAATCAGCTCTCTCTAGGCCTCTGGCTGTGAGAGGTAATAGCATCACCCGGGGATCGAACCAGCGATCTCCGGATGATAGGGCGAGCACTTTACCACTGTGTCACTTGGAGGCTCCTTAAATGTTATTTTTTGTGGTTAAAATACAATTTAAAATTTGTTTATATTATCTTACTCGTCAGCTAAGTTCTTAAGCTTAGGCCTTGTTCAGACTGGAGGCAAATCCAATTTGTTTCCCAAATCGGATCTTTTGGACTGACTTGAAAAGAATCTGATTAAATTTGGCTCTGTTCTGATTGGTAGCCCAAATCAGGCACATTGTCAAACTATCTGCATTGGTTGCTTTGGTAATGACACTAAGGGCTTGATATTTCCTCATATATCGCCTGTTTATGTATATTGTTCTCCATTTTCATACTGAGGTTAAATCAGCTGCTTTTCCTAAAAACACAGTTACTTTTTAGTAATAGAACTAGCAGAAAGCAGAAATATAAAATTCCGTATTACCAATTTTAGTTCTTCTATTGTTTCCCTGCTTACTATGGATTCTTGTTCCTACCATGTGATCATGTACACATTGCGAGTGATGTAATGGACAGTTTAGAGTAGAGCTTCCAGACTTAAATTCTTAGGGAATCTAAAAAAAATTCTATTTTTTTTCACTACATGAAAGCAAATTGATACTAAACTGATTCCAATCTGGATATGCTAGATACTTTTAGATACTTTTACCATTTTAGTAAGTAACACTTGCAGGAAGAGACAGTATTTAGGAGACATAATGACAAACTATGCATCTCTTGGCAGACAGTGATTGCTAAAACAATTTAGTCTGTTTTTATTAGGACACAATAAGCATTCCATTTAGCAATTTTGGAGATTTTTGGTAAATTTGTCAGCTTCATCAATGTACTGACTCAATCAGTCATGGTTAGTATTAAATGCTGGGGGGGACTCATCTAGCAGAAACGCCTGTGTATTGGCTTAATTCTTCATTTTTCTGCTGTTTGAGACCAGCTGGAGACAGAGACCAGCTGTTTGTAAATTGGTGTGATTAACTCTTAATGAGGAGACTGGGCTTTAACAAAAGCCCCTACTGTTTAAGCCATTCAAACATCACTCGTGTTGTCAGTTGATTACAAATGCTGCTAAGTTCTGTAAGGCAGGACAGATTGTGTTGAGATCGCTATGACAATCTGAAACTCTCACACCAATTATCTAAACTAATCTAATTTTTAGTCATGTAGATTATATGGAAAAGTTCTTATCGACCAAAACTATTAACAACTCAACCGAACGCTGATTGCCATAAACCTCCCTATTGATTGCTATGCTTGACCACACCCACTTATTTAGCATGTAGCATGTTTTTTTCTTTTTCTTGGAGAAAAAAAACATTTACCGTCCATGGCAACCCAACTCCATTTCTTCCATTTTTTTTCTCAGCTTCAACTATGGATTTAATTCCATACCATGTGTTTATATGAACTTGAACTCTGCATTAGAGACCTAATGGACATTTTGAAATCTGACTGGATTGGCTAGAGCATCCTGACTGAGATTGTTATGAATCTGTTTTTAATCTGATTTCAATCTGATATGGGTTTAGATCGGAGTTGCAAAAATCTGATTCATTGTTTTTTTTTACTGTTCAGACTAAATGAAGGCGACCTTTTGGCTGTCACTTCTCATGTTTGGTTCTTAATAACAGTGTGAAGAAAAAAACAGGCAACCTACTAATTCCCTATCTCTTGATCAGCCTCCTGGTGTTGTTCAAGTGTGAACAGTTAATTACTATAATCATTCTCAACGTAGATGCTATGCTGTGGTTAAACCACTGGTCTATTTCAACAATATAATATTATAGATGTCTAGGTATTTGAATGAGCCTTTGCTGTTCTGGAAATCATTGCGTAAATGCTAGCAGTTCCCTGAAATTATGATGTATGAAAGTATGCAGACTCAACTAACTCAACTATTATAATATTATGCTCTATTATAACCCTAACCCTACACATACAGTAAGAAAACTGAATAATGAAATATAATTTAATTTGATTCCCGTCTCTGAGTGCATGGAGTTTGAACGTCCGGACTATACCACTGAAATGAATCACTTATTTTTATTACGTTTATAGCACTTAATAGACTGTTTTTTCAAGACACATCCTCATGCTAATTAATTAATTAATTTAGATAAGGCTGAAAAGAGCATCAAATATTATGTCAAAAACATTTTATATTATTATACTATATTAAGTTTTACATTATATATTAAATAAACATGAAACATTGCAGCTCAAATCTCAGTGCAATTTAAATAAACAAATTAAATAAACTATGTTTACAGTGCTTAAAGCAGAATTAAATATGTTATAGTTTCATCATTGTGTTGGAATGCTGTTATGGTTGCTTTGCACATATGGCTAGGATTTTTAGATATAGTATTAGTCAAAAGTTTGGATCCTAGGTTAGACACCAGTTTTTGCAAAAACAGTATCATCAAGTGCATTTGCAAAACCTATCAAGCACTACAATGAAACTGGCTCTCATGAAGAACATCCCAGGAAAGCAAGACCAAAACTTACTGTTCCAGAGGAGAAGTTCATAGATTCAACCCAGAATTCTTACTGCGCATTGTACCATTATAAAATGGTTCTCCACAAGTCTCTTAGACATCCTTTAAGAAATATGAAAATTTAAAGTAGTTTTTTGATAAATAAAGAAATCCTTGCATATATTGGGTATTTAAGTTAACTGTATGAAGTGTGTGAAATGGTGCTGCCACCTGGTGGTGTGTGGGCTCTCTCACAGGCAAAGCCAAAAGTCTCTCACTGGTGATGGAGTCAGAGAGAGAATGATTGTTCAAAAAAGTCACACACTCATTTAACTTCCAGTGGTCCATGTTTCAGCAATTTGGACAGGTTTAAAATAAAGTGTTTTTCATGCATTTTGTGCATTTGTAAGATCCAATCAAATCACAGATTTACATAAACATTTGGAGGAAATTGTGCATTTATTCCTCACTGTCCAGAGTAAAAAAATGTGCATGTGTTGTATTTCTTTTCCAGGTGGTGGTGGCAAAAAAATGCCAAAAAAATGTCCAATAAATGCATTAATCTAATTGGAACAGTTGATATTGAGATGTTTCTGCTACTTATGCTCTGTAAAGACTTCATAACGCCTCTAATCTGAGGTACTGTTAACTGGTCAGTTTTCAGGCTGATAACTCTAAATGAACTTCTCGTCTGTGGCAGAGGTAGGTTTTGGTCTCGTCCTCCTGGGATGGTCTTTTCATTTAGTGCTTGACGGATTTTGCAAATGCACTTGACAATACTGTTCTTGCAAGAACTATTACAGAAAGGCTGACCTCTGTGTCTTAAAATAACAACTAACAACTAACTAAACAAAAACAAAGAAATTTGCAAGTGTTCTAAACCTTTTAAACGGTAGTATATATATATATATATATAAATGGTCACTCTTACACACATCTCTGTGCCAGGTGCCATTGGATGCCAGGCATTTCCAATAAATACATTTTATGAATTACTTTTCACACTCAGGAAGATTAAGACCTATTATGGATATAAATCATCAAACGTGTTATTTAGTGTACATACAGTCCTGCTTCAAAATCTCAACATGTTTGTTCTTCCAGGAAAAGAAAAAAAGGATATTGTATTAATAGAGTGTATTTAGATAAAAGATTTAAGGGTATTAATCCTGGTGTATATCTACCTTTTTATGACTTTTCAGAGATTAATATAAATGAGTTGAAGGTACAAATGGGATGAGCCTCTCAAATAGAGCAACTGCAATTATCTTCAATTATGTGAAAAAACTTCAATTATGTGAAAAACATCCCGTTCACCCATTCACAAAAGAACAATATATAGGTTTACTATTTCTAAAACACTTTTTGTTTATAAAGGTAAAATGTGAGGAGACATGACTGATCATAAATAATGTTGTGATTCACACCCGGTTTAAATTCACACACATGATTTAAAAAATAGTAAAATTTGTCACAGGACACATTCAAAACATTTGTCGACAAGACTTTTATGAAATAGATTATATAACCTAGGGTTCTGGTGAAAATCTCAGCAGTTTATGGAATATTAAACAGCCATTCTTGTCTCAATTCAAGTGTGTCACAATAATAATGTACACACAGCGCGGCGCTACCGTATGAAACGTACATTCACATCAACTACCAAACAGAGTTTTATCAGTAATCTCCCAGAGTTCCCAACTTCGATTAGATCACCGTCTGACCCCACAGAACTCGATCAGGCGACTGAATATTTAGAGTCGACATTTCGCTATACCCTAGATAATGTAGCTCCAGTCAAAAGAAAAATTATTAGAGATAAAAAACTTGCTCCCTGGTATAACGATCACACGCGCACTTTAAAACAGACCGCTCGGAAATTAGAACGTAAATGGCGTCAAACTAAATTACTAGTATTTCGAATAGCATGGAAGGAGAGCATCCTGAACTATAGAAAAGCTCTTAGTGTAGCTAGATCAACATATCTCTCCACTCTTATAGAAAATAACAAAAATAATCCTAGATTCTTATTTAATGCTGTAGCCAAATTAACCACAAATAAGACCACTGCAGAAATCTCCACAACAACATCATGCAATAGTGAGGACTTCATGAACTTTTTTAATAATAAAATTGTAAATATTAGGCATAAAATTGAGGTTTTGAAACCGAACAATGTAATTGATGCAGATGTTAATCTAGCCATGTCAGACCAGAACCTAGAATACTTTACTCCCCTTGAAGAGAATGAACTAATTTCACTCATCTCTTCTTCAAATTCATCAACCTGTATATTAGATCCTGTACCGACACATTTTCTTAAACAGATAGTACCAGCAATAATAGAACCCCTGTTGAGAATAATTAATTCTTCACTCAGCATTGGATATGTTCCAAAATCTTTTAAATTAGCAGTTATCAAACCAATAATTAAGAAACCTGACCTCGACCCCTGTCAGCTGTCCAGTTACAGACCAATATCAAACCTCCCCTTTATCTCTAAGATCCTGGAAAAGATAGTAGCGGAGCAGCTATGCTCATATATACATAGAAATGGCATACATGAACTGTATCAGTCAGGATTTAGGCCTCATCACAGTACAGAGACAGCGCTCGTTAAAGTAGTAAATGACATTCTATTGGCCTCTGATCAGGGTTGTGTAACTATGCTTGTATTACTTGACCTCAGTGCAGCTTTTGACACTGTTGATCACGCTATTCTTCTTCACAGATTAGAAAATGTAGTGGGAATTAAGGGTACAGCCCTCTCCTGGCTCAGATCCTATCTGACCCATCGTTATCAGTATGTAGACTTAAATGGTGATTATTCTGCATGTTCTCTAGTGGAGTTTGGCGTTCCGCAGGGTTCAGTTTTAGGTCCACTGCTTTTTTCCCTTTACATACTTCCTCTGGGCAACATAATCCGTAAGCATGGTATTAGTTTTCATTGTTATGCTGACGATACACAGTTATATGTCTCAGCAAAACCTGATGAGAAAAAACAGCTTACTAAAATTGAGCAATGTGTGCAGGACATAAGAAATTGGATGCTAATTAACTTCCTTCTGCTAAATCCGGATAAGACAGAAGTTCTAGTCATAGGACCGCATACAGCTAGGAGTAAAATTTTAGATCACACCGTAACTTTAGATGGCCTTTCTGTTCCATCAAATGCAACAGTGAAAGACCTTGGTGTGATTATTGATTCCAGCCTTTCATTTGAAGCACATGTAGATAATATTACCAGGATAGCATTCTTTCACCTCAGAAATATTGCCAGAATAAGAAATTTATTGTCGCTAAACGAAGCAGGAAAACTAGTTCATGCTTTTATCACCTCTAGGTTGGACTATTGTAATGCCTTACTGTCTGGTTGTTCAGCTAGATGCATAAATAAGCTTCAGCTAGTCCAGAATGCAGCAGCGAGAGTCCTCACCAGAACCAGAAGATATGAGCACATCACCCCTATCTTATCTTCACTCCATTGGCTCCCTGTGAAATTTCGCATTGATTTTAAAATACTACTCTTGACATATAAAGCATTAAATGGTCTCGCGCCGCAGTACCTGAGCGAACTGCTAGTGTCTTACGATCCGCCACGCCTACTTCGATCAAAGGATGCAGGCTGCTTGTCAGTACCGCGTATTATGAAAAATACAGCTGGGGGCAGAGCTTTTTCTTACAAAGCCCCAAAGTTATGGAATAGTCTTCCAAATAGTGTTCGGGACTCAGACACAGTCTCAGTGTTTAAGTCCAGGCTAAAAACCTATTTATTTAGCCAAGCATTTTTATAAATAGATTTGCCATAGGTAAAGGAGCAGATCTGGGGGACTCATGGACGTAGAGTATTATGGTGAACTGGTATGTTTGGATGCTGTCTTCCTCACTCTCATTGATCACTCAGGTTTGCTGACGGTGAGGTGATTGTTTGCTTTACATGTCAGGAAGCCCTCATGTTTGTGTTTCCTTCTGGCTCTCCCTTTTAGTTATGCTGTCATAGTTAGTTCTGCCGGAGTCTCTGCTTGCACTCTACAGTTAATATACATTCACATTATACATTGTGTGACTGTGACCATACCTTACTGCAATAAATGTAAGACAGAAAGACTGTACAAATAAATGTAGATATTATATAGATTTTATAGTTTAAAGATCCTGTTTACTATCAAGTGAAAGAGCAATTTAAGTTCAGGAAAAACTTGCTCAACTGAAATAAGGCCACAAAACACATTTAAAGCATTTGTTGAAAAACAAAAAGGAACAAGACTTTTCAGTATTCAGGTAAAAGATTTTTAGTATTGTTTGATAGACTTCTGCAAACTTCACTTCTGCAAAGTCTTGCACTTCATGGCAGTGGTGAGAGTACAATACCAAGTCTTTGGTCTTCTACTGTTCAAAAAGGCAAATTACTGAAATAAGGCCATGAAACTCATACAGAACATTTGTTCACAAGACTTTTTGAGAACATTTATGCCTGGTTATAAAAAAACAATCATTGAACACAATAGAAAACACATTCGAAACATGTCACAAGACTTTTGCAAACTGAATCTTTTAGTCTTGAGTTTTTGCTTCACTCATTCATATTAAACAATATATATATACAGTATAATGTCTAAAACACTTTTTGTTCATAAAGGCCAAATGTGATGTTGTACATTAAAGAAGACATATCAAGTACAAATATACGCAATTTAGTCTATTTTATCTAAAATCCTTTAAAGTAAGAAAAAAACAATAAGCTTATTGTCAGGCATTTCTAATGTTTCAATAAGTGCTTAAAGCAATTTTTTTTTTGATAGATCAAGAATTATGCTCAAAACTTATACTTAAATTAAATAATGCCTAAAACTTTGCCCTGAGTTTTTTTTGTTTGTTTTTTGAGGATTTTACTTACAGTAGCATAGATTTTATATTTACATAAATTTGACTAGATTCTATACATTTTTTGCAGATGAGAAAAGTTATTGGACACATTTGATGACTTGTGCTTTGTGAAATGGTGCACTGGTTAATGCTGATCTAATCACACTGTATTCAGCAAAAACTGTGCTGCAGTTAAATAAGTGAACAGCATGTATGTACAAGTTTGTATTTAGGAGAAAGCAAGAGTTATGCATGGTTTCAAAAATAATCATTTAAATAAGTCATGAAAATAAGACCATAAAACACATTGAGAACATTTGTTGACAAGACTTTTGTGAAAAAGATTATGTAACCCAGAGTTCTTGTGAGAATCTCAGCAGTTCATTGAATATTAAACAGTCAATCTGGCACCTACAGTCGTGCTAAATAAGTTTTGCTTTACCATTCTGATGTTTGCGTAAGTGTAATATTAATCCCTCTTATGGATCAAATCTCATTGATATGGTGTCGTATGCGAGAAGGTGTGAATGATCATAAGTAATGCTGTAATTTACACCAGAGAAGACAAAGCCCTGTCTAATGAGCTGCATAATAAGTCTTTCAGTCGGGTATGTGCCTGAGAGGGAAGTGCTACAAGAAAGAATGTGAGGACAAAAAAACATACATATATATATATATATATATATATATATATATATATATATATATATATTTATATATATATATATGTGTGTGTGTGTGTGTTTGTGTGTGTGTGTTCTTATCTTCTAATACAGTATAATTTCTTTCTCCACACTATGTTTTTTTCCATTACTTTGGTACAGTTCTATCTTAGTTCCAGAACTTTTGTGGGACTCTATATTGCTGTGCAGATCTCACAATGTTTCTGTCATTAAGTGTTGTTGTTTTCTCTGACTGATCTGTTTGTTTTTTATTTTTTTATAGACTTTTACTTTTACTTACTGACAGTGTTAATATTAAATGGTTGCTACACCCCTGCATTATTTCAATACTGACTTTTTGTTTAGAAGGCCATATGCAATGAGCTGTGAATGATCATGAATAATGCTACAATTCACACCAGAGAAGACAAAGACCTGCATAATCAGCTACACAATGAGCCTTTCAGTCAGACATGTAACTGAGAGGGGAAAAAAATGTGAGGACAAAAGTAATTAACTAAAAAATTTCTAAAATAAATAAACCTTTTTTTTATTTTCTCCCTAATTTAGTTGTATGCAATTGCTCCTCATCACTAGGGGGCTTCCACATTAAGGCTACTACTACCTTTCAGTCGGGAGGGCCGAATTTTCCTGCGAACTACGTGATGCCAGCCGACCGCATCTTTTTGCACTGCTTGCTCAGTTGGGGACGGCGTAACAAACTCGGAGGACAGAGTTATCCTTTTAACCATTAGCTTGCAATAAAGATGGTGCATAAGTTTTAAGACTAATTTTCTTGATCTATCAGAAAAAAATTTAGCTTTTTGGTAAAAAAAATTATACATTTCTAGAAATGCCTGACAATAAGCTTATTGTTTTCTTCTTACTTTAAAAGATTTTAGATAAAATAGACTAAATTCTGTATATTTGTACTTGATATGTCTTCTTTGATGTGAATTACAGCATCACATTTGGCCAAAAAGTAAACAAAAAGTGTTTTTGACATTATACTGTATATATATTGTTTATTAAAAAAATGAGTGAAGCAAAAACTCTAGGCTAAAGGATTTGGCTTGCAAAAGTCTTGTGACAAATGTTTTAAATGTGTTTTCTATTGTGTTCAATTATTGTTTTTTTTTATAACCAGGCATAAATGTTAAACCTGTACATACAGTACATGCTGCTAACATATTATTGTTTCCCAGTTGAATGAATATCCATTTAGTGCTGAATACAGTGTAATCAGACTTTAGACATTTATGTGTTATTGTACTGAAAAAAAAATAATAAAAATAAAATATATATATAAAAATGCATGTAAGAACGGCCCCAAAAACCCTTCTTACATGCATTTTTCCTGACAACAGCAAAAAGAACTTAAATTGCTCTGTTACTGTTACAATAATGCTACAATTCACACCAGAGAAGACAAAGACCTGGAGACAGGACACGCCCACACGCTATTCACATTGCTAACAGTCTGGGTAATCCACCTACAAGGCCACGCCCCCTGGACTATGCCATAAAAACCC
Source organism: Clarias gariepinus (assembly GCF_024256425.1). Lineage (NCBI taxonomy): Eukaryota > Metazoa > Chordata > Actinopteri > Siluriformes > Clariidae > Clarias > Clarias gariepinus. The sequence continues at coordinate 12,881,257 of NC_071124.1, forward strand.
AGAGTTTGCACACAGATTCAGTGAGTTTCCTACACGTTTGGAAGATGGCACGCTATACAGGTGAAGAAGCTCTTCAGGTGTCTCTGGACAGTGAGGAAGAATTGACCTTTTCCTCAGATGAAGATTGTGACTCCGATGAAGAACGGCTGCATTTTGAGGAGCGAATTGATCCAGCTGAGGATGATCCAGAAAGTTGTTACAATGAGTAAGTTATTAAATCTTATAGAATAATTCTAAATATGATAATATTTGCCTTGTTTTGGAATGTTTTTAACTTTACTTTCACTGTCACTTAAATGTGAGGTGTAAATGCTCATATAAGTAACTGCATGTCTTTAGCTTGTGTTTTCTTAATGCATGGCCATTAGTGATTGATGATGATGATAATACACAGTGTTTTCTTTTATTGTGTTGCTCATTTTTTTTCTTTTCTTTTTTTTATAAACAGTTTTGACAGTAAAAACAATCGGCCACCTGTTCGAAAGAGAGCAAAGATGAGCAAGCAGACAAGTCTATGGCTCATTCTATTTGTTCAAAATGCTTTCTTTTAACTCATTTATATTAAACTCTGAAAAGTTAGTTATCAACAAAGAAAAACACACCAGGGTTAATACCCTGCACATACTGTACTGTTTTAGCCAATTTGCCTTTTTGAACAGAAGACCAAAGACTGCCATGAAGTGCAAGACTTTGCAGAAGTGAAGTTGATTCATTTTCAATAACAAGAACAGACAACAAATATCTATTAAACAATACTAAAAAATATTTTAAGGCAATCGCAAAAGGACGCAAATATAAATGGACAGATGTTCAAGTTCAAGTTCAAGTAGGCTTTATTGTCATTACAACCATATACAGTTAGTACACAGTGAAACGAAACAACGTTCCTCCAGGACCAAGGTGCTACATGCAACATAAATTTACAACATAAATTAACAGAGACACTAAACTAGCTAACCAAGAGGCCTAGTTAGCTTGCTAGCAGAGACAGGACAGAGAGACCTAACATAAATTACAACATAAATTAACAAAAACTAACTAGCTAAGTAAGATTTTTATAGACAACAAAGTGCACGTGCAAATGTGCAAACAAGAGCAACAACAAAGTGACAGTGCGCAACCACGACATAACAGAACATAAAATATGGTGTTGAGGTAATGGGTAAACATAAACATTTCTTAAAACAGCAGCAAGAATTGAGGAATTAGTGCAAAATGTAGTCCAGTAATGATCATTGTGCAAAAGATTGTTAAAAACAGTGAAGCATTTACAGGTTGGTGTGTACGATAGTTTGGTGGTGTAGGTCAGTGTGTCTGCACTTGTGTTGATTAGTCAGTCCAGTCTCAATATTTTGAGGTAGTTGAGTTAAGCTGTATGATAATGTTTGTGTTAGTGTGTCTGTGTGTGTGTGTGTCTGTGTGTGTGTGTGTGTTTATCAGTCCAGTCCCTTTTTGTTGAGAAGGCGGATGGCTTGTGGAAAAAAACTGTTGCACAGTCTGGATGTGTGTGCCCGAATGCTTCGGTACCTTTTTCCAGATGGCAGGAGTGTGAAGTGTGTGTGAGAGGGGTGAGTCCGATCAGCCACAATGCTGGTGGCATTGTAAGATGGCGCCGGTGAGGTCGGCTGCCGTCACGACTGCTCCGACCACCTTTTCTTTGTTTTTGTTCTTTAAGTTAGTTTACAGCGTTTTAAAACCGGCAAAATTACCACCATGGGGTACATTAGTTATGATAGAGACACTCTTGTTTCTATTGGTATACAATGTACTCACAATTCGACGTTTTTAACTCCGGATCCGAGCTGGCCGAGTGAGATCCTGAGGGACAACAAAGGACGCGACGCGAAGCGGCGGCCCCGAGGGAAACGAGCCGGCGTCAGGAACAGGCTGAGAGCACGTGCACACCGCACACCTCTGCCTAGCATCCTGCTCGCCAACGTCCAGTCACTGGAAAACAAGCTCGATGACCTCAGGGCCAGGGTAAAGTTCCAGAGAGACATTCGGGACTGCAATTTCCTCTGCTTCACCGAGACATGGCTGAACCCAGCGGTGCCGGACCACGCCATCCAGCCGGCCGAGTTCTTCTCGGTTCACCGCATGGACAGGACGCGGGACTCGGGGAAGTCAAGGGGAGGCGGCGTGTGTTTAATGGTGAACAGCAGCTGGTGCAACAGCGCGAGCGTTGTTCCTCTCACACGCTCCTGCACACCAAACCTGGAACTACTGTCCATCATGTGTCGTCCTTTTTACCTTCCTCGGGAGTTTACATCGGTCATAATCAGCGCCGTTTATATTCCACCACAAGCGGACACGGACACTGCCTTATGCGAGCTGCATGAGGCACTCACACAGCACCAGACACAACACCGGGACGCTGCGCTTATTGTGACGGGGGACTTTAATAGTGCCAACCTCAAACGTGCAGCGCCAAACTTTTATCAGCACATCACCTGCCCCACCAGGGGCGAAAGGACACTGGATTATTGCTACACCACAGTCAAGGACGGTTACAAGGCACAATCTTGCCCACCGTTTGGTAAATCCGACCATGCCGCCATCTTCCTCATGCCAAAATACAAACAAAGGCTGAAACAGGAAGTTCCGGTTCAGAGGGAGGTCGCGCGCTGGACGGACCAATCGGTGGCCGCGTTACAGAACGCACTCGATGACGCAGACTGGGACATGTTCAGAAACAGCTCCGATGGTGACGTCAGCGTGTTTACGGAAGCGGTTGTGGGATTCATCGGGAAATTAGCGGACGATACCGTAGAAAAAAAGACTATTAAAACGTTTCCCAACCAGAAGCCGTGGGTGGATAAAACCATCCGCGACGCTCTGAGATCTCGCACCGCTGCCTACAACACGGGACTCGCGTCGGGGGACATGGAACCGTACAAGGCTGCGTCATACAGCGTCCGGAAGGCGGTGAAAGAGGCGAAGCAGCGCTACGGGAGGAAACTAGAGTCACAGCTCCAACAGAGTGACTCTAGGAGCCTGTGGCAGGGACTAAGGACAATAACGGATTATAAAGCACCAACATCCGGTATGATAAACGCAGACGTGTCTCTGGCAGACGAGCTGAACACTTTCTATGCTCGCTTCGAGGCTGCAGCTAAGGACGCTAGCGATGCTAATGCTAGCGGCGCTAACGGCTGCAGACAGGAAGTCACTGCCAGCACCGGAAGCGCGTTCATCATCACCGAGCATGACGTGAGGAGAGCCTTCAAGAGAGTGAACACCAGGAAAGCAGCAGGACCAGACGGCATCTCAGGCCGTATTCTCAAAGCCTGCGCAGACCAGCTAGCACCTGTGTTCACTGAGATATTTAACATCTCTTTATCTCAGTCGGTGATCCCCACATGCTTCAAAGAGTCCATTATTGTTCCTGTCCCAAAGAAACCTCATCCTGCTTCCCTCAATGATTATCGCCCTGTAGCCCTCACTTCAGTAGTGATGAAGTGCTTTGAACGCCTGGTCAGAGACTTCATCATCTCTTCACTACCAGACACACTCGACCCACTACAGTTTGCTTATCGTCCAAACCGTTCCACGGACGATGCAATCTCTTATCTCCTCCATACATCTCTCACTCACCTGGACACTCGGGGGGGGAATTATGTGAAAATGCTCTTCATCGACTACAGTTCTGCATTTAATACCATAATTCCCTCCACACTTACCACCAAGCTGGAGCACCTGGGACTCAGCTCATCTATGTGTCAGTGGATCTCCAACTTCCTAACTGGCAGACCACAGGCAGTAAGGATGGGCGGACATGTCTCAGCCTCCCTCACTCTCAGCACTGGAGCCCCCCAGGGTTATGTTCTGAGCCCCCTGCTGTACTCTCTGTACACCCACGACTGCGTGGCCACTACCAGCTCCACCACCATCATCAAGTTTGCTGACGACACTGTTGTGGTGGGCCTGATCACGAACAACGATGAGACGGCCTACCTGGAGGAGGTTGGAAATCTGGAGAACTGGTGCCAGAGAAACAATCTCCTCCTGAACGTCAGTAAGACAAAGGAGCTGATAGTGGACTTTAGTACAAAGCAGGTGAGGAACTACCAGACCCTCGTCATCAACAGGAGCCCAGTGGAGAGAGTGGACAGCTTCAGATACCTCGGTGTTCACATCACGCAGGACCTGGCATGGTCCTGTCACATCAACACCGTGGTAAAAAAGGCCCGACAGCGTCTCTACCACCTCAGACGCTTGAGAGACTTTAGACTGCCCTCCAAGGTGCTCAGGAACTTCTACTCCTGCACCATCGAGAGCATCCTGACGGGAAATATCACGACCTGGTTCGGGAACAGCACCATGCAGGACAGACGAGCTCTACAGAGGGTGGTGCGATCAGCTGAGCGCATCATCCGCATCGAGCTCGCTGACCTGCAATCGATTTACAGCAAGCGGTGCTTGACCAAGGCCAGGAAGATCGTGAAGGACCTCAGCCACCCCAATAACGGACTGTTTACTCTGTTGCGGTCTGGGAAGCGATTCCGCTCCTTGAAGGCCAACACAGAGAGACTGAGGAGGAGCTTCTTCCTGCAGGCGATAAGGTCTCTCAACCACAACCACACCACTATGCAGAACTACACAATATCTATCAATCTTCTTACATCCATGAACACTATGGACAATTACACGCTCACCTTCCTTCATATATACACTACATGTCGTACGTTACATCCTGGACCATTGCACAAAGACACTTTAATAACTTTGCACACCTACCTTCACAACTACACTACATTTTACAGTTTTACGTTTACATCCTGGACCAGTGCACAAAGACACTTTAATAACCTCTGCACTAAGACACTTTGCTCTATGCATATTTGCACACACCGTACAGTATATTTCAATTTCCACAGTATATTTCTATTTTGTAGATCATATTTCTATTTTTATTTCTAGTTCAATTTTTTTTCCTAGCACATTTCTATTTTTATTTTTAGTTCTATTTTTCCTAGTTTAATTTAATTTTTTTATTTAATTTCTATCGTATTTCTTTTATTCATATTTATTTCTTATTTGTAAAATTTAACTCTCTTTTAGGGTCAATGGCAGTCGTATAATGCATTTCACTACATTTCGTACTGTGTATGTTTGTGTATGTGACAAATAAAAATTTGAATTTGAATTTTTTGCGGATGCAGCGTGTGGTGTAGATGTCTTCAATAGAGGGGAGAGAGACCCCGATGATCTTCTCCGCTGTCCTCACTATCCGCTGTAGGGTTTTGCAGTCCGATATGGCACAATTCCCAAACCAGACAGTGATGCAGCCGCTCAGGATGCTCTCGATAATTCCTCTATAGAAGGTGATCAGGATCGGTGGTGGAAGCTGGGCCTTCCTCAGTCTTCTTAGAAAGAAGAGACGCTGTTGGGCTTTCTTGTGTAGGGAGCTGGTGTTGAGGGACCAGCTGAGGTCCTTCTCTAGGTGGACACCCAGGAATTTGGTGCTTTCGACGATTCCCACAGAGGAGCCGTTGATGCTCAGCGGAGAATGGTCGCCTCGTGTCCTCCTAAAGTCAAAAACCAACACCAGATGTCAGCGTTCCTGAGATGTACCGCTACATCGGGCTCGTATTTTACACGGCCAAGATGAAGTTGCTCTCCATCAGCGACTACTGGCGACAGAACAGCATTTTATCATCAACATTTCCAGGTACGGTTATGTCAAGGGACAGATACCGGACGATTTCATGGAATCTTCACATGAGTCACCCAGATGCAGACAAGGAGAATGACAGAAAGAGGGGCACAGCTGAACATGATCGTCTGTTCAGGGTTAAACCTCTTATGGACACTATCCGTCAGGCTTGCAAAGATACGTATAATCCTAGAAGAAATTTAGTTGTGGATGAAAAAATAGTGGCAACTTGGTGCGGCTTCAAATTGTTTGTTCTCGCTGATTCCTCAAATGGATACACTATGGACTTTACTGTGTACACAGGAAACAACAACTTTCCCACAGGCCATGGACTATCATATGATGCTGTGACATCTCTTTTGGATCGTACAGTTTTAGGCTCTGGGTAGCATTCCGCTGTCCTCACTATCCGCTGTAGGGTTTTGCGGTCCGATATGGCACAATTCCCAAACCAGACAGTGATGCAGCCGCTCAGGATGATACATGGACGATTTCTACACAAGTCCAAAACTCCTCAAAGACTTGCTTACCATGAAGTTTTACCATAATTCACTCTCTGAAATGTCTGCTAGAGAATCCATCAGGTGGATTAGGGACGGACCGCTTGTATTTGTGAAGTGGATGGACACACGAGAGGTATCTGTCTGTTCTACCATCCATTCTGCTTACACAGGAGACACTAGGCAGACGAGGGTGAACTCACAAGGCGCATGGAGGACAAAGACATTTCCATGTCCTGCACCTGTGACTGCATACATTCAGCACATGGGTGCCGCTAACCTGTTGCCGTCTGATCTGCTGTTACTACTACGCCTCACAGCACAAAACAATGAAGTGGTACAGGAAGGTTTTTCTACACTTCTTGGACATTGCTGCCACCAACGCTTTCATTGTGTATAAAGAACTGGATGGTAACTTGTCCCACAAAGAGTTTATGGAGCAACTCATCACAGAGCTTTGTGACTTCTCAAAGGAAGTCGCACCAAAACGGCTCAGCAGTGACCATGTACCAGTTCCAGGAGCTCAGCTAACCTCAGATGCCAGGAATGTTGCCACTGCTGGTCGCAGGAACTGTGTGCATTGCAAAGCAGTGCATGGGAAGCGACATAAAACCCCATGGAAATGCCTGGCATGCGACGTTCACCTGTGTCTTCAACTGAACAGGAACTGCTTTCAAGACTGGCACAGAGATGTGTGTAAGAGTGACAGTGTATAGGATTTAAGATTGGGCTTTTACAACCATATCAACTTTTTTTTTTTATCTTGCACTGTCTTTGTTTATTACAAACCTGAATGTCTGTTTTTTTTTTATCTTTTTCTAAATTATTTTGTATGCTCCTGAGATTCTCAGGTGAGTCTCAAGTTATTTTTCATGACAGTTATATTCTAAATAAACTCCAAACAAACATTTATTTTTCTTTCTTTTGTCTTCTTGCTTGTTGCATTTCTCCCTTATTCACATACCTGACTCAGAGGCTCATTATGCAGCTCATTATGTGGGGTTTTATCTCCTCTGGTGTGAATTACAGAATTATTCATTATCATTTACGCCTCCTCGCATACTGTATGTCCTTCTAATGAATGAGTTAGCAGGATAGATTCAGTATATTTGTACTTTGGCCTTTCAAACAAAACATATTTTAGAAAAAGTAAATCTATATATTGTTCTTTTGTGAATGAGTGAACAGGATGATTTTTTCATCATTGAAACAGATTTTATGGCGTTATTTTAGTGGCTTTTTTCAGAAACCATGCATACCTGTTATGTTCTCCACAATACAAACTTGCGGAATTAGACTTTAGACATTATAGGTTTATAAGAAACTGAAAAATTTACAAATATAATTTGAAATGTTCCATTATGGTTAAAAATGATGTATGTAGTCAGCACCAATATTCATGTATAATGAAGCTTGATTGATGTTAAAGAAACAGATGTGTTAAGGACACATTCTGCTACCAACAGCAGCCTGAACGGTTGCATTAAGCTGTTTGGGTCAATAGATTCATGCTATTTATAAACAAAGTTTGACACTACAATTTGCATATTGTAACAAAATTAAGATCCATCGGTGAGCGGACCAGTGAGTGTTGTGTCTAATCTCCAATGTAAAGTTTTTGTGAGCCTGTTTCCTCTCAAGCCCCAAATTCAGGTTGTTGAATGATAGATGATGAACCCAATGTTGCAGCTCATCAACCACAAAGTTATTCCTCAGAGAATCCAAAAGGTGGGTCCAAAAATTGCAAGATTCTAATAGTAGCAAGTCTGGGTAGACCTCAGAGTAGGACAGACCATGTGCTCACAGCTGGAAAAATAACTGCTGAATACTTTTAATTCACATTTATTTATATAGCACTTTTAACAATGGTCATTGTCTCAAAGCAGCTTTAAAGCCAAGGGTGAAGGCAACAGTGGCAAGAAAAAACTCCTGGAGATGGCAATAGGAAGAAACCTTGAGAGGAACCAGACTCAATCAGGGAACCCATCCTCATTTGGGAGATAACGGATAGAAATTATATAACATCATCATGTGTGTTAGGCAGCTAAAAGTTCAATATAACAGAAGTTATTTAAAGTATCATGAAGTTGAGTTCAGCACAGGGACGAGTCAGTAGGTGCAGAGGGCAGATTAGGTCTGGATCACTGGGAGCACAGGAGCATGTGTAGCACCAAACCATCATGAATCAAAATCCAGCTAGAACTGGTCCCTCTCTGGATGCCTTAGGATCCTCGCAGGGTTGGCCTTTGTCTACTGAAGCTGGCACAATCTCCAGATGCCTCAGGATGGGTAGACAAATAAAGAACAGATGGAGTAATCTATGTATTTTGTCACTATCTGGAAAAGAAATGCAATTTCAGGTCACATACTGTATGTTTCATCCCAGTTTCCTCCAGATGTTTATGTAAATGTGTAATTTGATTACATCTCACAAATGCACAAAATGCATGTGGGAGAAAAACAGTTTATGTATGAACCTGTCCAAATTGCTAGAGATTGTTTATTTTGTACCAACAAAACAACATTTTGGACCACTGGCAATTAACACAGTCTTAAACCTTTAAAAATATGCCCTGTATTCTAGTAGAACTGCAACTTTAACTAGATAATTTACTAATTAACCCTCAACTGCTCAGATGTATAATGAGATAAAAATGTAAGTCGCTCTTATCCATGATTTTTGTGTTAAAAATGTTTCGTAAGAGTACTTCTACACTGAACAAAGAAAAAAAAAGAAAAAGAAACGGTCACAATTTCTGAAGGTCAAATTAATAACTGTATAAAGTGTGTGAAATGGTGCTGCCACCTGGTGGTGTGAGGGCTCTCTCACAGGCAATAGAAAGCCAAAAGTCTTTCACTGCTGATAGAGTCAGAGAAAGAATGATTGGTCAAAAAGTCACACACTCATTTAAATTCATTTAATTACTTTTATCTTTGATTGCAGCACACAAGGTGGTGGTCAGTTCATGTGTGAAAATGATTCCTCAGGCTCCCAGTAACAATCTTTCACAATTTTGCCTGTGCAAAAGGAAGAGAAACTCCATAGATGTGATATGCTGGTCATTTAGTATATTAGTATAAGGTCATCAGCTGACTTTATTACATTTATAAGTCTAAACCTGAGCAACTAAAGCAGCCCTATACACATAACATTGCCTCCAGAAGCTTGTACTGTACAGTGGCACATTCTTACCCAGATGTTCATCGCTCTGTAATACCTGGACTTATCAGATCACATTTCACTCATTTTTTTATACTCACATTTCTTATCACATTTTACATAAAATTCTAGTCTTTAATGATTAGTCTCAATAACATGCTGTTACACACAGCAGTTTAATCCCAATCCTGTAAGTTTTTAGCACATAGTGCTTACTTTCACAATTATACATAGCTATGTTTTTTTCCTGTTGATTATTTTACCAAACAACAACAGATTAGATTAGAATAAAATAGATTTCAACTTTATTGTCATTTTGCAGTTTTTATTAAGCGGTTTCCAATCAAAACAGAATCAAAATGAAACATGTAAATTTGGAGATTTAGAATAAGCATGATAATTCTACGAGAATACAGAGCATATTTTTAAAGGGTTAAGCCTGTGTTGATTGCCAGTGGTCCAAGTTGGCACAAACTAAACAATCTCTAGCAATTTGGTGATGTTCATACATCAACAAACTGTTTTTTCCCACATGCATTTTGTGCATTTGTGAGATGTAATTAAATCCCAAATTTACATAAACATCTGGAGGAAATTGGAATGAAATATTCAGTTGGTGACCTGAAATTGCATTTCTTTTCCAGATGGTGGTGACAAAATACATAGATTACTCCATGTATTCAGCTGTAATTTTTCCAGCTGTGAGCACATGGTCTGTCCTACTCTGAGGTCTTTTAGACTTGCTACTATTAGAATCTTGCAATTTTTGGACCTACTTTTTGGATTCTCTGAGGAACAACTTTGTGGTTGATGAGCTGCAACATTGGGTTCAACCTCTATCATTCAACAACCTGAATTTGGGGCTTGAGAGGAAACAGGCTCACAAAAACTTTACATTGGAGATTAGACACAACACTCACTGGTCCGCTCACTGATGGATTATGATGGAGCATGCAAATTGTTGCGGCAAAATTTGTTTATAAATAGCATGAATCTATTGACCCAACCAGCTGAATGCAACCGTTCAGGCTGCTGTTGGTAGCAGAATCTGTCCTTAACACATTTCTTCCTATAACATCAATCAAGCTTCATTACACCCGAGTATTTGTGCTGGCTACGTACATAAATTTTTTTAACCATAATGAATCATTTCAAATGATTTTCCTTTTGTAATTACATGTTTTGGGTGGATAAGCCAGGTTTGCATAGCAAAAGCACCCCAATGGTCCATTTATACCAGCCCCAAAGCAAATCACACCATTTTTCTTTTTACAAAACTTTCATTGCAAATGATATCATGTGTATGAAAATTTATACAATTTCAGAATTTCATATTATTGGTTAGCTTTCTTTTGGTTTTATAGAAGTGTGTAATTAAGCTGACATTAAATTCACAAGTATGTACCAAACCTGATGAGACTTGTTATCCTAGCATGATTTCAAAATCTTCCCAGGAGTATTTTGTGACATTATTAAAAGCTTGGCTTTCTCCTTAAGATTAGGTACCATTACCCACTTCTTCTCCATAAAGATCCAAAAAAGCAGAGGATATAGTGTCTTTTATGTGTGAGGTTGTACTTGGTCAGGGTGTAGTTAGTGCAGGTGTCCTGCTCCAGTGTAGAAAAATACCTGCAGAATACCTGGTTAGTTGAATTCACTGTGGTATCTCTTCTGTCGCTTTACACAAAACTTTCTAGCACTGCTGAAAATGTCAGGAATTTATTTATACAATTAGTAAATTTTTTTGTGATCCACTGTGAAATACGTCTATGTATTAGCCCATACAAAGCATTTATGTTTATTTTCCTTTCTTCAGATGTGCTGCTTGCATTCTTTCAAACCACTACTAACTAGCTTCTTTTGAAAGCTTCTTTATCGGTTTACAAAGCTTCAAATGTCATAAAAACTTTTGTTTTGCTTAATATTACTTATCTTTTTTTTTAAGCAAAAAAAGTTTGACTCCAGACATGTTTAATCTACCCATCATTTGATGCTGAGAAAGCTTATATTTGCTTAGGATAATGTTTAGTATTTGACCTCTGACATTTTTCTTTGTTCCAGGGTGCTAATAAGAGGATTGCTGTAACTTTTCCCATTATGGCACAATAATACCAGTTTAGAGAATGGGAGAATTTGGATTTGCATTACACACTAGATTCATACAGTGGCTTAGTTGACCCTGTTGCCTTCCACCTTCAAATCCTGTCTTGGGTCTGTGTGAGTTTGCATGTTCTCCTTGTGTTTTGTGGGTTTCCTTCCACATTCCAATGACATGCAGAATAGGTTAATTGGCATTAAGCGTGTGTGTGTGTGTGTGCCCTGAGATAGATCGGTACCCTGTGCAGGGTGTACCCTGCCTTGTGGCCAAAGTCTCCTGGGATAGGCTCCCCGGCGACCCTGTACGGGATAAGCCGTGTAGAACATGATTGCATGTTTAAAACCAGCAGTTTCTAAATAGAATATAGAAATGTAAATGGTGCCAAAGTTAGACTGTATGAATCTAGTCTTCAGTCGGGGATAGCAAGAAATCAGCCATAGCATCACTTCCTGCAATTATGTGTACTTTTCTTTTGTTCCTTGAAAAAACTTGTACCACAAACAAACAAGCACATTTGGACTTCTCTTGTCATATGCCACCAGATCACGTAAACGTGTGTGATTTATTTAGGACGAGGGTGTGCTCGGTCATATAACAAGTTCATGTAAATATCTGGAAACGTCCAAACGTGTACTACACCCTGTAGATGACGTCAGACAGGAACAAAACTTTGGTGCTGAAAGGATAGGAAACGTCACCAGACTGCGTTTGGGCGTAGCGCGCATGCGCAGGTGACTCCTGCTTTTTCCAGGCTAGTGCGGCGGCAGGCGAACCGCAGAGAGAGAGAGAGAGAGAGGGAGAGAGATTTTGGGAGGGTACAGTCTTAACTTAAAGAAGAGGGAAATCCGCAAAAGTGACACGCGGCAACGGCTTTAGCTCTGTGTATGGCGCACTGACGCGGCTCTGATGGGAAGATTTCGCGTCTCCAGCTGTGCTTGAGTCTCTGCCGCAGCCTCGGGATAATGCCGGAGAAAGGCTGAGAACTACCGCAGCTCCCTGCGTTCAGCCGCTGGATGGATTTCGGCCCACAGTAGAGAAACGACGGAATGGTTTTCTCCGTTAGAGCGGAACATCCTGGCGCGCGCCTCCGCGGTCTACAGAAGGCGGGGCTGTGAGAGCTCGAGGAGCGCGCGGTTATTTTTGGGAGGCGAATTGCGCGTTGAGAGAAATGCCATCAGCCGGGATTTTCCCGTAGTTCTGCGCTGCTTGACCGTGTGGAAGTAGTGATGGAAGACGCGGGAGGCTCCAGGAGGACGTTCATCGTCCCGACCATCAAACAGTTTGATCACTACGACTTTACGAGGGCCAAAATAGCGTGCAGCCTGACGTGGCTCGTGGCCAAAGCCTTTGGCTCAGGTGGGTGGCACATCGCGATACACCATTTCCACGAGTGAGGAAGAATATGGTAGAAAGAAACACAAGTTTTCCAGGCCCGTGATTGGATGAGCAGTGTCGTTTAGATAAGCAGTGACTGTATCAAAGGGCTGTTTCCCGGTTTCCCCTCCCGCACATGATGCGTCTCCAAGGTTACGTCCTAAACTGCAGTGTGCGTTACTAAAGGCGATGTCACCACTATTAATGTGCACTGATGTATTGATTATGGTATTAAGCAATTACCTAAAAGGCTGTTTTTATTTTGTGTATTCATCCTCTTTTATTATAGTGCAAAACATAACTCACGTCTATATGACAGGGTGCCAATCAATCACAGAGCGCACACACTCACATGTTTATTCACACACTAGGACCAATGGGAAAACATGCAAGCTTCATGCACAAAGACCCCCAGGTGGGAGTCGAACCTGGACCCTGAAGGTGCAAGGCGACAGTGCTAACCATTAAGCCACCTTATTCGCCTTACTGCAAAAGATATTTCTCTAAATATTATCAATTGCAACAATGGTGTAACCCCATTATTTGCTTCATACTGTATAAAACTGTGAAACCCAAAAGAAACTGAACACATGCGTGTCATGAATGACTAGAAAACATTCATAATATTGTGGAATGGCAATGTGAGGATGTGCTGCTTAGAACTTGGACATCACTTTTTTGCCACATGACCTGCTATTAGTCACCTGTATCAGTTTAATGTTTATTCTGTGATGTTGACCCTCTTATATTTGATTAAAATCTTTGTCTTGGTTGCTTAACCCCCCAACCTCCTAAACCTCTCAGTACATACCGAAAAAGTTAAAAGTTTGGACACATCTTCTAATTCAATGTTTCTAATTTTATGTTTAGTGATCTTTTTTTTTTTTTTTACATTCTAGAACAATACGGGTGATTTAAAAACTTTGAAATAACACATGGAATTCTGAAATTAAATAACAACAACAACTACAGTCAGTTGTTATTTAAGGACACGAAGATCAGCTGTTCTGGAATATTTCTTGCAAAAACAGTTATCGTCAAGTGCTTTTGCAAAACCCATCAAGCACGATGATGAACTTGGTTCTTATGAAGACCTTTCCAGGGAAAAGGCCAAAACTTAACTCTGCTGCAGAGGAGAAGGTCATTTAGTGTTACCAGCCTCAAAAATTGCCAATTTACAAACAGCACATCAGATAAGGGCCATTTACATTAGGCTTTACAAAGAACTCAAATTACCTGCACAGAGCGCTGACTTTGACTCCTTTAAACACCTTTAAGATAAACTTTAAGGTGATTGACTGGAAATATTTTCCAGCATACTAAGACGTGAATAGGGTTTTAGTCCTGGAATAGGATTTTGCAAAAAGTACATCCAGGGAGAGTGGTCACGAGTTTACAAACTTTTGGTCATATAATGTAGGACTGAATATAGGTAACTCTTATTTAGTGTTTGAATGTATTTTAGTTAATTTAAGTATTTTAATATGTTAACAGTATAGAATGTCCAGAAAACATAAACAGCTGATGTGGTGTCTTGTGGTAAAGCAGCACAGCATACCACAACACAGAGCCCCAGTGGAGTGAGCTAAAATAGGAAGGCCTTTGGTGGCTGTGTGTGTGTGTGTGTGTGTGTTGGAGTAAGGTCAATACGAGGGCTGCCTGTTTTTTCTATCAGAATCTAAACCAATACAAGTTAAATCTCGGTCAAGTACTGTTGATTTTAGATTTATAATGTTTATATAAGGCAGTGACAAAAGTGGAAAAAGTAACTGTAATCTAGTCATCTTTACAACATTTCATGACATTTTTTAAGTCAAACACAACATGTGAAAACTGTCCTGTTTTTGTGCTCTAACATTTTATTCGACTGTTTTTAAATCCACAGTGAATTAGACTGAAATGAAGGGTGTGACTGTATGCAAAAGCCACGTCTTTGTTTGCACCTTGGTTTAGAAGTCACATTTTGATATGTTTCCATTACAGTGAAAAAGAAAACATGTAATTTCTTTTAATTTATTATGAATTAAACATGTAAAAAAAAGAGGCAAATTGGCCATAATGCCTTGAACCCATGGATACACATTTTTTTCTTCAAATTTTTTTTTCATCTTTGCGCCTTTAATTTGTTTATTATTATTTGTTATATACTATTGTTTATTAGTCTTTGCCCATCGCTTTTCATTGGCAGTTTATTGGAAAACTTAAATGTTTCCAGACAGAAGACCTGAAGAAAACAAGAGAGTCTTCAACGTGTTGCTTTTCAGTCACCATACTTTCGAGGCTGTATAACTGAACATGTGCTGATTCAGTTGTTAAGTCCGTTATGGAATCGTTTAGGAGTTTCCCCCATGACCATGTATACAGGATAAAGTGGTATAGACGATGAATGAGTGAGAGTGAGTGGTTAAGATCCCTGAAATGTGGTTGAAACAAAAAATAATTAGTGAGGATGACTTAAACGCTTGGTGAAGTTACATTGTAAAAAATACAGTAGACGGTAGCCATTACAGCTATGTTTAATAGTGAAAGAAAGCATATTGTGATTGTTACAGAATTGAATGTAAACAGCTGTGTGGCCACAAGAAAAATATTTTTAGTGAGGCTAATCAGAAAAAAGGGTAAGAAAGGAAACACATGAATATGCATCATGCATAGTGACCACCGTACAAGTCTCTGGAGGCATCTGAGGGTGCTTCAGTTGGTCAGCTCTTGGCTCAGAAACTGAAAGTCAGCTGAAGACCTTAATGTACCGAATGAACGGGTAATCACGTGATGCGGGCACATTCCATAACAACGGATAGCAATGCCAAGGTTAATCAGGCTAAAATGAAAGTGCTTCTGCGAGCATGAGTATCATTTTCACACATCAGTAGCCACCGCATTGAAAGCCGTTATCAAAGATAAAGGTGGGCAAAAGAAATTAATGTGTGACTTTTCCTCAGGAGTGCCACGTAGGCATAATCTACATGGGGTGCTACTCAAAATATTTTTTATTTTAAAGATAAGATGTATAATATGTATGAATTTTATGTAGTGGCTTATGGCATTTAACAGAAATCTAAATATTTAATTGAGGTTTACAATAGACGGTGAGCATTGATGTATATTGATTGTTTATCCTGATCTATGATGATTTTTTCTTAATGTTGTCCCTTTTTCCACCCTCTACGATTTTTGGACCTGTATCCTGTCTGAATCACCACATCAGTGTAATAGCTCTGCTGACTGTTGAGGGAAACAAACACAGGAAGTGTAGCCATTCATAGTACCCAGTTTCTCCACACTTCTAACTAAGAAGTTCGTGTCCTATCCAGTTAATGAGTATAATTGACTTAATGCTAGTTAATGAGTTTGAGCTGCCAGGTTAGAATTAGCAAACTTAGCCCTGGCTTAAAGATGCGGCATGCCATTGTCTCTGCTGCAGACCTGTAGTACTACACCAAGAATGTTGCCCTCTACAAAATGTCTTGTATTCATGACTGTTTATGTTACATCACAGTGCCCTTAGGAGTGTGTTCAAGATTAGGCCGAGCCTGCATGCTAGCATGTGACTCAGGACAGAGCAGCACTTGTCTGGTGTAAGTGTATAATTGCGGCAGAACTCTATTCAATGCCGTGCTACTGGGGATGACTGTTCCAAGTTAGAAAACAAGGAGTGTTCATAAAATCTTATATACTTTGTCTGTATTTCATCTCATTCAGATTGTTCATGAGGGACCGACCAAACCTCTACATTATAAGAATTAGCTTCGCTATGAATTTTAATGATAACTTAGCATTGTCACTTATTGAAAAAGGTAAACATTTGAAAGCTGTTTGCAGTTACTTTTATGGAAAAAAGAAATGTTTTTTTGTGGTTTTGTATTTTTAAGGCAAATATTCTTTATGAAATCATGCACTTGTCTCCTTTGTAAGAAGAGCTCAGACACTAAAGTAAAATGTTTACTTTTGGCTCTAGTGAGTGTAAAAGTCTCTAATCTCACAATGACAACACGTTATAAGAGATGCTGAAGAGCTGCAGAAAAAATCCTTATCATTCCATATCATATAACCAAGCTTTACACAGCTTTATACCTAAACGATTCTAACTGTTAAGAGTTGTTTCTCTTTTATGAGATTTATCTGCACAGTCCGTAATAGAGCATTCCACTGAGAGGAATGCTTCAGGCTGACTCTCTTTGTGTGGTTCCACTTCCGGAAAGAGCCATTTCCTGTCTCTTTCCTCTCCCATGACTGACACACACAAAGAAGAAAACAACTTTTTAGGAGCAGGTTAAGGAAGCTTGTGTCTGTTTTTGTGGAGGTGGTGTTTCTTTGGATACCTACTTACTTATGTAGAAAAAAAAATAGCTCTTTGTATTGTGACCTTGAGTGACTCATGTACTTCTGGGTCTTTAAACTGGGTCTCTAAACTGCGCTTTACATGCACTTCATCTCGTAGGTTTCTATCCAATAACAGACGAGACCAAGCCCTTGTGACCAATCCTAACAGGGAGGGTGGGATTTCTTAAACTCATACCAACAAATAAGAAACAAGTTGAATAACCTTAATTCAATTTAGCAATCATACGTTTAATTATTTCATGAATATCATTATTATCTATACATTACTTAATAATGCAGAAATATAGTTTAGACTGACTGAGATTTAATAATTAAGAAATATTGTACTGAATTGTGCTGCAAACACACGATTTGAGTCCCAACCATGTGCTCTAGGTTTCTAACCAAGATTTCTTAACCTCACATAAGCTTGCTTTAATTGTTTTGCAATTCACTTTACAAGAAATGAACAAAAACAAAGAGAATCTGTCTAGCAGTGGCCATCCTTACATTGACCAGTATCTACTGTTTGGCAAGGATTCCATTTTTTTCTTTATATTTTTTCCTCCTGCGTCTCTTAAGGGGCTCAGTTGGTTTCAGATGGACCATTATAAAAATCACAGCATGATAAGCAGACAATCCAGTACAACCTGTTAACTGTAGGTTGTTGGTGTGTGTTTATGAGGATAATGATAAATTGCATATGACAGTGTACTGACATGCACATATTCCTTTACTTGGTCAGGATAACTGCTAGAATACTTTTAACAAATATGGTAAGATGATCATCTCTACATTCTGGTCTTATACTCTCTTTTAGTATGTTTTTTTTTAATGGACATTAAATGGACAGGATTTAACATGACATACAGAGTGGCTCTTGAGGACCATCGTTGACCTTTACCAATGGGTGTACATTTAAACAGCACCTGATTGATGTTTTAATTTAAAAAATTAATATGTATTATATGGACATTTACAATCTCTTAATGTCTCTTAAACATGAATTTTAATTAACCAGAATAATGGTATACAAGCCAGCAGTAGTTGTATTCACTTTGACTTTAATTACTCGGATCACAACACAGACCAGAATACTGTGTGTATACTGTGTGTATACTGTGGTGTGTTATGGAAAGTGAAGTTTAGAGCTTGTTGAGAAGATGTGACTTATAAATCAGTTGAAATTAATCTGAAAACAAAAACCGTCAAATAAATGCAGCCAAAGGAACTATTTGTCACTTTTTTTTTAAAGGAAAGAATGCCAGATGACCATGGAGAGCATGTGTGTTCGGAGAAGTGATTTTCCCACTGAATAAAGTGGTTTACCTGATCAAGAACACCCTCCAGAGGGTGAGCATGTTTGTGCCAAAGTCAGCAATCAAGAGAAAGCTTCACTGGAGTGAATACACAGGGTTTACCACATAATTTAAACCTTTGCTAACCCCTTAGAACATTTTATTGCCCAAAAACTTTTAAAAAATAATGCTGTTTGGGAAAACATCATATGAACACATCACACAAAGAGAAACTTGTAGTAGAATGATGGAAGAGTATGGAAAATGTTCATGATCATCTCATCATATGGTGGTATAGTATGGTACAGTATGTCAGAGCATCACCAGCCAAAGAACACAGAGCCTGGTGATGTCTGTGGGTTTTGGACGTTAAGATACTTTTATTGATAATTGTTGTTTTTTGGTTTGGCTATAAATATCTTTAAATTATAGTTGAAAGTCCGTCCTTTTTAGATCTTTAAGTTTTCCTGTGAATGTCATTTCCCTAATATTTTTGCATCAGACTGCACATGTACAGCAATAAATTAGGGAAAAAAATGCTCAATAAGCTAATGTCACACTAATGTATCTGTAGTAGGTATTTTAAACTTGTATTTATTTTTTTAATACTGTGATATTTTAAATGAAATCCAGTTAAAGGATAAAGCACTACAACTAGGTGATCAAACAATAAAATAATTTTAAGTAAACATTTATTATATTTATTATCTTTTTTATGAATCATTTTTTATAATATTTTTTTTGTAGATGCACTTCATCATGCTTGTACAATTGAGTGCAGTGTCTCAGGACCCTTAAGTAAGTAACCAGAGATGAAGTTCACCGGGTAAACCGAAAAAGCACATGTTCAGGGGCTTAGATTCCATATTTTAAGAGAGGAAAAAAGCATGGATCACCCCCAATTTTTCAACAGTCTAAACAGTTCAACAAAGTCATTGGTTGCTGGTGATTCTGTCCATGAAGAAATCATGTTGTCTATAAAGTGTTCATAGAACCACCGTTACATATTTACCAAGCTTTTTATTTTATCAGCCTCAAACTGCTCAGGGGCTCCAGGTGTAGGGTGATAGCAAGGTTAGGAGCAGCAGCTGCAATCATTTCCTGGATTGGCACATCTGGCCTGCTTGTACATGGTGCTGTATGGTAGGGTTGGGCAATTAATCAAAACTGACATCCAGCACCCCTAATTAACATATTCTTGCCTATGTCGATAATTTCTTTTTTTTCTTTTCTATTTAATTCTTTAAATTATTTTTAAAAAATGTTAATACTTTTCCCACTGTGTTCTCATTAGTGATGAAAAATTTAAATCATTTTAGTGACTCTGTTCTTTGAATGTCGTTAATCAAAATGAACAAATCTTTTTTTTAATTGTTTGGTTCATTTCGTTCTTTTAAACAGAAATAAAATAAAATGTTACATTCTCAATAAATAGACCCCCCAACACGTGGCCAAACTTTGCCTATAGTTCCAATAATAATAATATTACAATGCAGCCTATCCGTCTCTGACCTGTTTCTCTTTATTTTGTGTGTATGTATGTGTAGACTGTATTCCAGTGGAGTTGGAGGAGCCATTCTATAAGGACCAGTATGAGCAGGAGCACCTGAAGCCTCCGGTGGCATCTCTGCTGCTGTCAGCCGAACTCTACTGTAGGGCTGGCAGCCTGATTCTGCGCAGTGATGCTGCTCGACCCCTGCTGGGTCACAACGGGGTCATCCAGGCTCTGGCTCAGAAAGGCCTGTACGTCACTGACCAGGAAAGACTCGTCACTGAGAGAGACCTCTGCAA
This sequence comes from Clarias gariepinus, assembly GCF_024256425.1. Lineage (NCBI taxonomy): Eukaryota > Metazoa > Chordata > Actinopteri > Siluriformes > Clariidae > Clarias > Clarias gariepinus. The sequence goes on from NC_071124.1 coordinate 12,901,457, forward strand.
AACACCCATCCAGATGGTAAGGAATTTCTTTTTTCATGTTTTTATAGTAATCTCCACTTCTTTTTTTCCCCCTTAATATTATTATTATTATTAATAGATCGTTCGTGACTTCCATATCCTGGTGTGTGCTGCATCATTATTGTGTCCTGTATAGGACTGGGTATCGTTTAAGACTTTTTGACACCAATACCTCGACTTCAATACCGGTTCCTGAACTTTCTTTGTTACAAATTTTGTAAAATCCATTTTAACAAAAAAATAAATACATTACACCATATGGAACATATTGTGAGTAGGACTGCAACCAACGATTATTTTAATAATTGATTAGTTGGGCGATTATTTTTTCGATTAATCGGATTAACCTAAACGCTTCTTTAATTTGATGTTTTGCTCATAACTATAAAAACATAAATCAGGTTATTATTAATGCATAAAAAAACTTTTAAAAATGCAAAAGCCACATATAGAGTTTAATGATCTTTAATTTTGACATTTTTAACCTTAAATGAAATGTAGTATATAATATACAGTATATATAGTTAAAAAAATACACTGACATATTCAGTTGTTAAGATATAAACAGCTAAAATAATGTTATTTTTTTCTATAATAAAATGATGTGTGCATAAGTAAAACCACAGTAAATTACGTTTGTTACAAGTTAACTTTGTAGTGAGCTATAAAAAAAACTGTAGAAATGCATAAAGCTAATAGTCACAATGTACTGTTATTTGCATTCACTGAAAACCACAACAATCACTAAATGTAATATTTGTATTTAATATAAATGTAATATGTAATAAAAAATGTATATGTAATATAAATTTTTCATGCCCCTTAGTATGTTTCCACACTCCAAGTTGTTTCCGAGTATCAAAAATTATAAACCTATTTAAAACAAGGAGGTTTAACCTTTTTCTCTGTCAACTCCTTAGTTTTACAGTTTTACATCATTAAATCCAAACCTGTTTACCACAACTCAAAGTTCACGTTCAGAGTTCACAAATGTTAAGGTCATGGTCATTTCTTAATTTTTTTTAGCAAGGTACCTTGAGTGCTCTGTGTTTCACTTCACCAGAGGAGTCTGATCCTCACATCCGGTGAGAATTTGCTCCATCTCTGACTAGTTTGACCCTGCATTTATCAATGTCCATGTTCACTTTTGTTGCAATTTAATCTGTTTAGTTCACCATTTCCAGCAGTACAGTATGTGTTTTCATGCATAACACAGTCTGTTAATCTCAGTAAATGAAATGCATTAAATTGGAAAGCTTCACATTACCAGACAATTGCAATATTTCCTGAAGCTCTAATTAAATGCAGTAGAGCATTTGATTGAGCTAGCTCTCTCTGGCTGTAAGCTAAAGCTACACTCGAGCAAAATCTAAAGTTACTTGAGAATTCCGGTTTCATTCACTGGCTGCACACCTACAGTAATGTATTAAGATAGAATTTAGTTAAACAAGTTGGCAAAATGTTACTTCAGTAATCTGGAGGATCTAGTGGTGGAGAGTTTAAAGGTTTTATAGCGTTATTTAACCTTGGCCGATGAGAAGAATATGGCTGCGGTCCGTTCCTCCTCCAGTCAAGCATGACATGCTCTTAAATTCATTCCATACACATTTAGATGTCCCATTAATTTCGCTTTCTTCTGGACAGTGATGTCGTTTTTGTGTATGTCGGATTGCATGCTGCTAAAATCATTAAGGATGATAAAACAGAGTCATAATTTTGCTCCTGTAGACATTTTTACATCTACTATACAATGCACACCATACTCAAGACTTTGCTCCTTAGGTATTGACATTCAGTATTGAATGATGAGGCATTTTTAGATAAGCAGTTCATATGACTACAACATTCATGTGACTATATGCTGATAAAGAATCATTCTGTTTTGTGACTGTCAGTTCTCTGAAGCAGCACATTAAGGTTTGAAAAGGTATAAAATGCTCAATGCCCTTGTAAGTGTCATGGTTGGATAAAGCAATCACATCATGTCACAACCACTTGCGTGGTGATAGAGGGGTGATGATCTGAACTTGTTCTGCAGCCAGAGGACCCGAGAAACTTGCAGTCACTCACATAACAACGATCTCCAATACCCCTTAGAATATTCTTCTGATAAGGCAAAATTTGGTCGGGGGGGGGGATCATGCTGAATTTAGCAGTGGACTTGAATTTTTTTGTGCAAAAAATATAACTTGTTCACCGTTTATTTGGGCAACATGGGATATTACTGCAGCTGGCAGGGGGCAAATCGGGGCAATAGTTTTTCTGGAGTCATCGCGACGCTTCCTTCTGTTCATGCATGAAATTCTTGACAGCTGTAATGATGCATTTATTTTGCGTGAAGAAATACTGCATGTTCAGTAAAATTGAGGCTTTTTTATAAGGAATCAAGAAAGCAGGAATATAAGCATCTCAAACAAATTTAATTTGTATAAAAAAAAATACATACTTTTGCACAGGAGTGGCTGTAGGTCATGAGGTAGACTGCGATCTATTAGCCTGAACACAACAAGCATATGAGAGCTGGACAGAAGGTTTGGTAGTCTCTGCATTGCAGTCTTTTCTAGTTCATCCCCTCTCTCTCTCTCTCTCTCTCTCTCTCTCTCTCTCTCACATACTCACATTCTCGCTCTCTCTATCACTCTCTCTCTATCACTCTCTCTCTGTCGCTCTCTCTCTCTCATTCTGTGTGTGTGAGTATTGACTGCCTGTGCTGGGGCAGGGTTAGATCTGTCATTATATTATTAATGTAGTTTCATCAAAGAGCCCACATAATTCAGCCCATCTGTTCACACTCACACACACACACACACACACACACACACACACACACACACACACACACACACACACACACACAGAAAAGGATGCCTAAGCATGTGTATCCATACATCTTGCTTAAATGTGTTACAGTTAACCCCACTGTTAAAATCTGTCATAGATATAGAAATACTGTGTGCGTGTTTTGCAGCAGGGGCTGCACAAGAGGCAGGGTGTAGCCAGATGACTTGAGAAGTGCAACAATCCACGTACACTCAGTCATACGTGCTTGGAAATAAACTAACCAAATTTGCTTCATTTAGCAAATACTATTATTCCAGAAAAAAATCTGAGATCTCTCCGTTGTCTAATGATTGTCTTTACAGCATTGGTTATGCTCTGTGTGTGTGTACAAGAGGTACTGGGCTGTGTAAGTGTAATGTAATGAATTTGTGTGTGTTCTATGTACACGCTTGGCTCTTCGACTAGAGAAATGTCCGTGCATGTGTATTTAACGCTGCAGTATGACTGTGGGTGGGGCTGCAAAGCCAGAGCGAGCACTCACAGAAGATATACAATACAATCTCCCTCTCTCTTCTTGCTCTCCTCTCTCCTTTCCTGCCATAACAGCTATAAGATGGATAGGTAAACGAACAACCAGTCAGCGCTGGTCTCTTTATCGCTTGCTTCTCCACTCATTTGTTTTGTCTAGCCGTGCTTCACCCTTCTGTGTTTCACTAATACCGGCAATCAGAACAAAGGTAGTGGGCTTATATGTTATACAAAAGAAAAGAGAAAAGCTTTTTAAAAGAAGAAAGAACGAGAGAGAGCATATTTGAACAGCAAACTGAACTGAACACTATTCACTAAAGAGAAGAGAAGTACCCAAGTATATGTTTTGCTTACTTTTCTCTCTTTACATTGTAGCTTTGAGTGGTTTGTCTGAAGTCTGGAGATCCTTTTAAAAACACAGCGATGATGGAATGAACTTTAGTAAGGTCACTGGCTATTGAATTAGTTTTTTTTTAATTCAGACTATTACCCAAAAAGGGAAACGTGGCATTTTGCTTCGTTAGCTTGGTTATTGTTGCCGGAAGGAAACCACTTTTACTAGAATGCCTCAGGGGACGGGTGAAATACAGAGATACAGAAAAGACAAAAGGCGGTTTGATTTTTTTGATTAATGTTTGCATTTTTTTCAGGGCGGCTTTTGTTAGCAGAACCTCTCTGAGTAACAGTTTAAAGCCTGAAATAATTACAATCTACTGTACAGTCTCGTTCTACACCATTAGCAAGAGAGGATTCAAAAAAAAAAAAACAAAGCAATTACGGTGGTACCCTAGCATACGAATTTAATCCATTTCAGAGGCGAGTTCTTAATACCCCTATCTCACAGATGCGGTTTGACTCACGGTGAGATGCGGTGTTAGGCACTATGAGCTGCCGTGCTTGCCCCCCAATGTTCCGCGAAGTTGATGTTTAACATGTTTAATTTTTCGTGCAGAAAGATGGAAACCTACTCACAGCGGCAAAACCCGCGGTGAATCATGATAAACCGTACTTAAGGTCACCGCGCGAAACCACGTACAATAAGTAAGATAGGGGTATAAGAGGGAATTTGTATAGTGAAACGCATTTTCCTATAGGAAATCATTTAAATGTAGCTACCCAAAAATCCATTCCAGCTACCCAAAAATATTACCAATATTAACAATTTATATCACTATAATTATATGTTTGCATATAAAAACAAGTAAAACATTTAAATTGAGTAAAATATAAACTACATAGACCTTAAACCTAACTTAACCTTAATTTATGATTCCCCTTGGCACCGACTGCTCTAAAAACAAATCTGAAAGTGGCTCCCTTTTCTTCTTGCTAACATTCGTCTCCCATGGTGCTACTGTATATCTTCACTAGAAATTGTACAAATGCAAAAAAAGCACTACAGAAATATGTGAACTCACTTTTCTTGGCTTTGCACTGACACAGACGAGTTTTGAATGGCACCAACTTAGCCACGGTTCGGTTCAGCTCGGCTCATATGCTGAAAATGATTTGTATGCCGAGGCAAATTTCTTGCACAATTTTTGTTCTTTAGGCGAACATTTGTGAGGCAAGTTGTTTGTATGCCGAGGTACTGTACTCATTAAGAACTTATAGCTTGAAGCATAACTTCAGCTTCAGTGTGCTTTCATATTGCATATTGCCTGTATAACATAAAATTTTGATGTAAAACTCGTACACAGACTCGTTGCCTGGTTATTTTATCTGGCTTTTTCTCCCTTGAAACACTGTCAGTATTTTAGTACACGGTGTGTGATCTTATTTAAGAAATTACACACGGCAGATTTTACTGGGAGAGAAAATAATGCACACCAAAGAAATGTAGCTCTAAAAGTACAAAGTACATTGCTTTTTTAGTGTAACCACATGGTCTGGAGTGTGTTATACCACAGTGATTTGCCAATAATTGGTCTCTCTTGCTCTCAAGAAACATGTTTGAGATGTTACTATAGAAACAATGGCATATTGGAACAAGTGTATAATGGTTAACCTCCTGTCACAGCCGGAACTGGTTTCTGAGTTACTGTTATAATGCATAAAGTCTGACTGAACAGATTTAACTATTAAATCACATTCCATTCCAGTTAAATATAACACTTTGTCGTTTGTACTTTATATACATACATACGTGCATAACTCTTGTTTTTGAAAAAGAAAAATAGGAAAGCAGTTTAACCGCTTTAAATTAAGGGGATATATATATATATATATATATATATATATATAAATCACCAGTATACAGATAATCGGCCTGGTCATCTATCAACTACATACAGCTGTTTTTCTCTGTTTTTTAAGGCTTGAGTTACAATATTTTTTTGCTTAAATGATTCATAGGTCACTGTTTTGCTTGCCCAACAAAATATATTCCTTTGAAACTAGTCTGGTACAGGGACTGAACTGAAAATAAGAGACAAAAACTTGCTTAAAAAAAAGAGCCAAAGAAGTCCTTCAGGAAGGCTGGAGATCTATTTCTCAAGACAAAAACATCTGGCTTTTTGAAGCAAAATTTTAAGAGATAAGGGTGTCTCAAGACTTTTTCACTGTATTGCATTTTTGTAATTATAATTTGTGTATTTAGTACTTATTTGGTGATTATTTCCAAACCTTCAAGACCTTCAGTAGCATCATGCTGATAAAAACTGTCAGCATGTATTTCATTGAACACAAACTCCTTTTCTGAGTTAAGATTTTGTGTGGATAAGGCCTCACCCAGGTCACTACCTTTAAAGCCTATGTTTTCATAATGACACACAAGCCTTATAAGGCATTCCTGTCAGTGATGAGTGCCTCAGTAATGTGAGCCGTGAGTTTTCTCCACACAGCTGCCATGTAGGTCTGAGCTGAACAGCACTGTATATTTAAAAGACTTTACAGCAAAAGTTATAGTGGGACTGAAGTGCTGTGCCAACTGGATTAGAGCAGGATTGGTGATGTGTATGACTTTAAGGTTATTGTTTTTATAGGGGCTGGATGTCCCAACAAAGAGACTAGAAATATCTCATATCGTGAGGAGATAATGCGAGGTTGCTTGCTAAGCTACCAATAGGCGTCCTTTGTTAGGTTTGCCTTTGATGAAACTGATAGAGAGGGAACTCTAGAGCAGTGATTCCTCTTTTTTCTTGGAGCTCCACTTTTTTTTTTTTAATTAGAAAAAGCTAAGCCCCCCTCGCAATAAACTGCTCCACCCCAGCACAGCCAATATACATGAAACAAAATAGTTTCAAATCGTTATTTAGCAAAAATTGGCAATAATTATAATTGTCTTTTCTTTGGTTTGGAATGTAGGTATGTGTTACATTTTGCTTGGTTTTATGCTGTATCTCTTGCTACAGATGACACATTCCAACCGAGTCCTGTCTCCTTCAATAAACCCTAAGTAAAGGTAACTCAAAGTAAGGATTCAGCCTTACTTTCTTTTTTTATACCAATGAGTAAACATCATTTTTACTTGTCTAAGGTTCATTAATAAAATAGTGATGCTCTGACTGCAGGAAAAACGCAAATTTAAATTTACATGTTGCACTAAAAATAGACCGATTTCCCCTTTCCATCCGCAATCGTTAAACAAACTAGTGTTTTGTCTCAATTGTTACTGAATGTTTCTGATTTTCTTGATGTTTTTTTTATACACTTTTTAGATTTTTTTAAGTTCTCATGTAGCCTGTAGTCTTCTGAATTATTTAAATCATTAAATGCTTTCAAGTGCAAGAACAGAGTATTAGATTAGAGGTGCAGCCCATGACGTTAATTACCGTGGTGGAGGAAAGTACTGAGAGAGATCCAGTTTGGTAATATACTTACACTCGCTGTTACACTAAATATTAATGTTTGATCATACTTTTCTATATCCATATAGGTATATCAGTATTGCAGCTGGACTCTCACTTTGACTGTTATGCTGTGTGATATGAAATTCATGAATTGTCCTCTTTTGCATATGACGGAAGAGTTGATTTCTGGACTAGGACAATGTAAACAGACATAAGAAGAAAGTAGCAAAAACCTGCACTGTATGGCAGTGTTGCAGATAGAGTTATTTAAAAAAAAAAAAAAACATCTAAAAGCATTAGGTTTAGAAAGTTGTATGAAGATTAAACCTTCAGCTGATGTTGATCAAAAGCTCTCCAGCTGTGTTGAAAAGAGTGAGTATAAAATTTAAATGAACATTTTCAAGCCCCAGATTATTTTCTTGTGCATGGTTTGTACTGGCAATTTCCTAACAAATTTTTCACACTCAGTGATATCAACTAAGAATCTGGCTGAATATCGATACACAATATAAATCGAAATACCGTATACAGTACTGTAATTTAACTTTAAATCTTAAGGAGCAAGTGTGACAAAATTACCAGTAAAAACTCGAAAATCAAACAGCTGTTTTACTTGCAGTACTGTGCAAAAGTCTTGGCACATGGCAAAAAAATTTACACAGAAAATATTTGTCAATTCTTTGCTTGAAAATAATCTTAATCTTAACGATTGTTAACCATTCAAATAGGCTGTCTAACTGATTGCAAGTAAAAAAAAAAAACTGTTAAGTTAATTACATGACAAACTTTAGTTAAACATTTCATAGAACAGTTAAACATTTCTATCCGCGATGTCGTTCCATAGTTCCATAGAATTTGACTAGTTTTTATGGCAGATGTGGGCTGTGGAAGCTTCGCGGCTAGGGTTGCAGCAGCAGCATAAATTGTAGTACACTTGTAGTACAAGACTGTAGTTTAGGGTGATAAAAATAATAACGTGCTATAGAATATTTCTTTGTAACTATTAATCATTATGCTGTCAGTACATGTTTGCACATCAGCACATTTTAACAAGGCAGAACAAATGGCCAGAGCACCGGGATTACATACAGCTGCAGAGGGAGAGAGAGCTGTGGCTGTGTAAGGAGTGTGAGAGAGGAGAGATGCAGACACTGGCACAGCTTCACCTAAGTATCTAAGGATCATGTAACTCACAGTAATATCTCATCTTGTATCTATTGAAATATATATCAATGTACCTTAAATAGTCAATATAGCTCCCAGGCCTGCACACTGCAGATTGTCCCCTTTGTGACAGAGCTAATTGAAACCACACTTCTGTCAGTGGGTCAGCCAGCTCAGGACACACAGCGATGAATGACAAAAAGTCACCAGTGTGTCTTTTGTGACTGTTTTATTATCTAGACCACCCCCCCAAAACATTGAAAAGGCATGCAGTGATTTTTAATGTGATATACTCCCCTCTGCTCCTGCTCAGGTACAGTCGTCCCACCCAGACTCAGGAGCAGTCAGTCATCACTATCATAAAATCCCAGCAACGCACAGTTATGTTTCTTGTACCCACGGCTCTTGTTTAACTTAGCATGGATATATGGGTTTGCCTTGTTACATTAGGAAAAGCATTACATTTTGTCTTCTTACACATTTTTTTTTTATGGCTGGTAAATATTTCAGGTTTAAGGAGCCAAAGACTCCGAAAGATGTATGTCTGTCTGGAGCCCTGTAACAGTTTTTTTTTATCAATTTTATTTATGGAGTTTGTTGGGGGTTGTTATTTCAGTCAGCGCTGATGAACACATGCAGTCAATGCTGCAAAACCTACCGTAAACATCAGTGATGGAAATGACCAGGGACCACCTACAATATTATCATACCTACAGTACATGTAGGTGAAAGGGCGGTTCTGTGGCTTAGTGGTTAGCACTGTTGCCCCCAAGCACCTCCAAGGTCCGATTCCCAGCCTGGTTCGATTCCCGCCTCTGTGTGCATGGAGTTTGCGTGTTTGCCCCGTGCTTGGTGGGTTTCCTCTGGGTACTCCAGTTTCCATCTGCAGTCCAAAGACCTGCAGATTGGGCTAATTGGCGTTCCCAAATTGCCCTTGTCCAGGGTCTGCCCTGCCTTGTGCCCTAAGACGTCTGGGATAGGCTCTAGGCCCCCCGCAACCATTTATAGAGAATAAAGCAGTACAGACGATGACTGACTGACTGACTGACTGACTGACCTAGGTGAAGATTTAATGTATTTTGCAGTGCTATAAGTACAGTGGTAAATCGGCATACGAATTTCGCATTATAAAATGCATTTTTTTCTCAGGAAATAATGTAATTGCAGATAATCTGTTCCAGCCACCCAAAAAATATTATCAATTTCAAAAGTAGAATTCTATTTTTGCATATAAAAAACTAATTCAAACATTTAGAAAAGAAAAATAAAGTAAAATGAAATAAATAAATATTTAGTCTCACTTAACCTTAATATATATTTAAGTTAGATTGAATAAAATTTTAGGTAAGGGTAAAATTTGCAAGGCCGGGTGTTCGTTTGCCGAGGTACCCCTGCATGATGACTTTATAAATAATATATATATATATATATATATATATATATATATATATATATATATATATATATATAGTGCATCTGGAAAGTATGCACAGCGCATCACTTTTTTCACATTTTGTTATGTTACAGCCTTATTCTAAATTGGATTAAATTATTATTTTTTATTAAATTCTACAAACTCATTTCATTTTACACACAACACCTCATAATGACAACATAAAAAAAGTTACACTTGAGATTTTTGCTAATTTATTAAAATAAAAAAAATTGAGAAAGCACATGTACATAAGTATTCACGGCCTTTGCAAAATTAAGCTCAGACGCATTCCGGTGTTTCCTGATCATCCTTCAGATGTTTCTGCAGCTTAATTGGAGTCCACTTGTGGTAAATTCAGTTCATTGGACATGATTTGGAAAGGCACACAACTGTCTATATAAGGTCCCACAGTTGGAGAAGAACCATCTCTGCAGAAATACACCAATCAGGCCTATATGGTAGAGTGGCCAGAGAGTCTCATCAGACCTGAGAATTTTGTTTCACATGGTCTGAGAGTCCTTCAGGTGCCTTTTTGGCAAACTCCAGACGGTCTGCCATGTGCATTTTACTCAGGAGTGGTTTCGTCTGGCCACTTTACCATATAGGCCTGATCGGTTGATTGCTGCAGAGATAGTTGTCCTTCTGTAAGGTTTTCCTTTCTTCATAAAGGACCTCTGGAGCTCTGACAGAGTGACCATTGGGTTCTTGGTCACCTCCCTGACTAAGGCCCTTCTCCCCCGAATCGCTCAGTTTAGATGGCCGGCCAGCTCTGGGAAGAGTCCTGATGGTTTCAAACTTCTTCCACTGACGGATGATGGAGGCCACTGTGCTCATTGGGACCTTCAAAGCAGCAGAAATATTTCTGTAACCTTCCTCAGATTTGTGTCTCGGAGGTCTACAGACAATTCCTTTGACTTCATGCTTGGTTTGTGCTCATGAACTGTCAACTTTGGGACCTTATATAGACAGGTGTGAGCCTTTCCAAATCATGTCCAATTAACTGAATTTACCACAAGTGGACTCCAATTAAGCTGCAGAAACATCTCTAGGATGATCAGGGGAAACAGGATGCATCTGAGCTCAATTTTGAGCTTCATGGCAAAGGCTGTGAATACTTATGTACATGTGCTTTCTCAAATTTTTTTTAATTAATTTGCAAAAATCCTAAGTAAACTTTTTTCATTTTCTCATAATGGTGTCATAATGGTTGTAATAATAAACGCTTTTTTTTGTACATTTTGTTATAGTTAATACAAATTATTAGGTCTGATCATACACTATGCTGCGCTGCCAGCCAATGTAGAGCACGCCACCAGTAGGATTATAGAGGAATGGCATCATTATACCACCACTAGTGCAAACATATATAGATAAAAAATATATATATATTTTGGAGTCAGTGTCCATGACACATGAATCGCCCCACAAAAGTTTCCCGATAAATCACTGAACCAATAATCTCCCCAGCCACACCAGAAATCAATTCAAAATCATGTAGGTGGTGTACTGTAGGAAAGTTTGAAGAAGCCATCAGAGACAAGACATCCATATTTTCTTACTTCTGCTACGTGTTGTCTGTACATGTTGTGTTGCATAACAGCCAATGTCATGTAATCATAGGAATTATTAGAACACCTGGTGTGATTTTACACAAAAGTGTATTTATCTAACAAAACACTTATCTAACTGACACTTGCTGCTACTCGCACACACTCACACTCCGGCCGAGACTTGCATTTACAGACACACATGCACTCTCTCTCTCACACACTCTCAAACACACACACACACACACACACACTCACACACACACACACACACACACACACACAGTTCCTAACATTTAATTATACATTTTGACTGCGTAATTCACTGTAGAGACTCAATAATGAATAAAAGAAGCATTCATTACAAACGCAATTAAGAGACTGTTAATTTACATTTGGTTTGAAAATAATAAGTATTTTACACAGTGTTTCCCCTAGAAAAGAGGATGATAAAAGTTTTGCGAAGATACATTAAATATTTGCTTATTTATCTCTTGCACAAGACTTTTGGTTGGTAATTTTTATAAGTGCACTACAGTAATGCTGATTTAAAGTGACCAAGCAGTCTATTTTGTGTATTTAGCAGCACTAATAATGTTATATGACAGTGACTTGACAGCAGACAAATAAACTTCGCCTCATGCCCTAAGTCTCCTGGAATAGACTCCAGGCCCCCCGTGACCCTGTATACAGGATAAAGCGGTATAAAGCGATGACAAGGAAATGAGATGAATCTACTAGCTTAAAATGACTTATGTATGATATAAACCAAGCAAAGTTATCTAGAGCAAAATTTTTTCTGCTTATAATTAATTTATTACTAAGATGTCTGACTGACCTTTTTTTTAACATGCTGATGGGCTGCACGTCACTATGAGTCTGCATGTATTCGAATAAAATTAGTAATTCTGTACTTTTCTCTGTGCTTTTTTAAAACACACAGTGATATTACATTTTCACATCTGTATGTGTAACGGCTGTATTCTAACTGAGGAAAAAACATTGTTCTTCTGAAGTGCTTCGGGGGGGGGGAATCGCTGGCATTACAGCCCGCCATGTCTGTACTATCCACATTTATTAAGCAGGGCTGCACGATTCGATTTGATTCGTTTTCTGAATGCCGATTTATTTGCATGTATTTTCCTGCATTCAAATCATGTTTTCACTTGTTTACTTGACAATCCCAGATGTTGTATCAGTCATACTAATTGGTCAAACTTAACCAATCATGCCAGAGATTAGCGACAGTCACACAACGCGATCTTTTCTCTCATCTGTCTTTCTCATTTACGGCGTACTGCTATCACTCGCGTGACGTGTAACAAAGAAGCAGACCTAAACAGTTTCATGAGTTTACTTGGTGGGGTTAAAGTAGAAAGATGTTATGTGCTAAAAACCTGAGTGTAATGCTCTGTGTTTTGCAATCAGATTAACATTTTCCTCAGACAAACTCTAACTTTCCACTTCTTTTGATGCTCCCTTTGTCCCCTTAATGTGCGTGTGTCAAACCATTACATTTTCTTCTGTTGTTGCGTTTAGCATTACATGCTAATTTATCATTATTTTTCATCATCATTATTTTTTCATACGTGCACATGCATACATACACAAACACACACTAAAACTAAAATATGTAAGAATGGAGACAGGCATGTATAATTCTATTTGGGATGTAACTTACTGTATGGCGGCACACTGATTTAGTGGTTAGCACTGTCGCCTTGCACCTCCAGGGTCGATTCCTGCCTCGGTCTGTGTGCATGGAGTTTACATGTTCTCCTCATGCTTGGTGGGTTTCCTCCTGGTACTAAGACATGCAGGTTCAACTAATTAGTGTTCCTAAATTGCCTCACAGTATATGAATGAGTGTGTGTATGTGTGCACCCATCCAGGGTGTACCCTGCCTTGTGCTCCAAGTCTGGGATATGCTCCAGGCCCCTGCCACCCTGTATACAGGATAAAAGCAGTATAGATGATATGATGAGTGAGTCATATAACTTACTGTTAATTTAACCTGACATGTTGATTCTAGCTAAGGCACAGAGACTTTGAGAACAGATTGAAAAACTATGTATTTTCTGTAAATTTCAAACTACCCAACAAGCTTTGTGTCATTTACCTTACACTTATAATTTTTTTTAATAATATCAAATAACACACAAAATTAAGTACCATAGTGTCCGAAAGCATAGGTGCTGTTTATTAGTAATTTTTATCATTGTAAACATTCGATTTATGATCAATGACTTTTCAATTATTCACTTTAAGGCTTTTAAAATAATGAAAAGAGACTTTTGTTTACAAAAAAAGAGAGTTGAACATTCTGTCTAGACAGCACAGTCATTACTTTATGGAAGCAAATCAGTCCCATTACTACAGTCATTGCTGCTGTAGTGGTAGTTTACTACAATCAAAAAAAGCTTTTTAAGCCACTTTGGATAAAAATGTCCAAAAAGAGCAAATGAGTTGTGTCTAGTTTTTTTTTTGTTGTTGTTGTTGTTTAAATCAAACAAGTTTGCTTGTGTGTGACTTTCTTTCCCTCCGTATTCCTCTTGCAGAGCTCGCACTTGGCGATGATCGACACCCTGATGATGGCGTACACAGTGGAGATGATCAGTGTCGAGAGAGTGCTGACATGTGTACAGAAATACTCACCTTTCTTTCCTGAGGAGGACTTCCCTTATGATGTTGAAGAAGCTGTGACCACCTGGATTAACAAGGTAACATCCTGGACCCAGCCAGTTGTGTTTTTAAATTCCATTCATTTGTATTTTTCGTCAAACTTTCTAAAATTTAACTTAAAAAGGTATTCAAAGTAATTTTCACCCTGATATCATTTCAATGAGTTTACTTGCTGCTTTAAATGAACTTTGATAGTAAAACACTTGCTAAAATGGTGCCCACGTGCACATTTAGTGTAAAATGGAGACATGCCGAGAAAAGTATTTTTGAATCAGGCAATGCACTAGGTCGTCCATCTAAAGACTCATCTTAAGACTTTTATAAGCGTTTCTACAGTAGACTGCTCTGGGTCCTTAGTCAATGGGGAATCCGACAGGACCAAATCTACCTAAATGACCTGGAAGAGGATGCCAAATGTTGCCATCTAGCTCAGGCTTGTGATCAGGCCTAGTTGCTCAACTCCCTATAATAAGAAAAGATTCAGCAGTAGACAAAGAAATGCTTCTAGCAGATGCTGAGTACATTCTGTCCCACTGGGATGTTCAGCTTTAACAGGGAAGAACCACAATGGAATGGAGCTGTACCCTTGGAGTGACACTGTTACTGGTTTTCTTAGTAAATCTAGCCTCAGTTAATGAATTGTGTGGCATGCTTTTTATTATCTCTGGGGACAGAGCCGTTTAATCTTTGCAAGGAGAGTGGATGTGTCCCAAATAACCAGCTCCTTGGTAGCAGTTATCCAAGTACAGTAGCTTTCTTATGATATTGAGTACTGTATGTATACATCTCAAAGTAGACTGTCTTTGGAGAAAAAGCGTTAGTGAGGTGTTGGCATTGACGCATTGGAACATGTTAGTGCTGCTTAGGTCTTGTAAAGGGACATTGTAATTGTAAGACATTGTAAGGACATTAAAGTTGAGGGGCATTAGAAAACCTGTGGGTTTACTTTATCCAGGAGGTCTCTAACAACGCGTTTGATATTAATATTCATCTTACAGCTCATTTAATAATCTTGCTGCTAAAACAAATAAATTTTAAACCAACGTGTTTTAGAGACAGAGACGTACTCTACCTGTAAAGTTTAAAAGTAATTCAATATATCTTCTATATGATCTCCAAAATGAATTGTGCCATGAATGCATTTTAATTTATTATAAAATGTCGCTTTCAAAATGGTGGATCGTAAAACCCAGAAGTGCCTGGTCACACTGACCTACTTTATGTTCACAGTGAAGACTGGTTAATTGTACTGTAGAATGTAATCGCTCTTTAAAGTGAGGAATAAATGAATGAGTATTGGGTGATAATGGTGGCACCACAATTAAAGCAATTTGAAAGTAAACCATGCAGTTTGTTTAATTGTTTGTGTGTGTCTGAAGAAGTAAGAGTCAACAGATTTATGCTATGGACGAAAGGATTTGGCTAAGTATTTGGTTTTATTCAGGCCCCTTATGCCCAGTAAATGGTAATCTCAATGCTACAGCATACAAAGATTCTTCTTGGACAATGCCATGCTTCCAACTTTGAGGCCACAGTTCAGGGAAGGCCCTTTTTTAACCCAACATGACTGGGCCCCAGTGCACAAAGCAAGGACTATAAAGACATGGTTTGATTGGTTTGGTGTGGAAGAACTTGACTGGCCGCCTCGGAGCCCTGACCTTAACCTCATCAACCTTCAGGTTGGCCTTCGCGTCCAACATCATTGCTCTACAGAATGAATGGGCACGCCAACAGAAACACTTCAAAATCTTGTGAACAGACTTCCAAGAAGAATGGAAGCTCTGGTAGCTGCAAAGAGAGGACCAACTCTATATTAAAGTGTATGTATTTGGATACAGTGTCACTTTAGGTTTGTCCAAATACTTTTGTCCATATAGTGTAATAGTGTTATGAGTGGTGATGTTACATCAGCTTAGTTTACTTGTAATGAATAGGTGAAACTTTAAGAACGGCCTTAGTCTAAACACCTCTGAAAGTCATAAAAGATCATGGGAATGTGTTGATCAAAGATCATACACCTGCAAGACTACCAGCTCGAATCAGATCATAATCCACTGTTGATCCATCATTTAAGCTATAATGCGTACAGTGGATTTCGAGCACAAGAGAGCTATCTGTCCAAATCCCCTTTTAAAGGCATAGTAAATTCTGCCATAACGGACACTGTGTGAATGGATGCATTCAGGACTGTGGGTTGCCTGGCATTATTTACTCCTTCTACACTGCTATTTCTTGAGTGGCTGCAACGGCCAAATTACGATCTCATCAGCCATGTCTATGAGCCTGAAGGGACAGACTATGACCCATTTTCATATGGATTTTTTCAGAGAATGTCCAAGTTGGACATCTTTGTATGGTCACTGCTGAGGTCATAGACACTGAGAATCACCTGGGTACCTCCAACTGTAGACATGTACAGACATACAAAATGGATAATCGTTTTACAAGTGGTCCTAGTCATATTTTACTATGTGAGGACGCAGGTGAACTTGTGCAGGGCTACGTGCATACAGTATGTGCACAAGAAGGTGTCAGATGATTCTCAGTTTCCATGGCAATTAGAAAGAGTGAAATAGAACTCAATTGCAGCTCATGTATTTATGTGTTTCATTGCAGGTTAATGAATACTTGAGAGAGACCATGGCTCAAGATCGAAGAGTAGGAAAGAAATTTGAGACCAAACCAATAGGAGTAAAGGTGGGTTTTATTTAAACGATACACTGCCTGTCCAAAATTATTATTTAAAAAATCTATATCTACAGTATATACATAATATGAATAAAATACCATTTATCCATAAATTATATACATTTCAGCACCTTTTGTAATGTTATCAATAAATTGTATATATGTTAAAATGTATATAATTTATGGATAAATGTTATTATATTCATTTACTAGATGCAAAGGGTCATTCCTAAAGAAATGTATATTATGCAGTAAGCTTTGTAATATGAATTTATTAATATTATTGATAATAATAAAAAGTGCACAAAATTAATACCAACACTAAACTCCTTTGTCGCTCCAGCAAGGTGCAGTGACTGATGGGTAATCTTGCTCAAAAGCTTCCAGTCAAGTGAACTGTGACCTGCCGTTCTGGTTTCCTTTGAACTAAACAGTTTCACACCTTACGCTTTGAAACTACTAGGTGATCAGGACACAGATTGGAATTAAAGGAGGTTGAAAGTAGGGCACATACATACAGTCTTATGCAAAAGTTTGGGCACCCCTTGATAAATAACAGATTTTTTATTATAAAAATGTTAACACTGTCTCTCTTGGAAATGGAAAATTCCAAGATGCATAGTTACTTCTTATGCCATAAATTGAACAAAAATAAAAAATAAAAACATTATTTTAGCACTGTGCAAAAGTTTGGGCACCCTAAGAGTTCCAGAGTCTCAGATTCTTTTTACAGACCTTAATTAGCTCGTTAGATCTGATGCATGCAACAGCTGTCATTAATAAAGGGCAATTTCAAAGCTTTACAAATACTTTGACTCTTCAAACCTTGTGCACACACTTGTGGACACTCGACCACCATGAGTTCCTCCAAGCAGGTGTGTAAGACTCATTTAATGCAAATGAATGTTATTGATGCCCACAATGCAGGAGAAGGCTACAAGAAGATAGCAAGGCGTTGTCAGCTTGCAGTTTTCACAGTGAGAAATGTAATTAAGACATGGCAGTTCAGGGGAACTGTGGCGGTCAAGATGAGATCTGGAAGATGAAGAAAAGTCTCAGAGACCTGCTCGTATGCTGGTCAGAAAGACAAATCAAAACCCCCATTTGATTGCAAAAACCTGCAGGAAGATTTAGCAGACTCAGGAGTGGTGGTGCACTGTTCCACAAGACCTTCATGGATGAGTCAGCAGAAGAAAACCTTACTTGCATCCCGTTTATAAAATCCAACGTCAGAAGTAAGCAACAGAACATCTACAGAAGCCTTTTGCATTTTGAAAACAATTGCTGTGGACTGATGAAGTTGGCCATCACAGTCCCCTGATTTAAATATCATTGAAAATTTGAGTAGATTTTAAAAGACCTTACATACAAGATGACCAAAAAATATTACAGAACTAGAAGCCTTTTGCAAGTTCAGGAATTGAAAGACTTTTAGCTGGCTATAAAAAGCGTTTGCAAGCTGTGATATCTGTCAGAGGAGGTGTTACTAAGTACTGATTATGTAGGGTGCCCAAACTTTTGCCACAATAATGTTTTTAATTTTTATCTTTGTTCAATTTATGACATAAAAAGTAACTATGCATCAATATTTGCGGAAAATATTGTGCATTTTCTCCATTTCCAAGAGAGACTGTGTCAACATATTTTCAATTAAAAAAATCACCAAAATCTGTTATTTATCAAGGGGTGCCCAAACTTTTGCATAAGACTGTATTAAAGAGCATTGCAAAGTACTAACGGTAGAAACATGCATATATATGTAACACAAAGGGACTAAAGGGTTATCAATAAAATGTATATATATTTTTTTTAATTGAAAGCTATGGTAGTCATTATTCTATACATATATTGAGGACCGACAAAGAACTGGTAAACTGGTAGTTTATTAAGAAGAGGAAGACGAAGACAAAGTACCACCAAGCACTGGGTCAGGCTTGTCTCCTTACTGAGATCAAAGTTTTTGTCCTTTCCTTGCTAGGAATTGCTCTGAGATTGGTCCTAAATCACTCTTAAGCTAAGACTCCTATCTAAAAAAATTAGAACCCCTCTTAGCTCTCTGAAAAAAAAATTCTTAGAAACTGTATAAACTGCTGTTATTTAAAAAATATATTGTATATCTTTATATTACATTTATACAGTATTTATTTCACTCAAGTAATAGCTTGTATGCACGCTACTGCTGAGATGAATGTGCATCATTGATACTGACTTCATTAGTGCTCTGATTTAGATTACGTGCATTACTATGACTGCTGAGTTTGTTGTGACTTCCTTACCAGCTGGATGAATTACTTGTTTTCAAGGAATAATGTCAGAAAAACACTTGGTGTATAAAAAGCCTAATAATATTATTTAACAATAAAATCTGGCAAAATATATTTTTATTCTTTTCATAGGATTTAAGTGATTTAATAGGACATTGGTTACCCATTGGCCAACAGCATCCAGATTTATATCTGTATTACATCATAAATGTCAAATACTGTAGTACTGCTCATTATATATTTCTGCTTGTTACAGTAACTGACATATTGCTATGAAACTTCCACAGGTGCAGGACAAAAAGGACAACAATAAAGCTCAGCCTGCACTCTACCTCCCACTAGTGGAAAACCTGCTGAAGGACAACGCAGACGGCTGTGCTCTGGCAGCATTGCTGCATTTCTACTGCCCCAATGCAGTGGCACTTGAAGGTACTGATGTAATTCAATTCAATTCAATTCAATTTTATTTGTATAGCGCTTTTAACGATTTACATCATCACAAAGCAGCTTTACACAATCAAAAGAACTAAGTTTGTATGAAATGTGAATGTGTATAAATCAAAATGATATGATTGTCCCTGATTGTCCCTGATGAGCAAGCCTAGGACGACGGCAACAGTGGCAAGGAAAAACTCCCTGAGATGGTAATAGGAAGAAACCTTGAGAGGAACCAGACTCAACAGGGAACCCATCCTCATCTGGGTGAAAACAGATAGCAGGGATTGATGTGCATAATAATATGCGAGACTGAAAGTTCAATATAAGAGGAGATGTGTAAGATTAAAGTCCAGTTTGTTCCTGGAGGCTCCGGTAGACTGTGAAAAATTTCAGTCCTGAACTATTGAGCGACTGAAGTCACAGGTCCTCAGAGAACAGCTGTCTGCATCAGTCGAGGACAGGACCACCTTCATGGAAAAGTGGAACCAACCCCAGTCACCACACGCATTCCAGGCAGACCACACGGGGGCATCCATGTGATAAGATCTCCAACCAGAAGCAGGACTCCAGGATGAGTTAGAGAGGTCCAGCGGGCAGAGGGGGTCTGGATCACTGGCAGCTCAGGAGCGACATGTATAGCTCGACAGAGAGATAGGTAGAGGAAAAAGGAGAGAGGGAGAGAGAGAGAGAGGAGAGAGAGCAGAAAAGGAGAGAGCAAAGAGATGGAGAAATAACAGTTAGGTATGGTCACAGTCGAACAATGTAAAAAGTGAATGTATATTTAGTGCAGAGTGCAAGCAGAGACTCCGGCAGGACTAACTATGACAGCATAACTAAGAAGGGAGAGCCAGAAGGAAACACAAACATGAGGGCTTCCAGAGATGTAAGGCAACCAATCACCTCACCGTCAACAAACCTGAGTGATCAATGAGAGTGAGGAAGACAGCATCCAAACATACCAGTTCACCTAATACTCTACGTCCATGAGTCCCCCAGATCTGCTCCTTTACCTAAGGCTAATCTATTTATAAAAATGCTTGGCTAAATAAATAAGTTTTTAGCCTGGACTTAAACACTGAGACTGTGTCTGAGTCCCGAACACTATTTGGAAGACTATTCCATAATTTTGGGGCTTTGTAAGAAAAAGCTCTGCCCCCTGCTGTAGTTTTAATAATACGCGGTACTGACAAGCAGCCTGCATCCTTTGATCGAAGTAGGCGTGGCGGATCGTAGGACGCTAGCAGTTCACTCAGATACTGCGGCGCGAGACCATTTAATGCTTTATACGTCAAGAGTAGTATTTTAAAATCGATGCGAAATTTCACAGGAAGCCAATGCAATGTAGATAAGATAGGGGTGATGTGCTCATATCTTCTGGTTCGAGTGAGGACTCTCGCTGCTGCATTCTGGACTAATTGAAGCTTGTTTAAGCACCTAGTTGAACAACCAGACAGTAAGGCGTTACAATAATCCAACCTAGACGTGATAAAAGCATGAACTAGTTTTTCTGTATCGTTTAGTGACAATATATTTCTTATCTTGGCAATATTTCTGAGGTGAAAGAATGCTATCCTGGTAATATTATCTACATGTGCATCTGTATGTAACACTCTGTACTGCTATCTGTCCTCTTTCTAGAAATCTGAGACAGGGGCTGCTTACAGTGTTATGTAGGTTGATGTAAATGTAATATTTTTGCATTTGAAATTGGGCATTACCTAGCTGGAGCAATTTCTGGTCAGCCCAAGGTCATTAGATGTAGATGTAATAATATTCCTAGGTGTTAAGTGTCTTGACTAAATAGAGAAAGAAAGCTCAGCCTTAACATTACTGCACAGTGAAATTCTTTATTCTTCGCATATCCCAGCTTTTTGTTAGTAGGCAGGGGTCAGAGAGCAGGATCAGACATTTTTATTTTTACGGCACCCCTGGAGCAGATAGTGTTAAGGGCCTTGCTCAAGCGCCCAACAGCAGCAACCTGGTTAAGCTGGGGGCTTGAACCACCAACCTTCCGGTCAGGAACTCAGAGGCTCAACACACTGAGCCACCACTGCCTCAAATTACCTGACTATAATTGATAATTTTTTACTGAAAATATTGCTTCAGACGAAAGTGCTATCTGGAAAAAAGAAACAATCTCTGCTGAGGATTATGGGTAATTTTTCCATCTTTCATTGTCAACATGTAGCCATTTTTACTTGAGTTTGTTAGATTTATAGAATTGCTGTTAAAATGATGATGCCGATTTCCTCAAAGGGAAACTGCTAGTGGAAATCTACCAATGTGTCTAAATAGACAGTATTAGAATAGAGGGTAAGTGTATTCTTTATGAAATAGTATGCTGAAAATTTCTTTCCCACTTAAATTAAATGTTTATGTTTCAAGTATTTGTAAAAAACATTTGGTGAAATAAGTAATAGATAATTTCAATGCACAGGAAAAAAATTACTGAAAGTCAGTTTAAGATTTTATTAAAATCTCTCTCTGTTCTAAATGATTTAGTAGGAGGAATAATATATTATATATTTATGTTATTCTGAATGGGAATGCAGGTTTATAATTTACAGTTGTGATCAGAAGTTTGCATACACTCATCATGGACATACGTGAATGCAGTGGTAATATTTGAACTGGGCTTTTTCTATGTCTCCTAGCAAGCTTCACATCTAGCAGATGCCTTTTGTAGTCATTAACAAGCTTCTGGCAGAGTTCTGGTTGGATATTGAAATACTTGGCAGAAATGGTAGTGTTCAGTTAAATTAGTTGGTGTTTGACTTTTAGGGTTCAATAGGGTTTAGGCTGTAAAAGTGAGTCCACTTTATCCATTCTACAACCAGCTTCTTATCCTATGGGTTGAATGTCTCACCTTTACTTCTATAAACATACCTCTGGGCAACGTTTTCCTCCAGAAGGCTTTTTCTCTTGTCTTTGTGGTCAACTGCAAACTTTAGTTTAGTTTGAAGGTGTCAATATTGAAGCAGGTGCTTCTTTTTTGGATGGCAGCATTTCATTCCAGCTTAACTATAGACAGAGGCACTGGACTTCCTGCAGGTTCCAGTTCATGACAGGCATGTGCTTTATTGACTCCTGGGTTGTTCATGACTCTCTGAAGCCATTTTCTGTCATCTGATCACGACAGTTTGAGACTTCTTCCAGACTTTGGCAAAGTGGCTGCACCTACCAAGAACGATCACCCTGTCTCTTTGAAAAATAGTTCAAAGAGACACTCCTGACTTGTGTAAATCTCTCATCCACTTTCTCAGAACTTCACTAAGCTCCTTGGATTTTCCCGTTCTACTGTGAGTTTCTTAACCCAATCAGTCCTGTCAATCAAACTAAAGCTACCAGCAGCACTCAATCATGAGAGACATTTCAGGACTTTCAGCACTAATCAATTAATCCAAATGGGTGTATTTATGCTTTTGTGCTAATCCAGTTATATTTACCAAACCAGTGATTGGAACATACTGTAGATAAAATGTAAGGAGCAGAGGCAGGTGTCAGATGAGTTGGGATATAAGGTGCACAGTGTCAGTTTTGGTGTAAAGTGGCTTTATCTGTAACCCCAATGTAACCGATTTGTGTCTAGTAACATATAGTCCACTTCATTTAAATGTATTTTATCTTTTTTTGCAAGTTTAATTACTGACCAACCCCTCTTACCTTTATGGAATGGAGGTGGGGGACAACAAAACCTGGCTACTGTTTAAATCATATTACTCACTGAATGTGAACATAATGAATGCCCCAAATACCATTCAATTTTCAAAAACAGATCAAAGAATTTTATTAAATAATTGCAATTTCTGATCTATTTATTATATTGTGGGTAATAAAGTGGGAACAAATGTTGAACAGGGTTTTGTCCACCTTGTAAATAAGGTGAAAATAGGGTTACACGTTAAGCAGTAGAGCTGGTGTTACCAATAAAATAGTATTTTTTTTTCATTCATTCTCTCATCGATTAACTTTAAAACATTAACATGGTTACAAATTATGTCCCAGTAAACTTGTGACAGGTTCATGAGCATCCAAGACACATTTATGCCTGTGGGAAGCAAAGGCCACCCCGTCTGGTCCGATCCCACAGAAAATCCAAAGTAGTACAAAATTGCTGAAAAATGCTGGCTGTGATAGAAATGTATCAGAACATTGTTGCTTGCTGTGTCAAACATCTGTGGGAAGTCTGATCTACAGTATGGAGGCCC